>NW_027468630.1:23556464-23778964 GCF_046254945.1 Alosa pseudoharengus | reverse complement strand
GTCTTAAACCAATGTGCATGTTTGTAGGTGTTTGGTCATTCACAGGTGTCCACAGCTCTTGTTTTGATGTGGTAGAGTAGACTATCGTATCATACATGGAATTATGATCTTATCCTATCATTTACTAATGGACTCTTTAGAAAAAGAACACAACATTATTAAACATATTCAAGGTCTTTGAGCTTAGAATAAGGGCTTAAAACGCGTTTTGATGATATGCAGACTTACGTGCAGGATTTTGCCTCTGTCAATACAGATGCTCACCAACGATGCAACTATGCCTGGTATTGCACTAAGCATCTTTGATGGTATGATAAGCAACACGACCCTTTTCGTCCATTCTCAAGAGTACACTGACGCTATACATTGTGTTGCAGCACTTACAGTACTTAAGTATTTACAGTGTTGGAGAAACATTCATCACATTCTGATCACATACAGTACAACCTATTAGACCCACATCCGCTAAAAAGAGGGTCCCAACTTGCTTCCAGTGCACCTCAAACTTCTTAAATCCAAATGGTCTTACTATCAGAAATGTAACACCACATTTTATAAAATACTTTGATCTGTTGTGAAAGATTATGGCCACATGAGAATAATGAGGGTTTAGGATGATTGATCTGAAAGTTTTTATGCATGTCAGTGTAGAATATGAATCTCAACTCTTATGTTGCAACAACTAAACAACCCATCAGTATAAACAGATCAACACATTTGATGTTGTGATTTCTAAAAGACTGTTTTCCAATAATCAACCATCAGCAATCCATGCTCAATCGTCTGTGTCCTTGCCCTGGATTGGACTAAGCCAGTAAATAAACGTCCAGGAAACAGGTCTGATGTTTACGTGCTTGCAAAGGTGTCTGTTGCGTGCAGGCCTGACTGAGGACCTGCCATGTCAGCAAAAGCCATCCTCTTGTGAGACTTCACTCTACTTTTGGTAGTACGCTTTATCTTACCGGGTCCTTGTTCCAGTGCATCTAATGAAGTAGAAGTACAGTGCAACAGCTGATGTAACAATATGTAATATCACGTACTTATGTTGTCCATAATGTTATATTAGTATGTGTAATAAGAAGTGCTTGTTCCAGTACTTTGCCAAAGTGGCCTCTCTCTTTGGGGAAGGACAAAAGTGGCTATGGGGTGAAGTTTGGAACTCTTGACACCCTAACATTAAACAACTTATTGAGGTTTACTCAAGGCAAGTGCATGGGGGAAATTAAAGAGTAGGTTAACAGTCACTTTCTACTACAAGGAATTTAACAGATAAATAGATCATGGTAGTTGTGTATGTACAACTGCATTAGTTTGGTTTGTATCTTCACCCATTTCCCTTGCGTATGTACCAAACATAGCTATTACTGTACTAAAAAGCTATTACTTTTCTACTCTACTCTTAGACATACTACGTTTCTATGCATCAAGTCACTCCTTTTAAAGCATAGGCTGGAGTGCAATCTTGTTTGTAGAGGTTGAGAAAAATCTTTCATAAAGAATCCATATACTCACACACACAGACACATGTACGCATGCATGCACGCACCCACACACAACACAGACACACACTCACATGAGATGAACCCCCCCCCCCCCCCCCTTGTTTGTGACTCTCTCGTTGCTAAGAGTCCCCAGGAGCAGGAAATGTGTTATGAGGCTGGTTGCTAAATATAGTGTGGTGGGTTTTCTTTAACTTTTTCACCTGTTGCAAAGGAAGGTTGCTGCTGCACATCTTGTGGCCTTGTAAAGGGTAAAGTGTTGCTTCAGTGTGGGGTTAGATACAACTGAAAACCATAGTAACATAGATTTCATAAACTGATTGTAACCTGTGTAAATTAACTCGTAGTATGATTTTCAACAAATGTCAAGCAAACACATGTCTTTCTTAGATTATTTCAGTCATGCAGCCATTTTTTTCTAAGAATGTGTAAGACCATATCTATATCTATATCTATATATATATCTATAGATAACAATACACTACACAATATTCTTCTTTTTTCAGCAAATAAGGAGTGTAAGGTTTGCTAGTCTGTTTGAACACACATACTGTATGATGCAGCCAATGTCATAGGTGGAATGTGTCATGCTACATCTGCTTGTTTAAAGTGAACACACCCATCTGTAACTACTATTTCAAGATTTTTGTCATTACACTTCCTCACATAAACACACACACACACACACACACACACACACACACACACACACACACACACACACAAAGAGAGAATCATATAAAGAGAAATACATGACCACACAAGCATCCTCAGACCACCTCCCTAGAGCATGCAAACTCAGTCACAAAATGGTCAAGTGTGAGCCATCAGTGTGAGCTTCTGCCTTCCAAGGCATCGTCCACTCAGAGACGCATTGTCGGTGCAGGCAGTTTGTCAGATGGGAGTGTGGTGGCCATTTGTTTTCTTCACTTCACTTTCCTCCGTTCATGCATCAGTTCCACTGAGCATTACAAAAAAAAGATTGAAAGCAAGCGGCCTCCATTTGGGAACTTTTAACACAATGGATTCTCAAGTTTCCTGTCGGGCTGTTAGACAGATATCAAGCATTGCAGCGTGTTCTCACGGCTGTACATTGAGGCCTATGGATATGCAATGAGAAAAGATGTTTTGTTAAAATGCATAAAACAAAAGTAAATTCTACTTGTCCTCTAAATAAATATTTAATTAAGATGTACTTGGGTTCAATTACATTGGCTTCTAGGTGTAGAATGTTTATAGAAATGTGGATTCCGTAATTAATTGAGAATGTAGAATGTTGTATGTTAGCAGGAGGGAATCACTATGCAATGTCCATTAGCATGTCATGATGCAGTTTGCATTTGTTTTGTCCGAAAACAAATAAGACAATGGACAGAAATAGATACATGTACAATTAGATATTGTACATATATGTAGATATGTGGCCATGTATGTGCTGTGACTTGCCTGCGTGGTCATGTATGTGCTGTGACTTGATTACGTGGTCATGTATGTGCTGTGACTTGATTACGTGGTCATGTATGTGCTGTGACTTGGCTACGTGGTCATGTATGTGCTGTGACTTGGCTACGTGGTCATGTATGTGCTGTGACTTGCCTGCGTGGTCATGTATGTGCTGTGACTTGGCTACGTGGTCATGTATGTGCTGTGACTTGGCTACGTGGTCATGTATGTGCTGTGACTTGATTACGTGGTCATGTATGTGCTGTGACTTGGCTAGGTGGTCATGTATGTGCTGTGACTTGGCTACGTGGCCATGTATGTCCTGTGACTTGGTTACGTGGCCATGTGTGGCCTGTGAAGTGGAGCAGGCCTGTATTACAGCATCAAACTTCTCACATTCACACATACACAGAAAGATGTAAGTCTAGAGATTAAAAATGTGTGTATTTCAAGATAATGAGCAGTCATTTTTATTTTACTAGATTGTGCACTTGTTTTACAAAATAGTGCGCCCATTTTACTAAATTGTGCTCACATTGAATTTTTTGTAAATTGAGCGTACAATTTATTAAAATGACGCACTATTTACAATGAGCCTACTGTACATTGTTTTGATATACAAAAATTTTTTATTGCAATGACACCTCCCGAGCTCCGTAGCTAAAGGTTATAAAATGTGTATTGTGTAATGAATGTGGTGATGAATGCATCCCTTTACTCGTTAGCATCGTAATGATTTGGTAATATGGTATTTTGGGTTGTCCTCATTTGGCTTGTTTACAGGTGGACACCTAAAATAATAAGAAAATGCCGCACAAATCACACAGATCCCTCAAGGCTGAAACGTTATCCAATGCAATTTACATTTGGAGCCCGAGTGTGCAACATTTTGTCATTATTTTTTAGTTTATCACCTGATATCAGCACCTTGAGAATAATGGTTTGGTGTGTGTGTTACAGCCTGTCTGTTCACAGGTGGACACCTACCACTGGTGGGCTGCTTGTAGAAGCTATTGTCACAGAATGTCAATACATGTAAAGTTGGCTTCAGTGCAGTTGCTGACGTACTTTTGACTGCTCTGGGAAACTAGTTGAGTTGCTCCTGTCCTAAGTTGAGTTGCTCCTGTCCTAGTTGAGTTGCTCCTGTCCTAACTCTTGGGCTTCACAGACTTGGTGCTTGTGCCAGGTTTATAAACACTAATGTCAAGTCATTATATGAGTATAATATCATACTGATTACTGAATGCTGCGTTGTCAGTAAACTGGACTGGTCATGATAATGGCTTCTAATTGAGTTGTGGAGCTAGTGGCCGTGTTTGGATTTTTTTCAGAGGGCATGAGATACAAGACATGTGCATATATATGTGAATTTGGGTGAGGAATTTGTGTAAGCGTTTTACACCAACAAGCAGAACCATTTGATAACCACATCACTCCTTCCATTCCCCAAGACAATTTTGCTAGGTGATGTGGTAAAACAACCAGCTGGCACACCATCACCTGAGAAAAGAGAGATCAAGAGAGGCGGAAATAAAAAATTTAAAAAATGTCAAAGCGTGCAAGTTGCCAATCAGGCATGTGGCTGGGCCCTGGCTGGGCTTGTGTCGGATGGGAAATATGCGTGTGATCATGGCTCATGACAGGTACAGCAGCAGAACTCGTCCCCTTCAGGATGCACACACTTTCCAATGAAGTGTCAAGCGTGTCTCTGATGTCTCAGGGTGCACACACTTTCCAACAAAGTGCCAAGCGCATCTCTGATGTCTCAGGCGGCTCGGGGTGGACGGGCGTATACTGCTGTGCAGCCCCCCACCTTCTCTGAACGCATGCACTCACAGCGTTGCATCCACAGTGATGACGTAGCTTTGCTACAGCATAATTAGTCTTTTTGTGTCATGTTGGTGCTAAGAGACACAACCACTGTTCACATAGGCCTTCTGTTTATAAAATACAATTAAATGAGTTTCATTGGATGATAAACCTATTATAAATGGGTTACAGAGTATTTAAAACAAAAGATGAATATCTGTGGGGAACGAAAATGAAAAATCACAGCTTAATAAGCGGCTATTTCTGTGCGCCACAACACAGTGACAAAATGTTCCTGCTCCCTGCCTCTCCTGAGGAATCTAAAACAAGGTAGCATATCTTACAGCGTTCTAGGATGCTGTCTTATAAGGCTGTGTTTGATCAACTTTCTCTCTCTCTCTCTCTCTCTCTCTCTCTCTCTCCCTCTCTCTCTCTCTAAGTCCCTGTCATTGGGCTGCCACCACTCCTACACTGACAAGCGCAGACGTGTAATCTACTAGAGCAATCATTCACAGCCACTGGGGACCACGTGCTGGCAGCTCAGAGACAGTAGGAGATACTGTACAATATCATTCCAGTTAATGTCTAATCATATCGTAATCTACAGTCATGTCAGCTTTTCGACAGTAATATCCAAGGTGATACACGGATAGAGACAGTCACATTATGAGACACGGATCTCTGACAAACAAATCTAGACATTTTATACATCCGGCTGATGACTGGTGCCTGGCAGTTTAATTTTCTTTTCATACTGTCAGAGATATTAACCTTTATTCTTAATTAAATGTCATGCGATTGCTTATTTCCTCCTGTAGTGAGTGATGGGAATTTAGGTGCGCTGGGTGCAGACCTGACTTGACTCTCAGCGTTTGGCCTGTTGTTGTTCCCCCACTCCATGAGATTATTGATCAAAGGTCAAAAACAATCCAATAATGCTGCCCTTCATTGCACGCTACTCAATTAATTCAGTGTCAGACTCAGTATATCTACTGTGATTGGAGCTTATGCGCAGCTTCAGGCACTGATGAATTCCCCAGTTAAAATCACGAGGTGAAACACTGATGGAAATTCTATTGTAACTTATATAGGTCACAGTGTAATCAGGCCACTATGTTGTACATTATACGAATTAATACTGTATTAATAAACAACTGTAGCATACATAGATATGCATATCCAGTCATATCTATTTATCCACACACAGAGATACTTTACATACGATTTAATAAATTACCTACAAAATGTTAATTTGTTTGTTTGTTTGTTTACTCATTTAGGAGGAACAAAGTATTTGTTCAACAAACTGGAAGCAGAACACCAGAACCAGCAACGCAGCATAACAGCAAATCATCTCACAGGTTATACAGCATCCTTTTGTCAAAACTACATCTAGAAAGGCCACAGAATATTCACTATTATATGAATGTATTTAAAAAAAGCTATATTTAAATGATTTCATTTCAATATAGTAGTGAAAATGTTTATGACATGTGCCTATCCGCTATTGTTAAAATGTATACTTAACTATTAGGATATCTGAAATGTCAGACTGCAAAACTTCATTCAGAGCTATTTTCCTTTCAACAGGAGTGACAGCCAGCTCAGCTTCGATCGAGCTCCTGCATCCCGCCCAGGAACAGGTAGAATATGCTTGCTTCAAAACCACTCTCTCAAACCCTCTCAGCACCTTCCTCCCAGCGTGAAGTGTACTCCTCTTGTACCTGAACAACTTCCACAGATATATGAAAGAAAATGGCATGCTGGGATATATTGCTGTGTGCAAGAGTGGCATTAATTTGTCAGGGCATCCAGTGAATCATTCCTGAATTGAGGTTATGAAAAACCTGCTTTTCATAAACAGTATTGCAAGGCCGTAGTCATGATGTCAACATTGGGGGGGACCAAATCTGTGGTGGGGTCTGAGGGACCTCCAAACAGAATTTCAATACATTTCCTACCATGCAAAAATATTATTAAAAATCACGAACAAGTCGTCAGTCAATTAGGGTATTCCAAACGTTTGACGGACATAGGCATGGCATGGGTGGATTAGGAACCCCTGGGCACAGATGCCCACCCCCCCCCCCCCCCCCCTCCCAGATAGAAGGGTCCTGAGGCATTCTCCCATGGAAGATTTATTTTAAAAATGACCCTTTAAATGATGACTTCTGGTATCCTGGGTTTCCTCATGCTGCCTTATGTGTGCAAAATTATTCACGCTGCTAGGCAGCCTGGACCCGATTTTCACCTCAACGAAGGAACCAATCACAGAACAGAGGGGGACACCAAGGCGATGACGACACACCGAAGCGGTTATGAGCTACGTACAGACGCATTTGATAGACATTCGTAGCACCCAATAAACGGCTCTGAGCATTCGTAAACCACGTCTCAAATATGAGAAAATGAATGTGTAGTTCCCAGACCCCATCTCAGTGAGATGAGGTCTGGCGTTAGCCAGGCTAGACTGGTGAGTTTTGTGAAAAGAGAAGGGTGGAGGAGAAGCAACTTCATGCAGAGGCTTGAGCTTCAGGGCCCCCTGAGCTCCATCCCTGGACTTGTAGTATGACTCCATTTGTCTTAGAAATGTATACTTTAAAAGAAATTACAAACTAGAGGATCTTTGTTAACCTCTATATTACACAGAATGTGGTTCTTTGACTTATTACTTACACTGTAAAACCGAACAGTACAAGTAAAACAATGTTTTTGATTTGTAAACACTCAAAAATGAAAAAAAGTTACTAGTACTCTAATCGTCTGTGTTACTTGAACAAATTTGAACTTTTAAGTTGACAGCACTCATCCGCTTTAAGTCATTTGAAAAAATAGAAAGCGTGGGAAACTTCCCCACGCAAATTGTAGCAAATTTGTAGGCGGATCTTCTGCCATACGTGGACCTTGTGTACAGCACCAACTAGCCAACGCTGAGTGACAAGCGACGCCGGCAACGGTCGACCACCAGATGACAAGAGACGAGAACAAGAGCAGTGAACGAGAGAGGAGACGACGAGAAGAGAGAAAAACCGCAATTAAACGTAAGTGGAAAAGTGAGGTGCTGACCCTAAAGCACGTCCTTTATCATATTGTTTAAAAACCCGAATGTTTGAAAATATTGTCTTAGGCTACATGACGTAACTTTATCCAGTTAGAACTAGCTAGCACTAGCAGCTAAGAATTTGGCTGCTGTATGCCAGCACTTGCTGGATCAGCCAGCGATCTAACTCAATTTGCCAGTGTGAGTACTAAAAATATGAACTAATTAACCCCCGTTAGCACTATTTAACACAATAGCTTGGAAGTGCAAGCTTTGTGGTGCACTGCTTGATAACAGGGCACAGGTCCTGCAACATTATAGTTTACAGCATGTTAGCAATGGTTCCTCCATTAACGTTAGTCCACTGTCATGTTACTGACTGTCTGCACATTTAAAGGAAAATCCCGGTTTTTAGCACTTTAAGGCCCCTTTCTGGTTTGTTTTGGATGAACCAGAGTGGTGGACACCGACATTTTGACGATTGGTCCTGTCTCGACTTTTCTGACTCGTTTTGAATCGCCTTTTCACTTCTCAGGGTGGCTGGCAATGGGCATACTGTAGTAGGCTATACTCAAACATGTCCTAAAACAACCCTTAACGTTCGTTTTCAAAACTGTGCAACTCACCGAGTGGTTAGTGGAGTTCGTTGACTATTAAAAGCAAATATATCGGCGCAATGTATGATTCGTATTTGAACCTGAAGCATAGACAGTGGCGCAGCATGCAATGAGTCTTCCAACAGAAATCAATGGGATTTTACAAAATGCCAAATAAAAGACGACAGAAACTGTATTTCGCTACGCTACTTGTTTTGGAACATCAACGAACACCACTAACCACTCGGTGAGTTGCACAGTTTTGAAAACGAACGTTAAGGGTTGTTTTAGGACATGTTTGAGTAGCCTACTACAGTATGCCCATTGCCAGCCACCCTGAGAAGTGAAAAGGCGATTCAAAACGAGTCAGAAAAGTCGAGACAGGACCAATCGTCAAAATTTCGGGGTCCACCACTCTAGTTCATCCAAAACAAAAACCAGAAAAGGGCCTTAAAGTGCTAAAAACCGGAATTTTCCTTTAAGTCAGTAGCCTAAATTCATTTGACACGGTCACACACAGTTCATGCTCAGTCAGAATGTGTATTATTCGCATGTCAGCTGTGTAGGTGAAAACAACCATTTAATGTGCAAACTGTTCTCGGCCATTTAAGGATGCATTTAAAGTGGCATTTAAAGCGACATCATGAGATGGTGGATTGTCCTAATAGAGATTGTCAGTATGTTCAAATGTGTATTCGTCCTTCAATTCACAGATTCAGAAGTTGATGCAAACAACATTGGCATTGAGAAGGAAGGAGATCATATCAGACGTCCTTCCCCGCAGACATAGCCTATTGGTTCGGTGGTGGCCTGCAATCATGTTGGAATCCCAGGTAAGCATTTCTTTTGTACAAATACTTGGAATAGATTCATTTCATGTGTGGTTCTGACCAAAATGTGTTTTAAATCTTTACACTTACCCCCCTATTTTGAGTTTTTGCTCAAAATTGCACACCGCCTACTAACAATGGCCCTGTTTCCACATACTTCGACTTATATTCAAGTGCTTGACCCCCTTTGAAAGCAGAGGTCTTGTAGATTACAACTCCTCCATGGACTTAAGATAAAAAGAATGCTTTGGTTTTAGAAGCTGTACTATCAAAGAAAAGTAATCCTATTGAATTGCATTTTGTAGTTATTAACTGGCTTGACTCCATGTTTTCTCATGCAGGGATCCTCAGATGTAAATATCCGACGTGCTGTAGCGCTCCGTGGCCTTCCTTTCTACCTCCATGAGGATGATGCCACTTTTCTAAAGACATGGGATGTAAGTAAGTATGTTTTCTATTGACATGACAGTTAAAGCGTAACTGTGGCATTAAGCGACCCATGGCCTGTTGTTTTCGAGGTCAACGCATGCTATTAGAATGAAAAACAATGAGAAAATTGAGTACAACATAAAGCAAATACTGGTCCAGCAGCTTAAATGGGTGGTTCAGGATTTTGGACATAGGACCAAATTTCCAAGTTAGCAAGTGTGATATTTATCAGTGGAGACCGTTTTTAACACGTTTCATCCAGTCCTAGTCTATTCAGGCGTTATATTTATTTGCCTCGGTGTACTATGGAGTGGGTAAGACTGTTTTTAGTGGCAGGCTTACACATACTGTTGACTCGCGCCAGCCTAGCACCTGCGAACTCTGCAACTAGAAGGACTGGATGAAACGTGTTGAAAACGGTCTCCAACTTGTGTTTTTATCTTGGATCTTGGCACAAGGGATTATAACACCTAATCCTGTGTATTAATGTAATATCACACTTGGTAACTTGGAAATGAGGTCCTATGTCCAAAATCCTGAACCACCCCTTTAAACTAACCTAACAAGGCATTTGAACTGAACTGAAACTAAAGCCAAATTCCCTGGTAGGTTATCAATAGCTGCTGGGCCACGTCTACTCAGTCTATGTTGCACCAATTTTTTTAATTCTTTTAATTTTATTCTTACGAACAGCCGTGACCTCGAACAACAGGGCTATGTGTCGAATAACGCTGGAGTTACATTTCAAGCTTTTGTTTTTCTGTTTGTTTTCCAAGAAACTCCAGGGAAGTTACTTAGTATTATTTCAAGTAATTATTTCAATAATGCAACTGCCCTGGAAAAGTTTGAAGATAAAATGTTAAACTTAATATGACATGGTATCACTTGACATGTAATGCCTATTAGATATTCAATTAACACACAATTGTTCTTTGTTCATTTCTTCAGGTCTCTCAATCGGAGTTCCCAGATATTGAGGACCTTACTGTTGAACTCATTCTGATCAGCACGAACAGTGCAAATACATCCCTCTGCCCAAAGAAGACTCCTGTTGTTTTGGATTGAAATGATTGTTGAATTTCCTAGCATTGGTCAGGCATTTGTCATAAAGTATCTATCTATTTATCTATCTAGATAGATAGTATCTATCTATCTATCGATCTATCTATAGTCTTTATGCCCTTGATCTAAACTGTGTTTATTTGAATTTAGCCTCCACTACAGCCCTGTTCTGAACTCCAACCTGTATTTGTTTCCATGGTTTACATGAAAATAAAAGATTAAGAAGAATTTCACTGGCCTTTGTCAACCTTTTTAATAATTTTTTCAAGTCCTTAGTTGAAACTAATCAAAATGGACAAGTTTGTTCAACTTTCTGGAAATTAAAACTTTTAAGTTTTAAATTTAATTTAAAGAATTGGTTGAAGCAAAATGAAATATTTCAGGCTGACATCAATAAATCCAATTAAGCTATCTAAGCTTAATTTTATTAATTACCGTGAACTCATGTAGTTGATGTTTCTTTAACTTAAAAAAACCTTGTTGAACACACTCAAAATTTGCTAGTGAAGACTAATTAAAAAAGGTAAGTTTCTTTGACTTAGCAAAACTGAGTTACTATTACTTAAATTTTTTTGTGTAATCGGTTTCACCAATTTTTTTGAGTTCAATTAACTTGTCGGGTTTTACAGTGTACACCTGAAGATTTTGTTTTAACTAAGGCTCAGACTCATACGTTGTTTGGACCTATAGCCTAATAGGATTTTGTCTTTTAATTTGGATTTTATTATGCTGGCGGCTAATCACACAATTTTAACGTAGTTTGAAAGGGACAGGATTCAGGAATGGGGTAGGGGAGAGTGGGGTGAGTTGTGCCAGTTTTTACTTAAAGTGACTTTAAAGGGAGGCCATGATAGTAATGCTTCCAACTACAATATGAACATATATTTCAGGATGTGGTGCATCTCTGGGAACAATCACTTTCAATCTGAAATATAGTATTTAAGAGATATAGCTTTCTGAAAAAAGGTGGTCTTGTGGCACAACTTGCCCCCAGTGCGGGGTAAGTTGTGCCTTTGAAGAGAATGCATTGGGGTAAATTGTGCCATCGATTATTGAAGTAAAACAGTATATTTTGATCTCAGACACTGTAATGCTTTATAAAAGCTAGACAAATTCAATACAAAATTACTCATTTAAGGTTTATTTAAAGTTATTTTACAACATCAAAGGCCAATTTTCTACAAGCCTATTGCGCCACACGAGCACATCAAAGGTCATTTTCCATTGTCACACCAGTTTCATCCATGTTGTAGATCAGGGGTGTCAAACATACGGCCCGCGGGCCGGATGCGGCCCGCTAGATGGTTTAATCCGGCCCAGACTTGTAGAGAATACATTTCTGACTATGTCAAAAAAAAAAAATCTCTAGCCCATTCCTGTGAGGAGGACACTGTTCCTGTGCTTTCAGTTTGGCTACATTGTCGGGAGAAAAGCAGGCGTTGCGACAAAATTCAGAGACAAAGTGCAGCCTGCAAACGGAGGACAAGATGTTTGGGCATTTTATTGTATTTTGCACCAGGAAGTGTTGTGTTGTAAAACACTAAACTTGGATCATGTTAAAGTGTGGTTGTGCAAACTGTAAATTTAATCAGGTCGCGAGGTCTGACTCACCGTCAGTTTGACTGTTTTCTTAGTGATAATGGCATTCTGTCTGGCTTACCATACCACGCTGTAGTACGGTGGTTAAGCCGAGGTGCCGTACTCAAGCGTTTCTTTGAACTACGCAGGGGCGTCACTAGACCTTATTCACTGGGGCACGTGCCTTAGTAAAAGTCTCCAGTGCCCCAGTAAAATTCTAGCGCGGCTCTAGCTGGAAACGGCATTCATGAGCGCATCTCCGTGCCTGCTTTACTCATGGCTCGAGCCTGTCACTTACCAGCCAATAAAAAAAAACAAGGAATAAAGAAAGGGGCCATAATAGCCAATCAGGAAATAGCATCTCTGTAGCTGGGTAAGATTGAACGCAACAACCAATGAAAATCGTTCACATGATTCTTCCGAGTGTTTCATTGTACTGCACACACATACACTGTGGAATCAGCTGGAGCTCATTACATCACTTTGAGCACAGAGTAAGTCGTCCCCTAATGTTACAACAAATTAACAACTTGTTTGACAGAAAAAATGACAAGTTGATCGCTGTTAGAGAGTGTTGCCCACATAACTAGCATCTGTTTTTCAATGCTTAGCGTCATTGTAGCCTTAGCAACAGTTTACCAGCTTGTGCTCTCTCACTCACACACACACACACACACACCATGCGTAGGCTGCATGCACACATGCGGACAATTAACAACGATTTATACTATACTGTAGAAAGAGTCCTGTAAAAGTAGCCTATACTGTTTGTGAAGCTGTCCTACTGTAAAACTAAACATAGCCTTCTGATAAACTATATAGAGATGGACATCAGAAAATTCTTCCTGAACAGAGGCAGAGGGAGAGGAACAGTGAGGAGAGATGAGGAGGATGAGGGAGGTATGATACTTTTGCCCACATTAACGGTAACATTAACATTTATGCTGGTAATAGCCAGTGCTGTGATTTGATCAATGATTTAATGGCAAACTCAAATAAGTTTGCTGCATTTGCAAATGTAGCCTATAATAATACACAGAATCAGATAGCCATCTGTGTAGATTATTATAGGATACATTTGCAAATTATCACCAAAAGTCAGTATGAAGGCTTTAGTAGGCTATTTAAGCTACAAAGAACTGCAGTATTGCCAGGATGTCTATAGGACCCTTGCCTGGGAGGGAAGTATATCTCAATTTTGACTAAAAATAAGCTTCCCTTGTGTTAGTAGGAAAGCCTATTAAATTAATGCAGTGAGTATAGGCCTACTTATGCCTATGTGTTTGGATGTTGCTGGATAGTGGCTGCTACAACAATTGAGGGAGAGAGTGCTGGAGGAGGAGAAGGAGGAGGAGAAGAAGGTCAAAGAGAGGGAGAAGAGAGGGGAGAAAGAGCACAGGCTGGGCAGTCCAGTACCAGGCAGGGGGAGGAGGAGGAGAGAGACAGGCAAGAAACGGATGAGAACATGATGGGGGCTAGACGTAAAACTATTCAGAGTATGGAGGAGGATGTCGGGGGAGCCTAGGGGAGATATGTGATGGTCCAAATCAGGCTAGCTATTTATTTCATATTGCGCGCACAGTTATTTATTTAATTTTTTTTATGTATTGGGAGTTGGGGGCCTGTGCCCCAGCAAAGCTCTAGGTCTAGAATCGCCCCTGGAACTACGAGAGGAAATTGGACAGTTCTTGGAGAAAAAAGGCAGACCAGTAGCAATTTAAATGCCCGGAATGGGTGCAGGATCTGGCCTTTATGGTGGATAGCCTATTACAGCACCGCCACCTAGCCTACAAAATTATTTGATCTGATGTAACCTAATCGTATCAGTTGATCGTATTGCTTATGCACTGCTAACTTATGTTTGTTAAATTCATTTTATTTTTCATACATTTGTACATTTACATTTTTAAGGCAGGATGTTAACTTTCTTCATAGCTCCCACTTGAGTGTAGTGTGGTGAGTTGGTTCAGGTGGTCAGATGTAAAAATGTAGGCCTATCCACTCAACTATAAAAATAAACCAGTTGTTTATGAGAGTGAAATGCATTTTATTTCAATTTCATTGGCCTCTCTGAATAAATGTGTAATAATCTAATATATCCCTTGTGATTATGTAGGCTACAAATGTAGGCTGACACCCCTGTTGTAGATCTTGTGTGGAGGGAAGTCATACCTGAAATGAGATTAAAGTTTTTTTGATCAGAGAAGTTTACAGCAGATTTAGGTGGTTGGATGTGGTTGTGTAGATCAGTGATTCTTAAACTAGGGGTCGCGACCCCAAATGGGGTCGCCAAAAACTTCCTTGGGGTCGCCAATTACTTTCTGTATTCAGTCTAAAATTATTATTAGGTGAAACAAAGGAAAATAATATTGGCCTTTTCTGCCTTTTTCTTATTTACACGCAGTTAAGAGATCTGGTTCAGTCTATAGGCTACTGGTCCGCTGATAGAAACAATGTAATTATCTGCTCCCACTATGCAAACTCAACTTGTTCCCGCTATTTTAAGTAAAACAAAACAAAAGACATAGGTAGCCTACTAGCCAAAATGGACAGGTGGCTACTTAAAAAAATTAACAAAAGCTCGGAAGTGCCATCTACCAGTGCGTCTACTCCTCCGTGATCGTCAGATGGGACAAGTCTACAGGCCGGTGAGAATAAAAAAGAACAAACTGCGCGTCGGCTTTATCAGAAATAATTTCTGAAATATGCATTCACTTGCCAAGTTAAAGATACCTCGACCACGCACAATGTGTGATTTGCGGCGATGTTCTGGCGAATGAGAGCTTAAAACCTGTCAAAATGAAACGACATCGCAAAATACAGATGTCGGCTCAGCACCGTGGAGGAAAATCTCCGTGTCGCCGTATGCAGCATTCCTCCTATAATTGACTTGCTATGTTCACGGAAGCATGCCCACCCTTCCCATTGAAATTGTTAAAGATAGTAAACCAGAAAAGGGAAATAAAAAAATATTGTTATTGTTATCGCCATAAATATAATTAATGTAACGTTGTAGGCTTAATGCTGCATGTGTGTGTGTGCGTGCTTGTGTGTGCGGGAGCCTACACTTGTTTAATCGTGATTGTTTGGTTTTCTCGGTTCATGTTCATATGGAGTAAATAATACAAATTACTTTGCTTTCTAGTTTTTGCTTGATTTAGTTGTTAACGTTTGAGGGGGGTATTTGAGTAAGGACTAGAATGGGTTTGGGGAAAGTGGGGTCGCCAGACCTAGCCATACTTTTTTGTGGGGTCGCCAGACAAAAAGTTTAAGAACCACTGGTGTAGATGTCAACTCTGCCACTGCTACTACCTAGATGATGTTCCCCCTCTCCTTCCCAGGCTTCCTGGTCAGTGTGTGTGAAGTTCACAGCATTTCACGGACTTAGACCGTGAAACATTACTGCTAGTGCCTTTATATGTTCTGCCAGCTCCTTCTCCATACAGTATGCCCTGCCTGTCTTCCTCTTATAACTCTGTGGCATGATGGTATATTTCTATTTTTGGTCTAAAAAAAGAATGTCACATAGTTTTAGTGATAAAATGTAAGAATAAAATGCACAATTACAATAAAATAATATGTTTAAAACAAGTGGAGGTGCCACTGGCACAACTTAACCCAGGGCCTTTGGCACAAATCACCCCAACCCCACCATTTTGGAAAAAATGCATCATCCATCAGATTTGAGCTAACATCATGCTACCTGTATACACTCATAATGTAGCTTACCAAAGCACTAAAACATGTGTGAAATGTTTCAAACGTGTCTATAACTGTTTTTACACAACAATCAAAAAAACATGATCATAGAAATTTTACTTTGAAAGGCAAAAAACAGTTCTTTTAACTTAAATGTGCTTACCTCTCATGCAATGAGGCTCTCTTCTCTGCAGGATGATTGAAATGGCTAAGTCTTCAAAAATGTGTGGTCACATGACCAATTTCTTCTATAGTTTCCTATAAATAGGGGGTGGCACAACTTCACTCACGTTTTTTCCAATTTATATGCCGTCGCTAGCCTAGAAAATCCAGACCCTGGTAATGTAGAAAGATTAAGGGTCTGGCCATGAATAATGTAATGGCCCAACTCGAGGGGCGGCACCAAGCATGCATTTGAAAATCTCACTGCACGCAATTGGATAACACTAGACCAATGTTTACTCTGACTGATTCCGGACTTCGACGCAATTGGATAATATGACTACCAATGTTTACTGACTGATTCCGGACTTCCAACGTTGCAGCGATGTCATCATCCGTTTAGCTCTCCTCAGGCCCTGGCAATACACCAATGTGATTGGTTCCCCGCGATGCAAGGGGCAAAAGTAACGTGCATCATTAGACAGGAGAGTGAAGGATCACCGCACACTGGTGGGATTTCTTTGCTAATTTTATTTAGTAGTGAACAACGCATTTCGCCTATGCTTCATCAGGTTCACTCTTAATCTCCACATGCCACCGACAGGTGATATAGGTGATTCACCAGGTCACATGACCACACCAATTAGCACAAGGTTATTAGAATTAGAATTAGCACAATTCACAATCTGAGGGTCGTTTCTAGAAAGCATCGTTTGCTAACTTGCGTCGCAACCTTGGTAGTACGCTCCATCGTTCTTGGATTTGGTGTTTCTAGAAAGGGTAGTTCGAACTCTCAATCGCAAACAAGGACGCAAAGTTTGGTCGTTTGAACTACTGCCCCTAGGCAGTCGCACTTGTGTCGTTCCTTGGTAGTTCCTAGTGGTGTCCGGAGCGCCTAACCAAAAATCACAACCGCCTAACCAAAATTTGCGAAGTGGATGTTTATCTCGTGACTCAATGATTGACCTATCCTGTAGCTTAATTTTGATTAAGACACTGACTCCCCTACTTGGCTCATTCTTGCTATTTATGTTAATTCAAGTATTGCCTTGCTTTTACTATTATAATCTTCACAGACCCTGCATCAGCAGTGACAAATGGTGTAGTGGCTGAAGCAGATGACTTATTATCCAAAAGTTGTAGGTTCGATTTTCTGATGTGAGATTTTCCTCTTGCTTCTCGCTACCTGCAGGTGAACTAGTGTGACACGTAGATTCAATTGTTTTTGACTGATATATTGTACCTATGGTCTCTCAATGTAGAGTAATTATATACATAAATATGTATGGTCAAAACCTATTGTCTCGTAGGCCTACTCTTACTCAGAGATGAAAAGAAGAGATAGGATGCGAACTCCAGCCGAGGGCGCAGTGCACCGACCCGCTGCCGTTAAGCCACGGGACAGTTGATAATCTATAGGATACCCAGACATTCGTCCAGGCTATACATTTTTTCCAACATAGATATTTAACACAAATAATGGCACATATTGGTCGGCTTCAGTAAAATGTTTTATATACTTGCAATTAATAGGTTTAGATTTTTGCAGATGATAATGACAATGCCAGCATTAATCACTCGGTTTAAATGAGAAAAATGTCAACATAGGCTGTGGCAGAGAATTTATAGGGGGTGGGGTATTACACGTTGCCACTGTTTCCACCAATGATATCTATCGCTGCATCATCAACAACGTTGTTGGAACTACAGTGTTCGAACGTCGGAGGTAGCGAATTGCGACACAGGTACGATGCTTTCTGGAAACAGGTGTAACAATGTCGTTGTTTGGTCGCAAGTTGCGTCGTACCATGGTGGTTGAGCAACGTCGTTGCTAACTTTTCTAGAAACGACCCCCTGGTCTCCCATACAATCCAGTCCAAAGTCCTCATAACCAAGCCCACATACATCACAGTACATCCATAGTCCATACATTACCCACAACAATGCCCAAAACCTGAATATATATACACATTTGGAATTTACATTGCTATGCATTCAACAATATTCAATTTCAATTTCATTTCTATCAAAGTCTAAAAGTGCAATGTGCAAATACTAATGTGCAAAAATGCAATGTGCAAAAATGCAATGTGCAAATACCAATGTGCAAAAATGCAATGTGCAAATACCAATATGCAAAATTGCAAAGTGCAAATATTACTTAAATTACATAGCCTGGCTAGCGCCACCACTTCTCAATGAGACGTGGTCTGGAAACCAAACGTTCATTTTCTCGTATTTGAAAAAAATGCCCAGATCCGTTTATTGGGTGCCACGGATGTCTATCAAATGCGTCTGTGCATAGCTCATCATGTTCTTGCTTTCCCCCTTGTTCTGTGATTGGTCCCCTATCTCAGGCGAAAATTTGCTCCATGGTCTCCAGGCTGCCTTAGCAGCGTGAATCAAATCGCGCGCAAGGCAGCATGGGAACACCCAGGCTATAAATTACATCCAAAGTCTATACATTACAAACAACAATGTCGATTTGCTGTCCAATTCCAGTCCCATGCTCACATTTCTTACCAATATTCACATATAACATATCCAAGGTTCACATATCATCAGTAACTCCAATATCAATGTTAATCCAATAACAGTACACATCTTACATATCAGGTTCATATCATAAATACTAGTGTGCAAATATGCATTGTGCAAATACCAAAAGATTTTCTCAAAAATACACTTAAATCTTGTAATTCATTGAGACCATGGGGTTCTACTGTATTTAATTCATGTATCCAATATGCCTCTCTCTGTAACAGTTGTTTACAGTTTTTTTCAATCTCTAACAAGCGCTTACCCATACTTTTTCACTTCACAAGGTACATGCAGTCAATCAAAGTACACCAGGTTTCAAAATACTGGCTATTGTTGACATTACAAAAACTGCATAGACTTTTATGTTTCAGTTTTACAGGTATTTGCATGCCATTTTTACACTAAATTTCTTTGTTGGGAACTGTATGTCTACATGTTATGTTCACATTCAAAAGCATTCCAGTAAAAAGCAAATCAGTTTTTTTCCTTTATACTGTTTACTACAGGAGGTACAGTAGAAATACTGTTTACAGTATGTTAGAACAGAAAAGGTTTTACAGTATTGCTTACAGTGAACAAAATATCCATGAAACACACAAGAGCATTCTGAACAAAAAAACAACAACAAAAAAGCCAGATAAAAAGGGGGGGGGGGGGGGACCAAAAAAAAGCACAAAATTATTGTATCTAATCTCTGAGATCTTCAGGGTTAGGCCACATGTTTTCATCAACATCGCATTGATTACATGGTCAATGATAGTGGCACGAATTTCATTACTGACAACTGTTCTTGCAGCCTTTGGAATGCCACCACCATGTATTCTTACACCTCTACCTTGCCCTCTCCTTGGGCCTGCTCTTTTCCCTGGCCCTGCTCTTCTCACTGCTCCTGCATCTCTTACCGCATCTCTCACTGCTCCTGCACCTCTCACTGCACCTCTCACTGGGCCTGCTCTTCTCCCTGGGGCCCTTGCTCTTCCTCTCTTTCTCATCCAGACATTACAGTGTTTGTCTTTTTCTTTTTCTGTTTCTACCTCAAAGTCCTCCTTTTACTGTATAAGTGTCAATGTAATAGAACAAATAACCCCTGCCACTGAGTCTAAGCCAGACTGGAATCAGTTGTGGTTGGCCCATTTTACCCAACATAAATTAGTTGTGTGTCAATTATTCAATTGTTTGTTTATTATCAGCTGCGATATATTGTTTTTTAACTGATATCATTCCAGAAGCAGAGGTTTTTATACTGTATCTAAGGTTTGGAATATTGTTTTTGCTATTGTGGGATGTTGTGTGTTAACATTCGTAAAACTGCAAAAACAATCCATAATTTTGTTGGGAGGTATAGCTTGTTTGTTAAGAAAATGTAAGCATTGTGGAAAATGTGTTCACTGACTGCATATCGTGTGAAAACGACATGAAATGTGTGAATGGTATGGCCACAAAAGACCGATGCTGTGCTAATTGTATTTAGAGTTTTGAAATGTGACAACTGGTTGGACAAACGCTTGTTAGCGACTGAAAAAAAACTGTAATCAAGTTACCCCCTCTTGGGCTGGGTTTCACCCGTTCTATGCCAATGAATTTTAGGGAGGTGGCTGGTCCATGGTTCATCTCTTTATAATGTCTAGCTATGGCATACTCCATATATCCATTTCTACCAGAAAGACTCAGTAGACAGAATAGAATCAGTTAACAATTTAATTAGTGAAGGAACGGCTTGGATGCAAGCATGATAGAGTCCTGAATAGGTAACAGTCTTTGGCGTAGGCCCCGTCTCGGATCCGTCCAGCGATGAGCGGATCTCGTCTCCTGCCGATGGATGAAGGCAGGGGCGGGGAGCCTACCCCCAAAAGGATGAGTGATGCCCGCCAGGGCGGTGACTCAGTAATCTGGTTCTGAGAGGAGCAGAGACATTAGTATACATACAAGATGAATTAAACGGCATGACTGGGCCGGAGTGAAGACGTTATGCCAGGACGTCGACAGAATTTTAAAGTAGCTAGGTGTTAACCATAAACCTAGGGTTGTAGTGGGGCCCGCAGCATGCTTTCGCTTTAGTGGGATTTAGAAGCTTGACGAGCTGGGCAACCAGCGTCTAGGGCAACCTAGACCAATGCGGCGGCCGGGCAACCGGCGTCCAGGGCAACCTGGACCATAAGCACTTCACGATCTGGGCGCCCAGTGACTAGCAAGCTAGTACATCGTGATGAGCCAGGCCACCGGCATCCAGAGCAACCTGGACTTTAGTGCTTATGCGAGCTGGGCAACCAGCGTCTAGGGCAACCTAGACCACGAGACGTGCCGGGCTACCGGCGTCCAAGGCAACCTGGACCATTAGCTGGGCAACCAGCGTCTAGGGCAACCTAGACCAACGTGACGGCCGGGCGACCGGCATCCAGGGCAACCTGGACCGAACTGGGCAACCAGCGTCTAGGGCAACCTAGACGAGCGTCACGAGCCGGGCAACCGGCGTACGACGCGACCTGAACCATGAGCTGGGCAACCAGCGTCTAGGGCAACCTAGACAGACATGACGGCCGGGCAACCGGCATCCAGGGCCACCTGGACCAAACTGGGCAACCAGCGTCTAGGGCAACCTAGACGAGCGTCATGAGCCGGGCAACCGGCGTCCAAGGCAACCTGGACATTGAGCTGGGCAACCAGCGTCTAGGGCAACCTAGACGAGCGTCATGAGCCGGGCAACCGGCGTCCAAGGCAACCTGGACAGTGACCTGGGCAACCAGCGTCTAGGGCAACCTAGACCAACGTGACGGCCGGGCGACCGGCATCCAGGGCAACCTGGACCGAACTGGGCAACCAGCGTCTAGGGCAACCTAGACGAGCGTCACGAGCCGGGCAACCGGCGTACGGTGCAACCTGAACCATGAGCTGGTCAACCAGCGTCTAGGGCAACCTAGACCGATGTGATGGCCGGGCAACCTGGACCAAACTGGGCAACCAGTGTCTAGGGCAACCTAGACGTGCATCACGAGCCGGGCGACCGGCGAGAAGTGACCTGAACTATAAGCGTCGAACGAGCTGGGCAACCAGTGAAAAGGGTAACATGCCCATGGCTGAGACTAAATCACCACAAGCTACCGGCATGCTGGGCCCCAATATGTTTCAGCGATTAGTGCAAGGCGAATGCCAGGATTTGTGAAGGTAAAATGAGGTACCTGAGTTAACATGGGAGAGCAACTTCTGAGCATCGAAAATGTCAAGAGGAGTTAGTTTGATGCATCCTGATGGATGACGTGGATAGCCCTTTTTGGCCGGCAGTCTTGGCTGCGCCGATGTGGAATGAGTGAGAAGTGAACCTCTTTGGAGAGGTTACATTTAAGCAGCACGTTAGCTAGATGGCTGCTGAAAATCAGGTAAAGTGTGAGCCGTAGTTTAAGGTAGTGAACGGGGACCAGGGAAGCAAAACATGGTTAGGGTTAAAAGGTTAAACATGATGTACTCAGGATCAATGCAGGGGAATAGAGCTTGTGGTTGCAGATGCTTGGGACCGGAGCAATGAGTTAGTTGATATGGGTGCTTGAGTATATTCGCATCGAAGTCATGTGGTTTAATATTTAGGATAGATGAGCATTATGACTATTTTTATAGAAGACTAGTGCTTGTGAAGCCAGATGTGTGTTCTGGTTCGATAGCTCACCTGCAGCGGCTAGAGTGAGATGAATGCATTGAGCTGCAGACCCAAGGCCAAGATGGATGCGTGTGAGCAACACCTTAGCACCTGCTCTTGGAAAGCCTCCCAAAATAAGATGAGCAGCATCAGTAATGCGAGGGAAGCATGACCTTGCGACGTAGACAAAGGACTTCAGGACAATTCATGCCTGTATGTGACGGGAGGAAGAAACATATGTAACTGAAATATGACGAGACAACGAACAGATGAGTGCTGGGGTACCACCATGGTGCTTATGCATCTCAGAGTGCAGAGGAGCTCTGAGAATGACTTAACGCGAGCTCGCTATACCAGCTGCACCACTGTGGCAGGATAGTACAGTTTAGAACTGGCTGCTGGAGAGACAATGAGTAAAGGTATCAATGAGGAGAGAATAAGCAATACATATCGCCCAACTGGATGCAGAAATTATATTAGTCATGCGCCAAGCACTGGCCCCCGAGTGAGTGGAGGGGTGTCCATTCACGTGACATTCCATGTGGCCGGGACATTTTTAATCAAAGCGACTGACAATGTACCCTGGGAATCCAGAGTTCTCATGGAAGCGTTTGCTCAGGGAGAGACTCGAGCCTGGCAAGGAGTATGATGCACGTAACTTTTGCCCCTTGCATCGCGGGGAACCAATATATCTGTGTAGCTGATATAGCGGGCCAGAGGCGATCTAAACAGATGACAGTGTCATCCAATTGCGTCGAAGTCCGGAATCAGGCAGTTAACACTGACTGTATAGCGTTATCCTGAACCATGAGCTGGGCAACCAGCGTCCAGGGCAACCTAGACAGACATGACGGCCGGGCAACCGGCATCCAGGGCCACCTGGACCAAACTGGGCAACCAGCATCTAGGGCAACCTAGACGAGCGTCATGAGCCGGGCAACCGGCGTCCAAGGCAACCTGGACAGTGAGCTGGGCAACCAGTAACTAGGGCAACATAGACCAAAGTGACGGCAAACAGGTTAAAGCTAAAACAATTCCCCCACAATGCCAGTGCAATTAAAAACAATTTAGAAGGTAGAGCACAATAACGAAAAGTGCATCAGTGAGTGCCGGTTTTACACAGTCAAGAGTCAGTTCTAGACAGGTGATAAGTGCTGGGATTAGGAAGGCTAGTTTTAAGCCGTGCTACAAGAGGAGATATCCTCGAAAGCACTGGCCTTCGGGAGATTTCTGAAGACGGAGGGATGACCCCCCCTCCAGTATGAACTGGAAACATGATCCACACGATTGCGTGATTCCGTGAACCGGCACATCCGTGAACCGGCCATCCCTGTAAGAAAGTAGATGTTAGTGTGATAGGTGGAACTGCTTCTCCATTGACGAACTGCATCCCCTCAATGGAAGAGGGGAGGCATGATGCACCTGCAGGGGTTAGCAAATTAAAGATTGGGAGGAGAATGTAAAAGGAACTTGCACGTCCTCCCTGGCGCGATCACTTCGGGTGAGCATATCTACCAAAACAAAACAGCCAAGGCAAAATAGGAGAATGGAAATTAGAGTACACATTATTTGCAGAGGATCCTGCTAAAACGGCAATTCGAGTCAGCAATCAATGTGACTGATGGCGTGACTAGATGGGCTGAAATCACACGGACACGCAGAGACACCTCTAAAGAGAGTGCATGAAGGGCGTGGCGTTGGCCTGAAGGAGACTTGAGTCTGCCAGTGATGATGGACCGCTCCGTTTGACCTGCGAGAAGGAAGGAGTGGTTAGACAGGTGACATGTAGCATCGTCATCGGTAAAACAACCAGCCAACGGCTACGTTGGTAGTCGTGATCAACGAACTTCCAGCATAGGCCACCACTTAAACCACAGCTAGCTAAATGTAAAATTGCCGACATAATCATGAACAGCCGGTAACCATTAACACCAATATATGGAGTGCTGAAGCGACCCACTGGTGGGCAGTGAGCAAAGTGAGGCCTGCCATAGAATTCCTAGGAACCCAATACACGATACGGAATCAGAAAAGACATTTTAAACATACAAAAGACGCTAGAAGGATATGTTACATACACAAATGACACAGCTTCTTAATTAAAAGCTCAACCAACACCATGTGGACATGAGCCCATCACTGTGGTGTCAGCTCATGAACACTGACATAATATGGGCATTGAAAAGAAAACACCTATTATTGCCTAGATAATAGCTTGTGTGACATACTGGCAATTGATGACCATGGGCCGTCGTGTCGTCATTTTGGTTCGAGCTTTGGTGTAAGACCCCCCAAAATTGAGAACCCAGATAGCCGAGAACGTCGGGGACGTCACGGCATACCTGGGACATGACAGATCAGCGGTAGCTGAGTAGTTTGAGCAACGCAAGTGCATGCAGATTATCACCCGAGGAAGGCCATGCAGACTTCCTACCAGAAGGTATGGGACGCAATTCCAGATGATTAAACGAATGCATCGATGAACTGGCTTCCCGCAGCCATGCACAAGGAGTGATACCTGAACCGAAGGTCCAGCAGACGAGTAGCCTAGCCTAAAGCCTATGCAGCCCAACGAGCCACGAGGCAAATTAAGAGGCTACACAAAAAGACAACTGGTTTGACGACGCTCAACCAAGGTAGACATCGAGATAACCACAGTGAGTGTAGAACATCAATTAAACAGGTCTTAACACAGGGTTGGGTTCAACGGCAGCGTGGTGCAGGCTAGCAATTAACAGCACAAATCACAGGGATTATAAAATCAGTAGGAATTATTGTGAGGCTTAAGTGAAAGTTAAACCGTGTCAGACAAGTCAGTTTGTTTGCTGCCCGCCGAATATCGTTGGCAAGCAGGTTGCATGACTGGGTAGAGTGTAGCCCAGCTCGAGGAGCTTGGGAAGAGAGAGCACGATAACCTTACCAACCAGACGCTGAAGCTTGAGAAATCGTTGCCGAAAACGACATGGGCCTGCAACAGAGTTGCACGAGGACGGCGACCCGGCAGTAGGTTACCGTGAAGTGAAGGCTGCAACAGCGTGAGCGTGACTGGCTCCGATATGCAGAGATTAGCGATGAAGCGACATGCAGTGGCCCTGACTGAAGGACGCACAGGTCTGAACAGTGCAGCGAACGAGCGCGGTAGGATTGTAACAAGCAACGCCACTGAGGGCAGAAGGGGCGAATGTAAAAATGCAGAGAGCCCAGGTCCACGCGGAAGCCTGAGCTAGGACGTCAAAGTCAGCGTACTGAGAAGCAAAAGCAGTGTTAGGTGGTACATATTTAAAGAGCCCACTGAATTCCTATAGGCTAGCGCTGATTGAATGAGTGAATGATCAGATTGCAGGGCTTTCCCGAAAGTAGGCAAAGCTAAGATTGGCTCCGTGTAAGCATGGGAGGAGTAAGCTACACTACGAGTCTTCCTAGTAGAACTTTCGCTGAAGCTATCATTTCTTATTGCCCCTCTAACATGTATCATTACTCATTGCCAAAGTCTCTTGCAGACACAATTCAAATTGTGTTCTTGGGAGAACTCTGGATTTCCAGGGTATGCCGTCGCCACATTTGATTCCTACGTTTTGCCTGCATGGATGCGCGATTGAGTGCGCATCTAAATAATATGCAAGATGCAACAACCATTTCTAAGAGGCATATAAACTGTCATTTCTGGCATTACTACTAGCATAAGAATAGGCTACAATATGAAAATGTTTCAAAGTTCCCTTTGAGTCTGATCGGCTCCAAAAATGTATGGATTTCCTGTGCTACACCTTTTCAACAAGTTTTGTGAAAATTGTACATGTAGCTTTCAGCGATATGTTGACAGCCCTACGTCACCGCAGTAGGGTGAAGTAAATGGAAGCTTTTGATAGCCACTAACGTAAAAACTAGGGTGACCAGATGTGCTCTTTTTTCAGAACATGTCCTCTTTGAGACCTTAAAAAACGTGTTTACAGCGAAATTGCATTGCGTTTCTCTCTGTCGTTCACAAATTAGTTCAAAATAGCCTTTTGAGACAGTGTTTTCTGTTATGTCCTCTTCTTTACAAACCAAAAAGAGGACACAATCAGGTCACCCTAGAAAAACGGAAAACCACCAGGTCAAACCACTCAGGGGTGTAGGCTACTCTGGAACCATCATTAGGTCACTAATTTATGCTGTATTTATGTTTGATTACATTTCAGATGGTGGTGCGTGTTGGTTACCTGTAGGCCTAGTAGCCTGTAGCGCTTTTTACTTTCTTTCTTTTTCTATGTCCGTATATTGGGGGGGGACATTTTGGTCATATTTGAATTGACACGTCCCCCTCAATGTCTATGGTGACTAGGCCCTGCTGTATTGGGAAATAGCCTTCAGAGGTGCCAGTCTAACTGGCGTTTTAGTGATGATGTGCTGTTGTTGTTTATTGTTGTTTATTGTTGTTGATGATTTGGACAGAATGTGAGGTGTGCAGTTATGTGACATATGTAGAAATGGTGTCAGCTGTTAAGAATGTTTTACTGATGATGTGTTGTCCTTGTTTAATTGTTTTGTTTTTGTACAGAAAGTAATGCGGGCAGTTATGTGAGGGCAATGGTGAGTTTTACTCTGCAATGTTCTTTTAATCTGCTATTTCTGACACATACACACACACACACACACACACACACACACACACACACACATGCATATCCCTTACAAAAATTAAATGTTTGCAGCAGATTTGCAGCAAACTTGTGGGTGATTTGTGGGAAACAAATGAGTTCACTAGAAAATATTGCCAGAAGTTTGCCAGTGTTGGCCGCTAGAGGCAAACTTCCAGCAAAGTTCTGACAACTATGAGAAGTTTGCCACTAGTGACAAAAGTGTTCGCCAGTGATTTGCCTGCACACTTAGCCAATAATGGCAAACTTCCAGTGAACTTCTGGTAACAAACCTAATTTTCTGACATTGCTGCAAATTTGCTGCAACATTACCAAAAGTTAAGCGCAACTGTTTGCCAAAAACCTAATTTGCATGGGAAAATATGACCTTGCCGCAAATTTGAGGCAACTGTTCGCCAGAAACCTGAAATATCTGTAAGGGATGCACATGCACATGAATGCACACTCACACACACACTCATCGCTTTTAAGTATCTTCCGGAAACACTCCTGTTGTGTTGTGTGAATATGCATCACGTTTTTGATTAGTTGATCCCCGTCCTCTAATCTCATCTCATCTCATTTGTGAGGTTAAACAAGTAGGGCAATATGTGGTCATGGCGGTGCCCCACTCATTTTGTGGTCTGCTACACAGCTGTAGTGTACTGTAGGGACCATTGCTTCCCACCAAGCCTTCTTCACCTGCCAGGAGCTCAGAGAACTCCAGTCATCTCCTCCTCATCATCTTCCTCTTCGATTTCCTCCTCCTCCTCCTCATCCTCATCCTCTTTCTCCTCTGAAAGAACCGTAGCGGCAGAGATGACTGGAGCCGGCCCGGATTTGGCGGTCACCATGACAACGACGACGACGACGACGATTACGCCGTTCCGGAGGAAGACTACGACGACGGAATGGTGCACATTCAGCCAGCAAAACTCTGTCCCTCTAACACACAGTATGCAGGTGAGCACAGAGCTTCGCCACTTTATGTGCTGGTGCCACGCGCTGTGGGCAAATCTTTGCATTTGAGTGCTTGATATGGCATTCGTTTCAAAGCCACCTTTGACCATTCAGGGCCAGGGTGCAGGCTGTGTTTTGTTTCCTGCAGGCTGTGGCTAGAAAGCTTCATGCAGGTTTTGGCCAAAAGGTTTTGTGCTTCTTTTGATGAACTACTAATAGGCCTATGCTGTGAACATGTAGGTCTAACCCTTTTGGCCCTGTGTGCACTGATCTGATGAGGAATTACAGTGTGCATCCACTGAGAGCCAGACATAAAACACATGCAGGCGAGAACATGCAGAGGTTCATTAGGTGCCTGCTGACTTTAGAGACACACCCAGCCACTGGTCAGCCATTAGCCAGCATCAGCCCAGCATTAGCCCATTTCTGTGGCCCACTGTTTAATGTGTCCCACACAGTTGGCCCCATTGGATGTCTGTTGGAATGTTTGCAGGCATTTCAACATGTTGAACGTGTTGGATAGGTGTCAAAGTCATTGGTGAGAGATAGCGTTTAATCGGCTGTTCAGGTTGCATGCACAAACACACACACCACACATACACATACACACACACATACACACACGCACACACGCACACGCACACGCACATGAACACGCACACACACACACACACACACACACACATGCATACACACTGGGTAATCATCAGACATGGCTCTCCTGTGATATAATCCCTTTAATGTTCTGCCCTCAGATGACTGACCCTGATAATGCCGTTTCTCTTTATTTTTTCACCTCTCATCCCATTCTTTCTCCTTCAACCAAAAGACCAAGGGCTGATAACACCAGTGCCATTTGTAACGTCTTATCAGATATATTCTTGATTAGAAGTAGCTACATTAGTAGCCTGCAAAACAATTTGTGTGTGTGTGTGTGTGTGTTGCATTTTCCTGCGTGTGTGTGTGTCCCTGTGTTGCACTTTCCTGTGTGTGTGTTGTTTGTGTGTGTGTGTGTATGTGTGTGTGTGTGTGTGTGTGTGTTACACTTTCCTGTGTGTGGGTTGGGTGGATGCGGGTGTGTGTATGTGTGTGTGTGTGTGTGTGTGGTGTCTCTGTGTGTCTTTGTGTGGCTTGTGTGAGTTGTGTACATGTGTAACTGTGTCTGTCTGTGTGTATATGTGTGTATAGGTGTGTATGCGTGTATTTATGTGTATACTGTGGATTTTGTGTTTGGGCTTTTGGCGCCCCCTGCTGTCCACTACCATAGCATCAAAGTGGCTGACCAAATAATACAAAGCCATGGAGGACAGTCTTGACCTCCCCAGACTCCCTCCCCAGTGGGTGGACATCAACATAGCCTACTGTCACAGTTCATGACCTCTCTCTTTTTAAATTAGAATTGTCAGATTTGTTGGTACCTATTTTCACTTAAAGACATACCTGATGTCTGTTAGGTTTGACCTTTTAACATCTTCAGGAGAACTCTATCAAAAATCTGAACTGAACAACACCTGGTCAAAAAGTACAATTGTCAGATTTGTTATTATTTGTTTTCACTGGAGGAAGTCAGTTGGTGTCAGTTAGGGATGTTTTCATGCATGTCTGACAGTAATACCTGAGGGTAATGTATCAGATAGGCCTGAAGGTTTTGTCAGCCTAACTGACAAAAGTGTTCTTACATGATGTGAGTGTGAACAAGGAGGATTGCACATTGCGTGTGTGTGTGTGTCTCTGTGTGTGTGTGTGTGTGTGTGTGTGTGTGTGTGTGTGTGTGTGTGTGTGTGTGTGTGTGTGAAAGAGAGAGATAAAAAGAGACAGAAATAGAGAGAGAGAAATATATATATATATATAGAGAGAGTGCTAGGAACCATATGTCTTCTATATTATTATAATATAATATATATCTAAATTATTCTCATCCTGGAACACAGAGAAAACAGCAAGTGTAAAATTGAATGAAAAGAAATTGCTCCCTCTAGTGGTTGGTGTGTTGAAGGAGAGTTATACCTTTATATAAAGGTTGTTGATTGAATCATATTGACAATAGTACTGGCACAGTGACAAACCATTGACAGCTGTGTACGTGTTATGACCATGTGTGTGTCTGTGTTTTTTTTCTTTTTACTTTTAAGACAGGGGTCACCACAGACCCATCCCCAGTGTTCCATCAGGAGTGGACGTAAGTGTCTGCAATCCCTCCTCATTTCTCCTGGATAAAATAAACACTGACACACATTCTAATTTTATTAAATTATTTTCTGGCAAATATTTGTCTAGGCACTAACACTTGTCTGATTACTCAGTTCCATTTTAAATAACATTCCAACTAATTTGTGTGATCTGCAGAGCAAGTCCAACACTCCTCCAAAACCTCCGAGAAGGATCATCCCAGGTAGGATGAATGACGCGTGTCTTACCCCAGATTCGATGAGAGGCTATGCTTCATCTTCCCCTAAACACTGAAATGATGAAAACTTTGGAAAACAAAATCACCTGAAACTGTGCTCCAGCTTTTACGAGAATCTGCTCAGCGTACTCTCTGGTGTGTCCACTAACAGGGCCTGCCGTTAACAGAGACCTCAAGCCAGGCAGACAGCCTAAAACTAAGACAGGTACGCTTTGAACAAAGAAAATACTGTGTATTATGGCTTCACATCTGGAAGTTCAAAGTCATATTTCTGCTTCTCTTTCTCTCTCTCTCTCTCTCTCTCTCTCTCTCTCTCTCTCTCTGTCAAACACACACACACATACACACAATCACGCACACACGAGAGCACACACACACACAATCACGCACACACGAGAGCACACACGCGCGCGTGCACACACACACACACACACACACACACACACACACACACACACACACACACACACACACACACACACACACTCAGACACAGACACACATTCACAGACACACACACACACACACACACACACACATACACACACATTTTGTTCAGATATTTGAACAGTGTTTTTCTTTTAAAGCTCCAGTGATCAAAAGATGTGTGGTGATGTCTGAAAGCTGTGTTGATTTTTTTTTTTACAGAAGTGTTCTCTAAAACCATTGCACCTGCACCTCTAGAGAGCCATCAGGTATAATTAAAAATGCATTTGTTTTAAATGGTCTGGAAACAACATTAGAAAAATTTTACAGTTGAAAAGGTTTCAATATTGAGTTTTAAAATTGTCTCTATCTGCCTATGTTGTAGAATCTAAGAAGTCCACTGAGGTAGGTGTTACTCAGCCTGGCTGGGCCTCACAATCTGAAAGTAATCTTCTAGATGCCTATAGACCTTTCACACAACTTCCGTATTTATAACCGGAAATACACAATCGTCATGGAAATCTTCTTCCTTACCAGCAGACTATAAGGATTTAAGGTAGTCTATATCCTCTATACTATACATACATTATGTCTAAGTGGACACGCTTACTGTAACAGTTCAGTAACAGTTAGCCTGATCGCTCTCTACTTACCTGGATACTTATGGACAAATTCCTCGTGGAAAAATTTGTACCCCTTATTGATTTTTTCCCTTCCTTTTATTGGGTTTTCGTCCACGAGTCTTGTAACGTTGGCAAATGTAATATTTGGCAAATCCGTTAGTGAAGTTGTGCAGACACTCTGAACGATTTTGTCTTGCCTGGTATGTTTTTCTGATGTGTTGACGCTTGACAGGAACTCCGCTTCCACAGCGATTACGTATTTCCGGTTATTGGGTGAAAGGTCTATACCCCACCACTGCTGAGACTCTCATTCATGCTTTCATGACCTCCAGACTTGACTACTGTAATGCCCTGCTCTTTGGTGTCTCAGCGAAGAGATTAGACAGACTACAATACATACAAAATTCTGCTACAAGAGTTCTCACCCGTACCAGGCCCTGGCAACATATCACTCCCATCCTCCATCAACTACACTGGCTCCTGGTGCAATATCGTATTCAATTCGAAATCATTACAAAGCCCAACATAATCCTGCACCCTCCTATCTTTCAAACCTCCTGACCCCTTACCAACCAACCCGCACCTTACGCTCTACTGATGCCCACCTCCTACCCCCACTGGACATCTCCGTTCCATGGGTGACAGGGCGTTTAGCATGGTTGGCCTCAAACTCTGGAACTCCTGCACTTGCACTCCCTCAAAGCACTTCACTGTCCACCTTTAAAGGCACACTATGCAAGATTTTAACCTTTATGAACCTCGCGAGAATCGTGACACATTACCTTGTCAGTAAATATAGCTCTTTGGAGATAGTTTTTGTCTTTTGTTAATCCTTCACCTGCACCACAAAAGAATTTGCATTGCGTACAGGGGGGATAAGTCGCGAGAATTTTGCTATTTACAATAGCAGAGTAAAATAAACACATCCCAACTCTAGAGGGAGCTCTACACTCACTAAACCTGCATAGTATACCTTTAAATCCATGCTAAAAACTCATCTTTTCACTCTTACTTTTCCTTCCTACTCATAACTGTCCCTTCTCCATCCCACTCGTTCCCTGTCTATCTATTGTTGTTTTATTTTTGTTGTCAATGTTTGTCCCCTGCTGAATCTATAGTGTATTTTACTAAGTGTACAGTCTTGATATGTGTCCCTGTATGTTGCTTTTATGTCTGTGTTACTCTTGTGTCCTTGGGTGACATGAAATGTGCTTTAAATAAAATGTATTATTAATCTGCTTGGTAGCTAGAGGGGGTGCGTTTTTGCTGATAATTCTTCATCAGCAGTTACACAAAGTTAATGTTTGCTACAAAATAGAGCCTTGGAAATTTGTATATTCCTAGGTTAGGTATGCATGTATGTATGTGAGAAATTACTTCTGTTTCTTGCTGTAATTTAAGACTTCCCAAGCCTGTCCCAATGCTCCCTGTGCATGACAAAACTACTGTGGGACCCAAACTCTTAGTGCATGGGCATGGAGGCTTCCCAACAGACCCTTCGACACCACCAGGATGGAAGGAGTGAGTAGGACCCACTCTCTTATGTCCCGTTTACAGCCCAAACAGATATATGTACATGACAAAAGATTGCATGTCAGATTTCAGATCTGCAAGTGCTGAATTTTAGGCAGGCAAGGCAAAGTAGTTTTATCTCTAAAGCTATTTCATACACAGGGCAGCTCAATGTGCTTTACAGTGTTAAAACATGAATATATTTTTAAAAATATGCTAAAAGTAGGTTAAAAGTAAATAAGAAAGGAATAAACAGCTTTGAAACAATAAAATAGAGATACAAAGAAAGAGTGCAATAAAATACAGGATTAAAGCAATATAACTTGATTTTTGCTAAGAATCAACTCAAGAAATTTGGGCAACCGTGGCCTTCTGGTTAGCACTCTGGACTTGTAACCGGAAGGTTGCTGGTTCGAGCCCCAACCAGTGGGCCACGGCTGAAGTGCCCTTGAGCAAGGCACCTAACCCCTCACTGCTCCCCGAGCGCCGCTGTTGATGCAGGCAGCTCACTGCGCCGGGATTAGTGTGTGCTTCACTTGACTGTGTGCTGTGTGTGTTTCACTAATTCACGGATTGGGATAAATGCAGAGACCAAATTTCCCTCACGGGATCAAAAGAGTATATATACTTACTTATACTTAAGAAATTACACAATGTAGCTTTAGGATGATAAAGTGCTGACTTGATCACAGCTTTTATGTGGTTTTCAAAATTGAAGCCATTGTCAGTTATTACGCCCTGATTTCTCACTGTCTTCTTCGCTTTCAGCCCTTTGGTTTCCAGAAAAGTGTCAATTATATACCTATCATCCTTGCTACCAAATGTGATCACTTCAGTTTTATCTTTGTTCAGTTGAAAGTTTTGGGTCATCCAATTGTTGACTTGGTCAATACAGTGGCAAAGGGAATAAATGGGACCATGGTCATTAGGTGACAGTGCAAGGTACATTTAGGTGTCATCTGCATAGGCATGATAAAATAATTGATTGTTCTTGATAATAGGACCAAGTGGGAGCAAGTATAGATTGAACAATAGTGGTCCCTGGGGGACACCGCAGGTTAGGGGCATTGATATTGAGGTATAGTCACCGATGGTCACGGTGAAGCTTCTCTCCTGTAAGTATGACTTCATCCAGTTGATGACTGTGCCTGAAAAACCAACCCAGTGCTCAAGTAATAAAATGTCATGATCGACAGTATTACTGTAAAAGCTAAACTAAGGTCCAGTAACACTAAAATTGAAGTTTAGCCTTAAACTGTATTAAAATGTATGTCATTTAAAAACTAAGGGCTGTTTCTGTGCTTTGATTTTCAATTAATTTAGAACAATAAATTACGTTTTTATTATTATATTATAGATGTTATTATCATATGTTTCAATGTTATTATGTATATTATGATGTTATATGAAAGCTGAGTTAATAATTACATCATGCTGCACCCCACAGTATGTTTAGTAATGCTATATTTAGTCATAATTTTCTGGATGCCTATACAGTAATCTGCTGGATTTGATAGATTGAGGGGGTGCTCTATTGCTGATAATTCATCTTCTGCATTTACACAAAATGGATGTTTTGCTACAAAATAGAGCTCTGGCAAACTGACTGTTTCTTGCTGTAATTTAAGACTTCCCAAGTCTGTCCCAGTGCTACCTGTCCATGACAAAACTACTGCGGGGCCCAAACTCTCAATGCTTGGGCATGGAGGCCTCCCAACAGACCCCCCGACACCACACATGCCACCGGCATGGAAGGAGTGAGTACCCTCTCTCTTATATAAAATTAAGTCAAATTATTAAGTCTCTTCATACTGAAAACAGTACAAACTAGATTATTTGATCTTGATATAAGATTAATAACACTTGGTTAGATTTTCTTAGATAAGCAGTTTTTGCAGTGTATTATGATGGTATGCAGTATTTGATGTTATTGTGCATGAAAGTAACAAGCAGAAGAGTTAATAATTCACATCCCACAGTAATGCTATTTCACTCCTGTTCTCTTTTCTTTTCAAATGCAACATAAAATGATCAAAGACAGCAAAAGGTAATTGGCAAAAAAATAAAATAAAATAATGATATATCACGCACACACACAATTGTGGCCAAAGATCTTAGTTTTTTAGCTGTACCAATATTTAAATTTCAGATTAACACCAGAGGTTCAACTTCACCCAGTGGTAAGTACAATTTGTTTTACAATATCAAATTGTAGATAAAATTACCTATAAATGAACAATTTAAAGAAAATCGGAAATGTTTTCTTTCACACAATATCAAATGACAAACTTAGTGGAATCCTAGTATTGCATACATGGTCTCGCGTACAGATTCATTCTGCAGAGATGCGCTCACTCGTCGTCAAAATACTAAAGAAAGACAGATGTCACTCTCATTGTTTTAATGGATGTTACGCCCAAAACACACCCAAGACAAATTAAGAAACCCTCTTGAACAATGCAGCTGGCATCTGATCACTTATTATATTCACATTTATTCATTTAGCAGACACTGTTGTCCAAAATGACTTATATCAACTATAACTATAACTACAACTATAACTATCAACTAAATGACATATGTCAACTATATTACAAGGGATTACATTGTCCCCGGAGCAACTTGGGGTTAAGTGCCTTGCTCAAGGGCACAACACTGGAAGCCAGGAATTAAACCCACAACTTTCAGGCTACTGCAAACTAGCCCAGCTCCTTAACCACTACACTACCGGCCCACTTCATCACAATAGCACATTTGAACTGGACAGGCCCCTAAATGCGCCATACGCTTCACACCATGTGTTTCAGACTGTCAAAGGGCCCCAGTGTCTTTAAGGTTGGGGGAAATGAGCAACAAACCATGTCGGTAGTCAGTTTGTTTTTTACTCCTAAAAGGAATGAAAAGGAAATTTCTCTTGGTTGGTACACAAGTAGGCCTTTATTCTAGGAAAGAGTAATAACAAAGCACATGTAACATACTCCAGCACAGATCTAAAGTACATGCCTCTCCGACTCTCCATACAAGATGCAGAGCCCCCAGTTATTGGTATTCCTGGTAAAGATGATTAAAAAGAGATATAACAATATTTTGGTGTTGCTCTGAGAAGAAAAAAAAATCCCATGAAGAAATAAATATTTGTAACAAACAACAAACCACATGTGCCACAATTGTAGGCACCCACAGAAAAAAACTATACAAAATATAACTGAAACTTTTTTCATTCCTATTCAACTCCTTAAAGGTAATCAGGGTGCTTGTGAATTTTCAAGCAGTAATCCATGATTTACTGTTTTATTAAGGTATGAAAATAAAGTCACACAGACATATAACAACATATGGACAGTTCATGGATAAAAACCCATGACTATCATGCTGTAGTTTCCAGCAGAGAGAATAGACCACTCAAGGATTTAATTAAGCACAATGCCCCACACATCCCTCAGCCTATTGGAGGCTGCTGCATCACATGATTTAATTATGTCAGCACTATTGTCCGCAGATGCAAAGGCAATGCATATCACAGTCACGTGTCTGCCTCAGGGAATCCCCCCACTCAGGGGTGCTGCTAGAAAAATATATAGTATTATTGGGGGGCTCTAGTCCTAACCCACCCCCCTCGCCCCCACCCAGTGGCGCCCCTGCCCCCACTGACCTAACAATGTATGTCACATGATCTGTATTACAGAGCGCTCATGGAGAGAGCAAGTTGGATGTACAGTAGCAGGTCATCCAGCAGGTCTATCGTCTATGATCCAAAACGTATGTTCAGACCTTGATAAAACACAACAATGTTGAATAAAAAATCAGGATTATGCCATGGTTATCTCAATTCCGTGGTCTGAACTCCAGAGAGCTTAAGGTGGGGTGAGCTTAAGGAGAATGCACAAGAGAGGACTAAGGAATGCTCTCAAATATCTTGCTTTTTATTCCCCGATTTTATTGTTGAGATGTTATATAAGATGTAAGACCTCTTTTATTGGCTAAGGCAGGCTTTACAAAGACTTTAATACAAAGGGTGCTAATAAATGTGGCATGTGTGCTTATGGTAAAATATCTATTTCTTTATGTGTTTTTTTCTTCTCAGAATAAATTAGCTTCTTTGCAAGGTTGGATATTGTCCCTCACTGTTTTCATTGTGAAACTAAGATAAAAATGTTGTTTACTTTTACATCTATTTTCAACCCATTTTTACCAGGGGTGCCATAAGTGTGGAGTGCGCTTTACCTCCTTGGCTCTAATGCAAGAGCTCTGGTGACCATTTGTTGTTCTGTATGGTAATTTGGTTGATCTTATTCATTGCCTGGGATGGTTCTCTCTCCCCATTTCCATTCTACAATGGGTGTCACTCACAGCTCAATTTACTTTCTTACGCTGGGTGTGTGCATGTGCGTGATCACTGAGCACCATTTGTAAGATGTTACTTAACACATTTTTGATGGTCACAGCAGCTGTTTACCATGAATCTCATATTCTGAGCCTGACATACTCTATTTATTTACTGTAAAATAACAGTTTAAAATCAGTCTGATGGTACAATACACTGCATTTTAACAGGGAGAATGGTGTCTGAATGAATAGAGTCTGGAGCCTCACGATTGGGAAACGTTTCCAACACTAGCATTGTGAGGGGCATAGACTTTGCGTTAACTTTTAAATCTGTGGCCTCAGAATAAAAGAAACCTGCATCTACTTCCTGCATCACAGATGATTTGTTACAACATTCATCCGACTGTAATTTTTGATGTTTGCAGGCATTGCTACCGTTTACTACAGCCATTTTAGATTCCAAAACTACAGCGTCATTCCCTCTTATTGCCGATTGGCCTGACCTTTTTGGGGTCTGATGGAAACGTTAGTGAATTATGGTGTTCCAGACTAGTATCTCCCTGAGAAGAGCTCTAGGTGGATGTGGCAAGGCTAGGAAACATGACCCAGAAACACTGCGTACCCCTTCTATGTAATGCCAGTAATATGTGACTTTAGATATGTTAGTTTGGCTTTTTGAAAAGGTACCAACACACAAAAAAGACACCTTTCCAAACAATAGACTCTGATAGTTGAATAGAAAGCTCTGCCTCCCTGAGCCCCATGAGATCATTTGGGTGAATAGGTGTTAATCACAGATCACACCTTAGCTCTGCCCTTGCTGATTGACACCTTTCATGAACAGTCCTGGCTCTTTTCTGTCACCTAGGTCCTAAAGCCAGACCACCGCTATCAGCATCCCAAAGATTGTCCTTAGATCTTGAGTCCCAGGAGCTATTTGATGCAAGGTATTGTGCAAACTATTTTGGGACTCCAAAATGCCATTTATTTTCTGTTAGAACTTCAAATGTAATACTAAAATTTAAATTCTAATTACAACTATTCTATAGACAGATACTTTGGAAAGAGGGGATGCCAGGTAATTTATTATGTCAATCTTTAAAATAATATGAAATGTAATGTGTGTGCAATATAAATGTGTATGTACAATGCCTATAACCTTGTTTTGTGTGTGTGTGTGTGTGTGTGTGTGTGCAGAGATACACTCTGTGAAGAGACATCATCATGAGTGGCCTCAAGAAAAGGGTGATTTAGATCACTCCAACTTCCATCCTCAAGAGAGGCCTGCAGAGGTATACAACTGCCAATGTTTTAAAATGTTATTAACAAAATTGCCTTTGAAAGGTACTGAAAGCAATTCTAAGTAATTTCTACCTCTCCTCACAATCGGCTAGCTGTCTGTTCTGTGAATACAGTGTAAACAGCCCTGGGGAGGGGGAGGTGAAGGGAAGGGGGTGGTTGCTCACCACTGTTTTATTTGATGTTTGGTTCAAATACCAACATCATAGGATTTTTAATGAGAAAAGTTTAGATAGTAGAAAAAAATCATTAACAAACATTATGCATTCTTAAGAGACAAAGAATACAAACAAATGGATCTACTAAACTAGGTTTATTTCTAAGTGGTGTGATCAGTGTTTGGAATAACACCGTTTAAAATAACGGCGTTAGGTAACAACGTTATTTTTTCAGTAACGAGGTAATCTAACTAATAACTTTTCCCGGCGTTACGGCGTTAACGTTACTGGACGTTAAATGCGGTGCGTTACTATGCATTGATTGAATAAACTGTGTAATCCGAACGCACCCCTGGCTCACAGCTAGTGAGGAGGTGGGTTAGTAACGACGTAAGTGATTATGATTGGCTAAGGCAGTGTCATGTTTCATGGTAGCCAATCAGAGCCAGTGTTTTTGCACACGCGCCACACACACACGCAACAGCTAAAATAAAGATTTGACGAAACAGCAGAGGTCTGGAGCAATCCGATGAAAAGTTGGCATTTTCAAGGTGGAGATATAAGCACTACTTCAAATTCATTGTGGTCAAAGGCAAGAACATGCATGTAATGTGTACATTATGTCCAGGAGCGAAGAATTTGTCGACATCCGTTGTAAGCAATTTAATGAAACATCTCACACACGCATCTAATAGTACGGTGTCTTGTGTAATCCCGCTGGATTTTCTTGTACAAATGGATTTTTTTGCATATTTTGCTAGTATAGAGTCTAAGGAACAAGACTTTTTTTTGTCTTAAAATTTTTTACGATCCATTTTCACACTTAAATGACATCATCATTTATATAATGCATAATTAATACTGGGACTACTATCACTTGGGGGTCAAATGTGAGAAAACACTGGTAAAGAGGGTATTTTGCCTAATTTTTGGGTGCTGATTCTGAATATCATATTTACTTAGATATTTTTTTTGTTTTAAACCTGCTAATTAGCATTTGCGGCCTAAACAGGCCTCCATAGGCAACATAGAACTAGTGAATAGGGTAAAAAAAATTAACTCCTTGATATTCTTATAAAACTTTACTAGTTGATTATTTATGTAGAGACAATATTTTTTTGCATGTTTTCTGTTTTCTGAAAATATATGTTTATGGATGTAATTTAACAATATCTCATTAATTGTGCACTAATTTGCATACATTTAAATTACAAAAAAAGAGACATCTGAATATTGGATAGTTAAATTGAATGTAGACAGGTTCAGGTTTGCCTTCAGAACTTTTCCTAGATTCAGAGCCTTAAAAGAACGGCTTGTTCAAGCGCCAGTCCTAGGTTATGCCGATTTCAGTTGTCCCTTTATCTTAGAGACGGATGCAAGCCATGCAGGATTGGGGGCAGTTCTGTGACAGGAGAAGGATGGGTTACGGCGACCAATAGCCTTTGCTAGCCGGGGCTTGTGGCCAAGTGAGAGGAACATGTCAAATTATAGTGCCATGAAACTCAAACTCCTTGCAGTCAAGTGGGCAATCACAGAAAAAAAATGCAAGTATCTCCTGGGCAACAAGTTCACCGTGTACACTGACAACAATCCCCTCCAATACCTGCAGTCAGTGAAACTGGGTGCTCTGGAACAGTGCTGGGTTTCTCAGCTTGCCCTCTTTGATTACAACATCAAATATCGTCCTGGGACAGCTAATCGCATTGCCGATGCCCTTTCTAGGCTTCCCACAAGCCCCACTAACACTTTGCGATCTGTGTCACACAGCCTGGACGTCCCCCTGCTGATTGCCATAGCCAACATGTCGAGTGCACCTATCCAAGACTCTTGGATAATCTTGTATGGTGGACACCATCCCTAGTCGAACCAAAAGAGACCTGAAAGTCCTGCAAGGGACTGATCCCTGTATTTCCAGATACCTGTGGTTTTGGCGACAGGGACGACCACCTACCCGTTAAGACAAGTAGAGTGAACCAAGGGAAGTCCAGCAGCTGATAAAGCAGTGGTCCCAGATACAGGAAGTGGATGGGACCTTGTACCGAGTGATCCAGGCTCCTCCTTCCAGGGATCCAGTGCTGCAGCTTTTACTGCCCAAGATGTTGTTAGTCGAAGTGCTCACTTATTCTACACAACAACCATGTCCATCTGTGGGTGGACAGGACCACAGATTTGATATGCCAGAGGTGCTACTGGCCCCAGATGTGGCATGAGGTGCAAAAGTGGTGTTCTGAGTGTGAGCACTGTGTGGTTGCTAAAGCAAGACAACCCAAGCCAGAACTTTCTTGGGAAATCTGTTAGCCACTAAGCTTTTGTAGATAATCTCCATTGACTTTACTCTCTTGGATTGGGCTAGCACAGGACAAGAGAATGTTCTGGTAGTCACAAATGTTTTCTCAAACAAAAGTTGACCCAGGCCTTTCCCACCCCTGATCAGATAGCTTCCACCATAGCTAAGATTCTAACTGAGATATGGTTCTATGTGTATGGCATGCCAAGGAGAACGGTCAGTGTGAACATCTCAACAGGACACTTCATGACTTGCTCAGGCCTTTACCCCCTGAAAAGAAGCGTAAATGGTCCCAGTTGCTCCCTCAGCTCCTGTTCGCCTAATACCACCATGTACCAGTCCACACAGCACTCCCCATACGAGCTGATGTTCGGTCAGAAGCCACAGTTACCAGTCGACCACCTACTTGGAAATACTGGAGGTGACCACAGGGACAGTCCACCGACTGATTGGGTGGTGCAACATCAAGAGTACCTGACTTCTGTCTATGCTAGTGCTAGGAGACACTTAGAAGAGGCTGCGGCATATCCTAGGCATGGTGGTTCTGACACCGTATTATCACCATATTACCACCTGGCACTCTAATCTTTTTCTAGTGGGCGGTGGTAGTGTAGTGGTTAAGGAGCTGGGCTAGCGTGCAGTAGCCTGAAAGTTGTTGGTTCAATTCCCGGCTTCCACTGTTATGCCCTTGAGCAAGGCACTTAGCCCTAAGTTGCTCAGGGGACAATGTGATCCCTTGTAATATAGCTGACATACAGTATGTTGACTTTGACTTTTGACTTTGGTCAAGAAGTGTCTGCTAAATGTAATGTACATGTACACTCTTTTGCAAGAACCATTTTCACGGTCGCCACAAAATCCAGGATACATGGGTGTCCACCAAGTATGAAATTGTGGAGTGTCTGGATGGAATTGGAACACACTATAAGATCAGGCCGTATGGGGAGGAGGGCCCCCTTAAGGCCGTATGGGGAGGAGGGCCCCCTTAAGACCATGCATCGCTCCGAGCTTAAACCTGTTCCCATCAGTCAAGATTCATCCAGCTCACCAGCAGAGGCGGACAGAGTACACAGCTTCATTACTTGAGTAAAAGTACAGATACGCTTTGCTAAATTTTACTCAAGTAAAAGTACAACAGTCAGATGTCTACTTAAGTAAAAGTACTGAAGTACTTGTTTTTAAAAGTACTTGAGTATCAAGAGTACAAGAGTAAATATTGCATTACTGCCACAGTGCTTAAATTTATGTACAGAAACGTCCCACATGGAGTTATGAAAAATGTTAATGTTAATACCTTGGAGAATGTAAAAGGCATAGGCGTGCAAACATAGACACTAGGTGGTGCTAAAGCACTAGGAAGTTTGCCCTTTATGAACGAAAATGCCCTTTTGAAACTTTTTTTTTTTTTTTTTTAATTATTAATATTATTAAGATTTTACTGAGGTCGGTTTTGAAATTATCTTTTGAAAACCTGAGCCATTAAAAACGACTGAAACAATGCCCCGAAATGAGCCACCTCCTTGCGCACACCCGACCAGCCTATCTCTCTTCCTTTGTCACGTGAACTCGCGCGGTCGCGCGCAGGGCACGCCAGATGCGCAGCACCATAGCAGTTCAGTAAGCGTCTTCAGATAGCAGGCATGGTCGCTGACAGGCTGCTTCTCCCGTGCCCCATCAGCCAGGTAACATACAGATCAAGCAAAATCTTACAGTTTGCCCTCTAAGCCCAACATGTAATAATTTTGTTGTCTCATTCAGCACCAAACAAGCATTTTTGCCGACTGGTCACCTGATAAACTAGTTAGATGAAGCTAGATAAAGTTTTACGCTGTAGCCCAAATCAATGACAGATAATGTGACGACCACATACAAATAATTTCGGTAGATTTTGCAAATTTATGTGTTAAGAAGAACGTTTTCTGTTGTATATGTTTTGTTAGGCAACATGTATTAACACATTAATTTGTGACAGAAGAAACGGGAAGTTCCCCATTACCTGTGAAAAATGCCCATCTGCATTCATGTAATGACAACAGTCAGTAGCCCACTATAACTCCTTCTCGTACTGTTTGGTCTCTTTATTGTCTTACAGATCAAGTAAAATCCTACAGTTTGCCGTCTAAGCCCAATTTGTAATCATTTTGTTGTGCAGTAAAATGTTTCATACAGCATCAAACAACTAAGCATTTTTAGCCGACTGCTCACCTGATAAAGTTTTACGCTGTAGCCCAAGTCAATGACAGATAACGTGAGGACGACCACATAGGCTACAAATAATTTCGGTGGAGTTTTCAATTGCAAATCTATGTGTTAAGACGAATGTCTTCTGTTGTATAGGTTTTGTTAGGCAACATAAATGAACACATTTTGGTCTCTTTATTGTCTTAATTGTATATTGATTTACTAATTGCACTAATTGCAGCACAAGTCAAATTTCATTCAACATGTGCGTGTAATTTGTTTTATAATTCAGTGTTCCACGTGCGCTAAAAAATGCCCCCCAAAATGTCTGTGCACGCCACTGGGAAAAGGAATTGAAAGTAAAATCAGGTCATTTTCATATTTTTACCATGTTGCCAGGAATGGGCAGTATTTCTAATACATGTATTTAAAATACGTATTTCAAATACAAAACACTACTTTGTAATTGAAACACTTGAAGCGAAAACTCATTAACTTGAAATAGTCTCGCCAGACTATTGAAATAGTCTGGCGAGGTGGGGCCACGGGTTGGCATAATTCCCGGGATGGACCTGCTGCGTCTTCATCCATTGTTCCGTCCATGACTTCGTCTCTTATCTAAATCTGACCATGGAGTTGACTTTGGCGGAAAATCAGTGGCGCCTGCACAATCCAATCACGTTTGAGAGGGAAACAACAAATTGAGGGTTTCCGAGATTTTTCTTTTTTCCTTTTTTTTTTAGAAGAAGTAACGGGTACTCACGGTTATGGATAGAAATGTAGTGGAGTAAAGAGTACAATATTTGCCTATCAAATGTACTTGAGTAAAGTCATGAGTACTCCCCAAAAATGATACTCGAGTAAAGTACAGATTCCTCAAAACTGTACTCAAGTACTGTACTCAAGTAAATGTACGTTACTGTCCGGCTCTGCCCACCAGCATTGGCTGCTCCACAGCCTCATGGGGGTATCGGGAGGGAGCCAGGCCTCGATAACCCTGCAGTTGTAGACCCGTTGAGGGTAGCCATAGTCCACACCAGGACTAGTGCTTAGCATCACAGTGACCAAGATGGTGTTAACTTTAGCCTTGACCAACTGTCCCAGGCTCATTTGGAGGCTGTACCAGATTAAAGAGAGCAAATGCACATGTTTTAGTGTCTGACCAATGTTTTCCCTTGAGTTATTTGTTTTTTGTATTAGTTCAGGCTGTGAGAGGGCCATCCGTTGTCTGTCTGTTTGTTTGTTTGTAACTTATATCCGTGGTTTGTCTGTTTGTTTGTACCATTCTTTTGTTTGTTAATTTTGCCTACTGCTACTTAACTATGCCTATGACACTATGCCTATGACACCTAGTGGTGTACTGTGTTGCCTGTACTATTATAGATTATTTCCCAGACAAATTTCTCTTAAGGTAGACAGACCTAGAATGACATGGCAGGTCAAGGAAAGCATCAAGAAAAGCAAAGATTAAGAAATCGTTTTTGACATAAGCAACAAGGGAGGAGGTGTTTTTACACTTTTCAGACACAAAGTTTGAAAACTATGGACATTGTTTTAGAACCAACAACCTTTCTACATTATCTGTGGGTTTTGTGTGCAAAAAGTGGAATTATTGTCAAAAAATTAGAAGAAAATGTGAAAATCACTTTTCAGACTAGATATAATCGCTTATTTTAAAACATACATATAAAACACTAAAGATGGATTGTGAAAATGTGAAGACAAAAAAATCTTGTTCCTTAGACTCTATATTAGCAAAATATGTAAAAAAATATTTTTTTACATAAAAATCTAGCGGGAGCCTATTTTCCAAACAAAGCATAATGTACTATAAAGCTAGTGGCCAAAAACACAGACACCTCCACCACAGATGATAGCTCGCCATCCACTAGCAAAGAAGGACTCGGAGCAAAGTCCTCCAAGAGGCAAAAGCTAGATCTTTCTGCCTAACAACAAAAACCTATGACACAGGCTGAAGTCAACCGTAGGTCTGTGCGTCTGTCTATTTGCAATATCTTGAATTTCCCCTTAGGGATCAATAAAGCATCTATCTATCTATCTATCTATCTATCTAATAAATATCGAAAGATATGTAGCCTACAAACACCTGTCTGTTCTACTCATTTCAACTGGCTGCTCAAAACTGCTCAAAAAAATCCAAATTATTTGACATATAGCAACTTTTTTTTTAACAGTAACGCAAATAGTTACTTTCCCTGGTAACGAGTTACTCTTATCATAGAGTAATTCAGTTACTAACTCAGTTACTTTTTGCAACAAGTAGTGAGTAACTATAACTAATTACTTTTTTAAAGTAACGTTCCCAACACTGGGTGTGATATTTTGTTACTTACTGATATATTATTATATTGAAGGGAAAAAAAACGTAACATTGTTGCGTGTCTCTCTTCAGATGTCAGACTGGTATGTGGGTTCCTTTACCCGAGTGGAGGCCGAACATGCTCTTCATCTGGTCAACAGGGTAAATGTTACATCCTCCTAACGGGTTGTACTGTTCTGAAATCAACCCACATACTGTTTCTATAAGCTCCCAGAGTGGTTTATTAACACAACGTTTCGACCAGAGGTCTTCGTCAGGTATCAAGAAGATGAGCGGGTGGGTGGAGATATATGAAGGGTTCAGATGCAAAAGCCTCTAAATGTCACCTACGTTAAAACTGAGATAAAGATGGTGAGTGAATGCTCTCCACACATAGTATACGTAAATCAAATCATTTAACTTCAAAACACGCTAAATACCACTCTCTTCCAGGTCTGAAATATCGATTTCTAGGCAAAAACCTATAGGAGCCTGATAAAAAAATGCTAATTTAAAAGAATGGTGGTCAGATGGATTTAGAGGGTTTTGCATCTGAACTCTTCATATATAGACAAAGTAGTGGGTAATGCCCCATGTCCACCAATCAGTCTGTCCTATCCAATTGTGCATCAGACAATTGTAAGCATCATCATCCCACCAAGTGTTACAGTTGCATCAATTCAGTCCTTTGTATAGGTCATTATCATGGGCGGATTATGAACTTTCGGGCCCCTGGGCCTAGATGTATTAAGGGCCCCCCACTTATTTTCGTATATGTGGAAGGGGCGGTTTGGGGGTCCTCCCCCAGAAATGTTTTAATTTGTTTGATGTGATTTCCTGTATTCTGGTGCATTTTGGGGATGGCCAATACTAAATAAAATCAGATTCATAGCCTACATCCTGATTTGTTGATATTGAGGCAATGATTCCATGCAAAGGCTTGGGCTTCAGGGCCCCCTGACCCCTTGGGCCCCTGGGCCTGGGCCCGGTAGGCCCGTGCAGTAATCCATCCCTGGTCATTATACATCAGACTGAAAAACACACCCAATCCACACATTACATTAGTGCCACACATTACAAGAAAAAAAGGAACATAAGAAAAAAAGGGAAAAGTTGATATTTCCAAGTCTCCAATGTCTTGTGTACTTTTCCCTTTTTTTCTTATGTTCCTTTTTTTCTTGTAATGTGTGGCACTTGTACAGATGTGAGGGATTGGGTGTGTTTTTCAGTCTGATGTACAATGACCTATACAAAGGATTGAACTGATGCAACTGTAACACTTGGTGGGCTGATGTAGGCCATATAGGCCATTTGCTTACAATTGTCTGATGCATTAAAGCAACACCAAAGAGTTTTTTGTACCTTAAAATAATGTTTCCAAAATCGTTTCAGTGGTTCATCAACTCATTAGCCTAGAAATCTAGACGTGCCCCTAGCGGCAGCAAATTATGCTGCCAGGGCTAGTCTAGCAACTCTCCGTTTGCTTGTGAGCTCCAGAAATCGAAACTTAATCAGGCCAATGAAATCGTGTATAGAGTCGTTAGGTGGGCTTAACATAATGATTGATGGCAGAGTTGCAACGGTTTGGCTTGAATTCCCTGCTACTTGAAAACAAATGAGATGGATGTTGCTGCATGCTGGCGAACAGTGTGACACGAGTTAAGCTTTTATTAAGTTGGCAAACGTTTAAACTAGCCAACTAGCTCAGCTGGTGGGAAACGCATGGGACTCATAGCGCTGCCGCTGTCCTATTGCGTGCAGAGGGAATTTAAAAGACAACTGATTATCCCACCCCTCAGACTGAGCACTGCGAACAGTGAGTGCCCAGACCCTACATTTTAATGTGGGTCTGGCTCGTCAGGCTATCAACTCATAACAGGGTGAACGGCACTTTCTGCATTCGCTTCGCGGCCCTCTATCGGCTATAACCGCACTATGTAAGTTTGCCGGATCGGGTAGTGGATCTGTAGTTCGATGGAATGAGACATGAGAAACTACAAATTTGACTTGCATCTGATGTCGCAATACATCGTACTTTCATAAAATCATGCAACATATTCTACCTGGTCTGTGGACATTGTTATTTGCAAAGCCGGTGCTGGATAAACAAATAGTGAGTGTGACAGAGGAAAAGTTCTTTGGTGTTGCTTTAATGGATAGGACAGACTGATTGGTGGACATGGGGCATTACCCACTACTTTGTCTATATATATCTCCACCCACCCGCTCATCTTCTTGATACCTGACGAAGACCTCTGGTCGAAACGTTGTGTTAATAAACCACTCTGGGAGCTTATAGAAACAGTGTGCGGGTATCTTTTTATTTTTCAATTGTTGGCTAAGCCTTATACCCAGCACCTGTTTAAATTTTGCAGATGTGCGTGCACTCCACTCTTTGACTGAAATCAACCCACTCACCTGTCATATACCTGTGTGCAATGTCATCAGTGTAATTAAAATGTGTTTTTATTAGCCAAGTCCAGTGTGTTCAGCTAATCAGCACTTAGAAAGCCCATATAAGCATGGGGGACCTGATTGTAAGATTGTGAATGGTTTACACTAACTGGCTTGAAGTCTAGGAAATGATCAGGGCTGGTAGCTATGCAGGGTTGAAATGATTTAGGAAAATGTCAAAGGTGGTTTGGACACGTCACAGTCTCTGTGCTCTTTCGACAGGAGGGAGCCTTCCTGGTCCGAGACTGCTCTAAGTGCACACCCCAGGAGCCCCTGGTGCTGGCAGTGTTTTATAAGCACCGAGTGTATAACATCCAGATCCGCTACAGTGAATGCTCCAGCAAGTACACTCTGGGCACAGGACTGAGGACCAATGACGTAAGTGGGCCGAAGCTGTTGACAGTCAGGTAGTTTATTCATGGGAATTCTGATACATTTGGTCATTTGTTTTTCATTTTCAATACAAAATGAAAGTGTGTGTGTGTGTGTGTGTGTGTGTGCAGTATGTGTGTTTGTGTGTGTGTGTGTGTTAGCTATGAAAGACACAATGCCATCCCATTCAAGCCATGGAGTTCTGAGGACCAAAATCTGTTTTTACCACAGTTTTTACAACTTTATGGGCCCACATTCACAAATCATTTGATATACTGAGTACTCCTAGTCACAGTTTTTAACTAAACGTTTTCTCTTAAAAGCTATTCAAATATTGGCTGAGACTAACTTTTAGTAAGGAAAAATTACAGCTCATAAGATAAGAAAAAGGCTCTGTTGATATGGTTGATGTCAATTCTCATGCACAAGCTTGCTTGCAGTGACCACTGTGATTGGTTGATGAGCGACAGGTCTGTGGATGATAGGCATGTACTAAATGGCTACTACCACAAAGGAAAAGAGATAAATACATAAATAAATGTAGAAAACAAGCTGCAAACAGGTGCCCTACCTACTAATATGTTCACAATGTTCACACGGTAGCATTGACAAGACGAGTTAGGTGGAGATCACACTGACCAGCGGCTAGCAGAAGGTTTCCTATATAGAGATTGAGAATGTGTGGTCATCATGGCATTTTCCCATTAGTGAACGCAAAGCATTTTGGGGATCCTCGGCAAACGTATCCATAATCTTGGTCACGTGTCTTTGCTACACTTAGCAATCTCTATTGTTCTCTATGGTTCGGCAGCGGAATGGTGGCAGTGCTAGGCGTAAGGCTAGCGTTGAACAAGCTGAGCGTTGAACTTGTTTCAACTTTCACACCGGTTGTGTTACTTAAGAACAAGATAGAATTTATTATGGTCTGAGCGTTGCGTTACGCATGCTGCTTGCCACAGGCCAATGTGATCCCCACATTAATGTAACATTTCAACATTAATTGGTTTCGGTTGTTGTTGGATCCATTTCAAGCTGCACAATTATTTACTCATTGGCGCATGCGTGTGTGTGTGTCTGTGTTATTTGGATCTATTTCCCTTACTTGCCTTTCGGTTCCAAATAAAAGCATTCAAATGTGGGTGTGTGTGCAAGTGTGTTTAATGGAACATATTTTGGAACATATTTTGGAACATATTTTGATAGACTGATCCAGTTTTGCCAGTCTGTCATAATGTCTACTTAGTAATAATAGAAGTTTCTAGAGTATGACAGACTCATGCTCATGACAGAGATTATGTCATGATAGGACAGCATTGTGTCTCTGTGAATCTCACAGACAAAAGCCAGAAGAATGCGTTCAGGATATAGGGGTTTCTTTGTTTTCAGAAATACTCAAGGCCAAATGTAAATATGTATGCGTCGGTAAGCCACAGAGCCCCTGGGAAGAACAAAACCTGTTTTAGCACAGTTTAACAACCTTGCGTGCTTTTGTTGCGTGCTCCATTTGACCATGTCCTTGCTGACATGAAATGTTGTATTAGTATGGTGTTAAGACATCAAATGTCTCATCAATAATAAACCTATAAAATTTAGGGGTGGGGGGAGGACGGGCTGTCCCTCAAAGTATATTATGATTACGGCCTTGAAGCATGTAGTAAATAGACCTCCCATATGTCATTACTGATTTTTGTTTTCATTGTCATGTGATTCTTTGAACAGTATATTATTTTGGTAACACTTTACTTGACGGGTGAGTTCATAACACATTCATAGCAGCTGTCATAAACTGCATATAAAGCATTCATGACTGTTTCATGACTCAACATTCATACCAAACCTTTCATGAATGTGGAAGACAGAATGATAACAACTTGTCAAAATACAAGTCCAACAAACGCAAAGGCGCATTGCCATTTTTCTCTCCAGCCTTTGTAAATATTTCATAAATATATCTTATGAAGTCTTCATGGAATGTCACTTTACTATACAAGTTGTGAAGTATTCGTAATCACTGAGTTTAACACTGGGAGGTAAACTAGCCTACATTCAGCTGACCCGTATTTGTGTAACCTGGAAAAGTTGGACATTCCCAGTAGCAAAAGATGAGAAATCATCTGCAAAGGTTACATCATAAAACAAATACATTTTTATGAAACAAAAAATATTTGCTTGACCATGTTCTGTCTTTTTGGCACCGGAGTAGCCCATTGACTCAGGTGTGATGTGATCAGGTAAGAGGTTTGGAACAAAAATGGCAATGCTGCTTTGCGATTGTTGGACTTTTATTTTGACAAGTTGTCGTCGTTCCGTCTTCCACATTCATGAAAGGTTTGGTATGAATGTTGAGTCATGTCTCATGAAACAGTCATGAATGCTTTATGTGCAGTTTATGACAGCTGCTATGAATGTGTTATGAACTCACCCGTCAAGTAAAGTGTTACCATTATTTTTTACTAAGTTACTTCACTCAAAATATTCACAACTGATTATATGCTTGTGACATTGTGTATTGTATATTATCTAGGTAGGGATTCATCGTTCACACATTGTCCTCATAGCCATGGAAATCTAACTGTTATCTTTTCATTCTTTCAGGCTTTCGATAATGTAGCTGACATCATCAAATTCCATTCTATTTTTCCGATCGCTCTGATTGATGGAAGAAACCCAAATGAAGACCAGAGAAGAACATGTGTTCTTTTGTACCCCGTCACCAGAACAGACATACTTCAGCTGCTGAGAAAGGACACATAGGAAGAGGCTCGGCAGCTTCAAATGAACACTTCACCACTGAAAAACATAATTAGTAAATAATTATCAAAGATACAGTATTGACAAATATATTGTGATATTCTCAAGATGTAAAATCCCTTTGTCATGAATTTGTTAGCTAATTTTTTTTTCTACAAAGAGTCTTCTTGTGCCTTAGGCACATTTGTATTTCTCATTACTAATTTTTTTCTGCCTTGGTTATGCAGGGAAGTGAGTCTGAATGTCCACTCTCTGTTGTAAATGAAGGGTGGTTTGTATCATAAAATAGTAGAATAAAAAGCTGGGGGATTTACATATTCTTATTCCAGTGAATGACATGGCAAGTAAATGTGGTTTCCGTATGAACACACTGCTCAGTCAATGCTTTTCACGGTTCAGTTATGGCTCGTAGTCGTTGCCTTTACGGGTTAGTTGGTAGAGTGTGAGGTCAGGGTAAGAATGTTGTCAGACCCAATCAGAGGCAGAGTGTAGAAACTGTTCAGATGGGTGTGGACAAGAAGTGCCCCTCCCCCACCCTACAACCCCCAAATAATTTCTCCTCAGATCTCAAAAAAGTGAAATCTCATCTAAAAGGAGTTTGCAGCCCTGGTATGAAAATTGTTATTTATGTTCTGTGGATCAAAGATTGCCACATAATCACTGCACACGCACAGCACTATACTAAGCCATTTCTAGCAACTATTAAATTATACACTGTAGCCTAACAAATACAAAAGAACCAGTTTTATTTGCATTGTAATAAAGTACATACTGACATGGACATAAATATATCAACTAAATTTGCGGTAACTTAACACATTGTGAGTCTTGGGTGCAATACAGAGTTTCATTATTTTGGTCAAATATTTTACAATTCAGATGAAAACTGACTCTGTAATATGAGCTCTACAGAAAATAAAAAAAACAAATGTTGCTCAACATCAATGGGAACGTGCTACAACAAGAACACGCGCAACATTCTCCAACAATAATGCTCAAAAGTTTGCGTTGTGTATTATCACCAACATTTTCATAATTGTTGTATGCTTAAAATTACACCATTCTACTCATGGTCAGTAGAACAAGCAGCAAAATATACTTCTTTCACTTGTTTGTCCATCCTTCTAATACTTACACTATCCACTAACAGTCATGCAAACAGAGAGGTGAGGGCAAGACATTGGCTGTCTATTTGTAAGGTATACTTTATTGTGCTCAGAGGGAAACTAGTTAAGTCAAGTCAAGTCACTTTTATTTAGTGCATTTTGTATGCAAAGGGTGGAACCCAACACACTCCAAACTATGAGTGGCCTCCGGGCTCAGGGACATCCGTGACTTACGCCACTGTTACTCTTAAGCCAAAATCGATCCATGGGAGTCAGAAAACAAATACCATCAAATGAAAACATCCAATTCAAGTAATAATAGAGCTATTCAGATTGGACAGTGAAGCAAGTTGCATTGTTTATCTGGTTCAACTTCTGCATGAGCAGACAACACTCAAAATGTGCAATCCAGAAGCAACACTACGGTGAACGTTAAGTAGAGCACAACAGAGAGATTACACATCAGACTAACACGATCATCAATACAAAATTATTTAATTGTCTCATATAAAATAACACCTTAAAATTGTCTGGCATTTGCTTTATCAAGACTTTAAAAAGACTTTATTTTTACATACTGTATAGAGATATGTACACCTGGCTGTAATTCACAGGTTCTTAAACCTGAAGCCAAGTGTCTCCACACCTAATGTAGGTGAAATTGGTCAGACTCATAAAATCAGCTTGTCAGAAATCCCTTCAGCCAACAGCTCAGTAACTTGGTACTGGTTACCCTGAACTTTTTTAAACTTCATTTTTAATGATGGGGACCTCACAAATTCTGGTACAATTCTGTGTGTGTCTCTGGAAAACACAATGCGCAGTGGGGCGATTCCCCTGTTGTCTACTGGTGACTGTAGGCCTCTTCCCAACCTCAGAGCCAGTGGGTGTGGATGGTTGAGGACAACCACCGGCTGGTTGGGGCCTGGGCATTTCACAGGCTGATCATCCTTTACAGGAGTCAGACAAAGTCTTTGTGAGATCACAGTGCCACTGAACTTCCGGCGTTTAGCCGATATCTTGTCTTTATGTTGCCTCTCTTCTGGAAAAATGAATGGCTCAACATTTGCCTGAGTCGGTGGTGTTACCAGTGCCTCAAATATATCGCATGAGTCATTCTCAGACTCACATTTTTTCCTTTTCAGACGAAGCTTGAGAACTTCGTGACAGGCCTGCTGGTGGACAGAGATGTTCTGGTTATTGGAGGCACAGGATAGGACTGGTCTTGCTGTAAAAGTGGCATTCTCTCTGTGCTTTTCTGATTGTATCTCAGGTTGAGGTGGTGGGAGATGCTTATTTGAAATCCTTACTAAAGACACTCTTGGAACCAGTGTAAATAGCTGTTCATAAGATTTATGTTCAAAACTACTAATCTGTGCCTCACAGTTTGTTCTTCCTCTGACTTCAGTGTCAGGTGGAGATAACCATTTTTGTGGCTGTCTATGTGGTGTGTGTGCCTCTACTGGTTTGCATCCAGTGAAATCCAATCTGGAATTCGAGTCTGTAGGCATACTGGGTGGGTCAGTTTGATTACTCTTCACCAACTCCTGAGTTGGTAATGCCCAGGCAGGTCTCTCAATTTGTGTATTCAGTTTGTGTCTGTTATTTTCATTCTCTGGCCCGTCCATAGGCCTCTTTTTGGCTGGTGGTGTTGCATAATCCCCGTCTTGCTGAAAATATTGACTTAATGTTTCTACAACTAATGACTGACGTGGAACCAAGAGGTTATCAACACAATCCTCAGCAGATGTGTATGTCTCATGGTTGTTTGCACCAATACCATGTGACTGCCTTCTCTCAACTACACATGGAAACTCTTCACTCTCAGGACTATATTCCAATGAATAAACAGATAAGATTACAGGCAAGCCCCCAGCTTCCACCTCACCAATACAGTCCCTATGCTTCTCCACTGAGGTTTCAGAAACCTTGCTGTCTTTGAGAAGTCCACCAGAGGTTAAACTTTTGTTGCTAGCAACAGGCGGCTTATTATGAGAAAGTAAAGAATGTAAGGAGTAAGATTGGTCCTTCTTTCTCTCTCTGAGTGAAGCAGTTGGGAGATGAGTAGTTAGGCTTAGAGAGTTAGCCTGTGATCCGCACCCTTCATTCAACTCTTGTGACACAGGTGCACGAAAACAGTCTTGTTCTAGTGGTTCTTCTTTCACTTTAATCCTAATGTCAGTGTGTCTTTTCAAAGTGGTGTTGGGTGCACTGGATGTTTTAAATAAACTAGGTTTTGAAATAGAAGGAGTCTGACCTGAGTCCGTCTTTGAACAGGTCTCCATCTTATTCAGCCTTTTGTCCCTAGACACTACTTCCTTGAAGGTTGTGCCTGCTACTGGAGCAGCAGCTGGTGCAGGAATCGGAGCAGCAGTTGCAGCGTTGGAGGCATTCTTGTTTGAACATCCCACAGATTGCTGTGGCACGATCCTAAACTGCAACTCCTGGGTGCCGTTAACAGTTTTCACTTCGACCAACTCCACCAGGCTACCTGGGGGGATGCTGACCTCCTCTGGGTAAGATACAGTCAGAGTACGGTCGTGGTGAATTGGCTGGTTCAATGGTTCCAACAGCTCGACCTGGACAGGTGATACCACCTCAGGCTTATTGTTTATAAGAGGCAGACATTTTCCCTGAAGAGCTAAGGATTGCAGGAAAGACTCTTCGGAAGTTTTACTCCCGATCTGACATTCCATTTTTCGGTTTTGGGGATTTAGTGACTGGCCTACTGTGTTGGCAGTCCTGCTTGTTAAATGACCAAATGAACCAATTGCAGAATCTAGGGGCCTATTTGAAGTCAGAGTAATCATCTTTCCTGGCAGATTAGAAACTGAACCTAGAGTTGGTCTGGTGGTCTGATTTGATGAAACAGGTGTCATGTTTGAAGTACCTAAAAGGGCCTGACTCATACTTATAGGAATTGTGTTTGATGATGACCCAACACAAGCCTGACTTACAACACCATTACTGGACACATATGATGGTCTTGGACCAATTCCTGTTGAACGCTGTTGACTTTTCCGTAGGATGTTTGGAGGTGTTCTGCAAATTGAGTGTTTAAGTGTGTTTGAAGTATTAGGTGTACCCAAATGTAGTGGCTGTCTGGGGATAGCACTAACCCCATTTGTAGTAACACTTGTTGGTCCAAACTGGTTCAAGTTTGTGAGGACTTTGCCTGCACTGGATGCTGGAAGATTTCTGTTGGTTACATTGGGAATCATGTCCACTGATCTTTGCAGAGTTTTCCGTAGGATTATTGGAGGTATTCGGTGATCTGAGTAATTTGATGTGTTTGGAGTAGCATGTGTAGCCGTATATATGGCTTGACTAGGGATAATACTAAGCACATCTGGGGCACTACTTGTGGATTGTTTTAAGCTTGTGAGGACTTTGCCTGTATACGATTTTGGTTGACTTCCTACTGGAAGATTGACATTAGCTGCATTGCCATTAGGGTTATTTGCTGCATTAGGAATCCTAATCGGTGTTATACTGATAATTTGGTTTGGTGCACCAGTAGAATTTAGATTTGTTGACACACACTCTGTTTTTGAAGTAACACCAACATACTGACTCTGTGGGTTGAGATATCTGTTTGATGTAACTTGCTGGCTCAACATACTGCCCAAATGGCTTGTGCTGTTCCTTTGTGGCTGACTCACTGTCAAAGGCATCCAATTTGGCACAATATCAAAAGCCTGACCAGATGCTTTAGCTGTCTGTTCAGTGACATCTATGAGAGTTGGCAGTCCTACTTTGGGGACAGATGCTATAGACACATCTCCCATTATTAGAACATTCTGTGTTCCGTCCTGAAAGGAACCAACCTTCTTCTTGGCATGTACTCGTTGGACATGCTTCACTACATAGTCTCTCCTCACTGCGCCATAGCTGCAGAAGTCACACTTGAACGGGAACTTTCCGGAGTGTTGCACGGCATGCCGCTGAGACTCCACTTTAGTATACGAGATGTGGCCACACATGTTACAGGTAAAGGTGACCCCTGCATGCTGAGCCAAGTGTCGCTCAAAGAGGTCATGGTCCTTGGTGGAAAAGCGACATTTGGAGCAGAACAACTTATGGTTGCTTGTCTGGGAAGGTCCCTGGTTTGTTATGCCAACCAGTGAAATGAGAACATTTGAATGTTGACTCGGTGGAGGCTGCATGATTTGAGCAGTCATGTATATGTCCCCACGTAATCCTTGTGCCCTGAGGAGTCTGCAGCCTTGAAGTCACATATTCCAAAACAATTTTAGGTCAGGAATCTTCTGGATACCCAGTAGAATACACCAGTTGGTAGAAATGGATGGTTAAGCTTCATCCTTCAATCAATCTGAAACAAAAATAAAAATAATAGCTGAGTCTAGTGAAGGAAATATAAAATTATACACAGGCATAAGAGATACAAAGTGAGAGGCGCCATTCATATTCAGCCATAATGTCAAAGAACAGAAAAGCAGCAAGAAATGAATCGACATCTGTTCATGGTCTCAGAACCAGAACATGATTCAGTTCATAATATTCAGTACCAGCGAAAGTTAAGTAGTGTACATTCAAAAAAACATTTTAAAGGAAATAATGGCATCAGTATGTTTGTTTGATCAAGAAGAATGGGTTTTAATTCACAATGACCCACTGATTGGTCGACAGCTACAAGCGGACATAGCATAATAATTTGGCTCTTTGATTGCAATGTCAACTCTGAGCATAACAGGATAATGATGTACTTTACATCTCCAGCGGCAAAATTAGAAAAGTTAAACTAAAGAATGCCTGGTCAATTGATAGTTGGATTTTGCTACGAAGTTGTGTTTAAATGGCTCCATGGCAGCTGTAAATATTTGATAAATTAAGCTAGTTCTTGAAGAGAAAAACTATAACCTTTTGAATCTCTCTTTACCAGTTGCCATGCCTCACGACATTTGGTTTATATTGTATACTATGGTCTTTCTTTTAAGAGCACCCCATAACTCTAACCATAACTCTTACTCTAATTTCTCTTAATGCAACATAAAGGTAATTACATAGAGACACCAGTTCTTTGGGACAGTTTTTTCAAATCAGATTGTAGCAACCACCTGTGTAAGGTCTCCATCAGGGCCATTTTTGAAGTAGCTACTCATGAGTAGGTAATTACTGTATGTATTGCCATGAAGCATGCAGTGATGATTGACACATATTTATTTAAGGAACACTTTGGAATGTTTCACTCCAGGCCCAATTTTGAGAAACTTTTGTGTTTAAATGTTTTAATAGGGAGAAAAGTGATCTTAATTGGTCAAATATGCTGGAAATTGCAAAGGGCCATGCAATAAAATCCTATGGGACAAGCCTGACAACATATAAAAGATTCCAACTACCCTTATTTGTCAATAACTAGGATAGACTGGGCTTATTTTCAATCTGTCAACTGAAATTAAAACCCCAACCACATGGTCTTTCTGACAGCCCTGGCCCCTCTGTATTTGACTGATAGAATCAGACATATTGATCTTCTTTTTGTACACGACACTGTATATATCCATCCATAATCCAAACACCCTCAGCAGTGTATGCCCCAGAAGTAATTATCTTATCAGTTAAACAAACCAACCAATAGGGTTTAGGGGTGTAACGGTACACAAAAATCACGGTTCAGCTAATTTTCGTTACAGTAAGTCTGCAAGTTAGCCTGGGTTTCTCCATGCTGCCTTATACGCAATTTTATTCGCGCTGCTAGGCAGCCTGGATTCCCGATTTTCACATCAACGAAGGAACCAAAGCGGTTATGAGCTACGTACAGGCGCATTTGATAGACATTCGTAGCACCCAATAAACGGCTCTGGGCATTCGTAAACCACGTCTCAAACACGAGAAAATAAATGTGTAGTTCCCAGACCCCATCTCAATGAGATGAGGTCTGTCGTTAGCCAGGCTACCTGCAAGTAATGCTCACCTAACATTCACTGACAGTGTAGCTGATGCTCAACACACATAAGCTGGAATAGTATTTTCGAAAGGTGTCAAATGTTTTTTTTTGCATTAATCAAGTAATCTACGATATGGTCCAATACTTAATATGTTTTGTCAATTGAGAACCAAGCCTGTGGCAATTCAGATAAGACATGGCCCATGGGCCCTAGAGACACTGCTATTAGCACAACATTAAGGTTGTTAGCAACCCGGGTCGTGCCATTCACATGGAAATTGATCCTGGGAGACCATTGTCTAACTCAGTGTGCAAGGTAGGTCGTAAAGCAAGGTCTGACAACCCGGTTTAAGCATTCCTTAAAATCAACTAAGCATGGGTATGAAAGGATATCACACAATATCCTGTCACAATTTGACACATTAAAAAACAGGAACCAGACAAAAACAATTAAATTCACTGAATTAACCTGTTGGTGATCATGTCTTTAATGAATCTAGAGAATTTAGAGAATCTAGTTTTACTAATTGACTTTCTTTGTATGGGCAGAGCAGAATCACTAACTAGAAGTCTAAATGTGATTAGAGACAGGACATTCAAACTCCTCAGAGGAATGTAGGAAAGGAAGAGTTGAGGTCCAGACAATATTGGTGGTTGTTTCCTGAAAAACTGTGCAAAAGCATATTCTGACATATTCTCCCTAATATTCTGGAAGTCACTCCAACTCTGAAAAGGGTCAGTGCCTCTACCGAAGCACCTAAATGACTACCGACCAGTGGTACTCACTGCTTTTATCATGAAAGTCTTTGAAAAGGTTGCAAAAAAAAAACATTTTGTGCTCAACTTAGGCGCAACTTAATCCATTCCAGTTAACTGATAGGGAGGGTGGGGGTGTTGAGGATGCCACAGGCAGTCTACTGAACATGGTTCTAAACCACATGGAAGGGGCAAATAATTTCATACGGCTACTTTTTATTTCAGCTTGAAATTGTATCCAACCCCACAGTTTAGCAGATAGACTTGCCAAAGCCCACAACATCAACCCAGGGATAATTTCCTAGCTGGCTGGCTGACTGACTGTGTAGCCACCAGATCTCATAGGGTAAAATTTAAAAGGCTGTGCTGCTGCTTGGGTCTGCATTATAACGTCTGCAGTGAGCATATTTCAGGTAGAATTTAAATAATAATTATGCTAATTTAGTAAACCAAAATTCACTGTCTGACTGACAGTTTTTGTCACAATGTAGAAATGCAGGGAGTCAAAGTGAAAGCGGGGGTGCGCGCACCAAGGCATTTGTTGTTTCTGCAGAAAAACCTTTGGCTACTGTTCTCAGAGCATTATGTTTTCTCTGTCTATGATCTGCAGCTTTTCTCAAACTATATGCCTCCTCAACAATTAACCTACTGGTCCACGTAGCCGCAAAATGCTTCACACGTCTGATAATTTACAGCAAGATTGAATGGAACCGCGGACTGAAAAAAAATATGCTAAAAGTTTCCCCAATCAGAAATACTTATTAATTTGGTGTCATCAACTATATAGACATAGCCCAGTCAGCACACATAGGCCTACGTCTCCGACGCTTGGAAAAGATCTGAACAGCTTAATTACATCGCATTCCATTTAGAATGTCTTATTTGATCTGATCTTACAAACGTTGGCGGCATTTCAATGTCAATGTGTGTCGTAGTGGCACATCTAGCCTACTGGAGATCTTAATGTCTTAAATACAATCGCGTTCCATTTAGAACATCTTATTTTGATCTTACAAACGGCCGGGTCAAGACACATTTGATTTCTACATCTGAGAACTAAGATTTCCAGCATGTAGAACTCAGAACGCTTATGAGCGCTCATGCAATGTGTGCGTCCCTGCAGCAAGTGAAACTGGTGTGGGCTAGAAGCAACAATAGTTTAAACAACAACGTGGCTTCCTGTAACTATCAATGGAAAAAGCATAGAAACTGCTAATCATAATCTTTACATTTACATTAATTAAGCTGGCTATATGCAACACAATTTATATATATTCCCTTTGCATATGTTTGGGTAGACTTCAAACGTTTTTGAATTTGAGCTTACAGTTCTGTCACTATTCTGTCCTTTACATTTATTTAATAGGTATTAGTGATACCTCGAAATTAGGCTGCTGTCTGTTAGGCAATTTATTGTAGCCTGCTAATCCATATGAACAAAACATAATTTCTGAAATGATTTCTTGATTTATAACATGAGATATCATATATGTCTCCATATAGGGTAGTGTCAAATAGTGAAGTGATAGCAGGTAGATCATGTAGGCCTACATGTCACATGAGCCACACATAGGGGCGCTGCTTCTTCTGTCCCTCCCAAACTGCATTAAAATGTGTGTTTAGCAATCAGAATTTCAAAAAAATGTTCGGGGGAGAAACTCCCGGACACCAATATAGTCCGCACCCCTCTCAGAAAATACTACAACGTCCCTGTAGGGAGTTATTTATAATTTGGCCAGATTGTTTCATTTTCCTATCCCCCAACCCCCACACTTTTAAAAAGCTTGATACGCCACTGCCATAAACATATTGTCTTCTTAGACGTTGTAATGTTTCATAGAGTGGAGTGCACTATGAGGCTACTGCTGTGTGGTATGTTTGTCAACAATATCGCTAAAACTACCAGTACAATTTTCACAAAAGTTGATGGAAAGGTGAAGCACAGGCTAAGAAAACCCATTCGCTTTTTGAGCAGATCCGACTCAAAGAGCAATTTCAAAAGTATTTTTCATATGGTAGACTATTTTCTCACAATGATAGTGACAGTGAAACTTGATAAACTTGGCATGACTATTTTTAGCTCAGGCTCTAATTTTCATGTGCATACCTAAAATACCAGCACGACATTAACAGAGTATGGTATTTGCAGGCAAAATTTGCAGACAAAATGCTGCCATGTGGGCACACAAAAATATAAATCCTTAAAAACACTAAAGAGGGAAAAAAAATTAATACAGCTACCGTGTGGGGCTAAGACGGCCTACTTCCATCAATACATTACTCAAGCCTTCCTCCCACAAACCATTATGGCAGACACTTAAGTAATCTCCGGCAAAAATTACAAGAAAAATGAAGTCAATATTCAGATTTCCCTACAAGATACTCTTACTACTAAACCTGAAGAGTGAAAGTGCTTGCAATGCTTATTTTGTATTTAAGCAATAAGCCCAGAGAGGCTGTAGGTTACACTGATTTTACAACAGCTAAGGGGCGTAGGCATGTCGCGCAAGCGGCTACAACATATCTGACAACGTCGAGACGCAGCTACTCCCAACTTTTCTATCAAGTTGAGGTAGTGCAGTAATATAGAAAACGAACTACGGTCAAGGTGTATGTTTATGCTGCATTTCACAACAGCATCAAACGCGATTCAGCCAATCACAATCAAGGACCGGAACTATCAGCTTTAGGAAGTCTGTTAAGGAAACTAGCACCCAATTGTGTTACTTCCTTCTCATCCCTCACCTTTTCCCTCTATTATCTTGCCAGTTCTCATTTTCTGAGATTTCACAGAACAAGCCTTCTAAAATAGAATTACTAGAAAAAGTCCTATGCTCATGACATCTATGGTTTAAACATGTGAACTTTTTGAAGACTCATGCTGACAGCCTTGTACCTGTTTTTCAACATACGATCAATCTCTGTATCCGACTTCCTATTTTTCCCTCCAGCTGGGAAACTGCTCAAATTACAAGCACTTTTAAATGAGATGATGCCATATTTTCTTTGGAATTACAGGCCCTTTGCAGTCATCCTCCATAACCAGCATGACCTTCTCCGGCCATCTTCCCATCAGTCACCCTCTTCCCATCAGTCACCAATCTTGATGTTAGATTTGACCCCCATCTCACCTTTGAAACCCATATCAAACACCTCTGTATGATTTTTTTCCATCATCTTCATGCCAAGCTCTGTCCAACTCTCACCTTCTCTGATGGCAAAAAGCTGGTCCATGCCTTTGTCTCCTTCAGACTGCACTACTGCAATGCACTGGATTGCAACTGCATGGATGCACTCACTCCACTGGCTTTCTGTATCCGCTAGGATAGAACATCTCTTCTCACACCACCCCACCTTAAAGAGCTCCTCACCCCACTACACTCAACACGATCCCTCCGTTCCACTAACACAAACCACCTCCACAGTTCCAAGACCAAACTAAGAACAATGGGTGATTGAGCCTTCTGTTCTGCCAGTCCTCGTCTGAAGAATGCCCTCCCAGACACTAAGGTGGGGAAATGAAAACTTTGAAATTTGGCCGACGGGCCAACCCCCCAAACAAATTACTGTTTTATATCATTCAACTGATAATAATGACAGAGTAATTTTGTTTTAAAATATTAATTTCTCAAGAAATACTGCTAATTTGCTCTTGTTTATAAATGGTGCACTGTCACTTTAAGGGCATTGTGTCTACATGTTCTCATTATGATCTTTTGCTAGCTCCATTCAAATATAGCCTATGGCTAGTGCTGTGCCTATGGCTGTGCCCTCTCACAGTTTATAAATGGTCAGTAGTGGGAACTACTGTTGCCTTTATGATTTCCTTTTAAATGTATCTTACATTTAAAAGGAGATATCAATTATCTGGGTCAAGCCAGCTGGGTCTATCCACGTCAATTCAACCAGGGCCCACACACTTAGGTCTCAAAAAGATCTGAAAAAATTACCAGGTGTTCCTATGTTACCCAGGGTACACACTGTAAAATTACTTTTATTAAGATCAATACTTTCCAAGAAACAGCCAGTTTTACGGGGGGGAGGGGGTGTCTATTGTGTTTGGCCTTTTTTGTCAAAGTTCACAAGGCCATAGCGCAAAACCTTGCATGCTGGTACATAAATAGGAATAGTATGTAGTACAATCGTCACGTTTGGTCTGGATGATCCTGCATGGTCATAGCTGTCCCTCAAAGCTGATCAAAATTGTATTGGAGTTTTTGGATGGGCTCTGTTTAGGCCTTCAGAAGACATATTTGTACTCAACATAGGCTCTTAATTTATTTTCCTTATTGAGATAAGTAGAAACACTCTCACAAAAAGCAATGAATAAAAAAAATCCCTTAAGGGTCTGAACAGCAATACCTCACAAGTCTGAAAAATAATTTTGGTTCTCATTTTCAGAGTACCCAAACACCTTGTGGAAATATACAAAGATTTTTTTCCCTCCATGATCCCTTATTTTTAAAAACACCACTTTGACTTGTGTTATGCAAATCTTTCCTTTTTATTTTCCACACTGAACATGGGCAAAATGCACTATTGACATCAATATGTTTTGTATAGAGTTACCACAGGTTACTCTAGGTCAGATACGTTCCCAACTAAATGGAGTAGCATAACGTTCAAATCAGATCTGCTGCGAGAGGACCCAAAAAGGATCATCCTTATGTAACATGCTGTTTTAAAAGGTAAAAAAGGTTTGGAGCCTAGGCTGTCCACAGACAGTTATAAAAACTTAATACAGTTATAAAAATAACTGTAAATATTGTTCTATTGTATTTAAAGTTGATTTTTCAAGAAAAATCACTACTCACTACTATCTTGCTTCATGTTCCTTCATTTGTCAAATTTTTTTTTTAATTTAACCTGACATACGCACTTTAACGTTCGTTTTAAAAACTTTGCAACTCACCGAATGGTTGTGGTGTTCGTTGATGTTCCAAAACAAGTAGCGTAGCGAAATACAGTTTCTGTCGTGTTTTATTTAGCATTTTGTAAAATCCCATTGATTTATGTTGGAAGACTCATTGCACGTTGATAGCTGCGCCACCGTCCATGCTTCAGGTTCAAATATTGAGCGCGGTCGTGAATAGTTCCACAATAGCAAATAAGACGGCTGGAAATCATACATTGCGCCGACATATTTGCTTTTAATAATCAACGAACACCACTAACCACTCGGTGAGTTGCACAGTTTTGAAAACGAACGTTAAGGGTTGTTTTAGGACATGTTTGAGTAGCCTACTACAGTATGCCCATTGCCAGCCACCCTGAGAAGTCATAGGCGATTCAAAACAAGTCAGAAAAGTCGAGACAGGACCAATCGTCAAAATGTCGGTGTCCACCACTCTAGTTCATCCAAAACAAACCAGAAAAGGGCCTTAAAGTGCTAAAAACCGGAATTTTCCTTTAGGCCTAAGTTCTATCTTGAAAGTAATAACCTGCTCAGTGATTTTCATCATGGTTTCTGGACCACACTATATTTATGATTAACTAGATGTAGTGCAAAGCAGTACAAAATATGACCGCCACTCAGTCCTGCACAATCTCTCCGCAAAAATAAATCAAGCTTGTCAGTTTGTCTCCATTCCCTACTCCATCCCCTACTCTTGCAACTTTTGTGTATGTAAATGAGTGTGTGCATGTGTGCGTGTATGCGTTTTCGCTTGTGAATGTGTGTGTGTTGATAATGGGGTGTGTGTGTGTGTGACTGTGTGTGTGTGCCTGCATGTGTGTTTTTACACTCACAACAATGGTTCTGTGTTATTCTTGAGGGGCCTCTCAACAAAGGTCACATCACTGGAGCTATTTTTTTTATTTAGGCTATTGCTGCAAGGAGGGCCTTTCTGTCGTGGGATCGCTGGAATTATATGAATGATATTGTTTTCAGCCTAACAGTAAAAGCATGCTATGTCTTGCATGTGTCTGTGACATGCCTACAAATGTGCTGTTATTAAGTATCGTTATTAAGTGTCGTTATCTCGAGGTTAATAGTCTAAACATTTGAAGATCACAAGAAAACAGGACCTAAACTGTTAGAGCTTCCATACAAAGGTTATACCTAGCCCGCATTTCGTTATGGTTATTCAATTAGGCGACCCTACAGTAGGCCTGTCATCACAACCTGAAACTCTCAGGAACAATTTAGGCTATGTCCATCCATCCTGATTTCAGGCTGTCATCGGTTATTACACAGATGAATAAAAACACGATTCTTGTGGCAAGCAAGCCTTAGGGCTTATTATCATTTCAAACCAACCTTGGTGATGCAGCCACAGCTTTACATCAAAGCCCTTTCCTCGTGCCTACACTCTCTCAAAAGCCCAGGTGTGAAGACCATTTGCCGTCCAACTTTCCATTCCATTTTTCACGCACACGGACTGAGGTAGCCACGATGCCTAGATTTCTTTGTCATCGTATAGCCTCATATGTACGTGGTTTCCCACTGCTAAACGTCTACTTTCCCGTTATCCCTACACATTTTCCTGCTTTGAGACAGGAATGAATGCCAGCATCCAGGCTGCTCTGTCTTTAAGCGATTATACCATCGCTACGGTTTTCATTGGTCAACACTGCACAAAAGACACCGATAAATAGCAGGAAAAACACACAAGTATTCTCTTAATGGACTGAAATGCGATTTTTTTGTGGCAATTCGATTTAGGCGGCTTAGCTTACCATTTGGACAATAAATAAATAAATAAATACACAATGACCATAGTCTACACCGTGCAAATTTGCACCACCCCCATCACCCGACTACTGCTTGAGCCGCCATCATGGTTTCTAAACATGAGATGAAAACGATCGTTTTTTCATTATCATAACTCACCGTTCTTTTGCAGCTCTTCAGACAAGTGAATTTACACGTTTCCTCATATTCTGGACGGAACGAATTGCAATCCACGTTCGTACTTAAGCATGCAACTGTGAATCAAGGTGTGGTTGTTTTGCGGGCATTGTGGGTGCTTTGCGTAAGCGTATACGGAGCGCCTGATTGGCTGTCGACACATTGTAGCAGTAGAGCTCTACAGTGTACCCAACTTCGAATGTCCTTATTTAACCCCTTTTTTGCCGGTTTGATAGAAGAACTACGTTGGTCAGCCATTTCTGCACGTTTGATAATGACAAATAGTGGTTAAATATTAAGTGTATACTATATTCACCTGAAGTAGGCTACCCACTCTTACAGAAATTTGCGGCATGGTCATATTTTCACAATCAAATTTGGTTTCTGGCAAACAGTTGCGGTTAGCTTTTGGCAATGTTGCAGCAAATTTGCAGCAATTTCATATCCAAATTGGGTTTATTACCAGAGGTTCACTGGAAGTTTGCCATCATTAGCTAAGAGTGGTGGCACATCTCTAGCCAACACATTTGCCACTAGTGAAAAACTCATTCTTGCCAGAACTTTGCTGGAAGTTTGCCTCTAGCGGCCAACATTGGCAAACTTCTGGCAATATTTTCTAGTGAACTCATTTGATTCCCACAAATCACCCTCCAGTTTGCTAAACCTCCAGTTTGCTCAAACATTTTATTTTTGTAAAGGCAACTAAGGGTCAGTAAAAAATCTGACCCTTATTTTTGAGGTTGGGAAATAGACCCCTTCAATATTTGTAAACATCCAGAGCCTAGGCTGGGTGTGCGCCCAGCATGGGGTCAGAAAATGGCGCAGCTAATAGACTGGCATGTTTAGCTGTCAAGGTATGCACTGTTATTTTCATCCCAGGAACGCGAACCGTACCTTATTAAATTAGTCTTAGCTAATGGCAATTCTCTGCCTGATCCTGAGCTGATAACAGAATGGATGACTAGTCTAGTAAACAACCAACCAAAATGTTTCCCTCCACTATTTCCACTTCATTTTGCATAAAGTTGTCCCTGTATGATTCTAGCGACACATCATACAAACACGGAAATGTAGACACTGCTATGATTAATTTTTTCAACCATGTTTCTGTACGTTGTTTTGGCAGTAACCACACTACCGGAAAATTAGGTTTTGTTTAGGCTACGTGATGATGGACCTCCCCTGCGTATTGCTCTGCTATTGGATACTTCCCTCACGATGGACGGATTCACAGCTCTCATTGCACCGCATACCCAAAATCCTATGCGGGTGCGCAATTCGATTCTCATAGAAATTAATAGGGATACTGCGTTGCGGAGTTCGCATCGCATGGTAGTGGATCACCGGCGTTAATCTCAATTGACCTGTCGCTAAGCCCCGCCCCCCATTGTTACCGTGTGAAAACTCGGACAAACAAACCAGACTTGATTAGAAATACATTGTGGACAATAGACCTCTGAAGTTCACCTACAAAAAAGCTGCCATCTTTGACATCCGGTATCTGGCGATTTTTCCTATGGGAAAATAACATGGGGATTTTGAATAATCGCACTTGTTAAAGTCTCGTGGGGATGAAAAAGTCTGAAATGCAGACGTTTTCCTGAACACACTTTTGTCCTCTGCCTTCGAGTGGATACTGTGATCTCCGGTAAGTGAAGGCGGCACACTTAGATGTTTGCTACTCCAGAGCTAACTTGCAATGCAATTTGCCATAGGTAGTTAGCTTCAATTAACAACCGGATCTCCTTATATGGGCAAAGATGGCCGTTTTGGATCTTTTTTGTAGGCGAACTTCAGAGGTCTATGGCAGCTGACAGTATATGAAAGCAGGCTTTGAGGACGTTTTGGTCGATAAAAGGATTTACTTTCCTCCAGAAGCTATCAAAAGGGACTTAATTATGCTATGGATGGGTGTATTCAAAACTTTAGAATACATACAAGGTGACAAGCAGTTGTGTAGAGTAGCCGTGCAAATCCCACTGACGTTAATGCTAGCTAGCTAGCTAGTGGAAGATTGATACTAAGATATGTTAGGTTACGTTATTATTTGATGTAGTAAGAATATAGTAGTTGGTTAATGAGCATTTTCATCTTGGGATTTAACAGGGAACCTGTGCCCACGTTGTTGGCTTAGTTGCCTACATTACGTCGAGCTGTTGCAAACGCGAGAGACGTCCTGTAGGCTACTTTTGATGAAAATATACCCCGTTTTCTAGCCTCTCGGGGTACCGGCTATCAGTATTACACGTCCCCAATGCAAAACGTTTGACCATGGTTATTTTTTTGAGTTAATAAACTCCATAAATAACCATTAATTTGTCATTTTATGCCTGCCCCCTGTTGTTTCCTATGGAGTTGTCCGAGCTGATGTCCGAGTCCCGTTGAGGCTGGACTGTCATTGGCTCATCAGCGTTCTAAGGGTGGTGCTTAGCGACAGGTCAATTGAGAAGGTCTGCGTGCCAAGCCTTCCATTGCTTCACCACCCCCCCACCCCCCCCCCGATAGCAAGAGGCTGGCGGACCACTGTCGGTCCATTGGGGGCATAGCTGGCGGTCTGCTGGCATTTTGCTCATCGGTTCTCTGGCGGTCCGTTGGCGGGTTGCAAACAAATTTTTATTTGTTCAGTCCATTGTATTAACTTTTTTAAATATTCATGACAAGTTAAATTTAAAGAGATGGTTGTCCAACGGCGGACCACAAGTGGCACGCCACCGGCGACATGCCACCAGCAGTCCACTATCTGCCAATCTGATTTTGCTATCGCTTCTCCGCGGAAAAAAAGAATATGCAACTTTCTGGACCCGGTCCGGGTAAATCCAGATGTGACTCAGCGGAAGTATCCAATCGCGCCTCAAAAATGTAGTCAGATTGTAGTTTCCAGTGAACATAGGGGAATTTGAGGAATGGCGTCAAGTGAGAGACTCTGAAGACTGCAAAACGGACGCCGAATTGGCTTTGTTGCTGTTGAAATTGTAAGTAGTCTACCCTTCGGTGAACTTCGTCTTTGTAATGTGGTTTGATAGTCTCTTGTGTTTGCTTGACCGTTTTATTGTGAGCCCTGTATGTGTTTAGCTTGGTTTCTTGATGGCTAGCTTGCTAGCTAGTGGGGGTTTAGCGTAGCAGTCACTTGCTACCGAAGCTGCAGGGGGAGCTGTGTACTAGTGAAAAATGCGAGCCTAAATCAGGCGAAAACCCAGAAACAGCGAAGGAATAACCAGACCTGCATAGTTAACAAATGAACAGGAAACAGTGATTAAGCATCTGTTGAAAAGAAGGATGTTTTGACGGTTCTCCCTACAAGATTCACGGTAGGCTATTTTGGTGCTCTGATTGGTTAGGTCCAGTTGTGTGCAGAGGCAGTGGCTCTGTTCAAAACGGTAAAATCTGCTGCCTTTTAAGATATCTAACTGGGGAGCGAGGCAACGGGGACGGACCATTGGTCCGACATCCCATTAGTCCGAAAATGACCCATTGAGGAGAGATACCATAAGTCCAACATACCATTAGTACGAAAAAAAGAAGCCCATTGGTCCGACATCCCATTAGTCCGACGATACACAGTAGAGATGCATAGATACACAGATGCATGGATGACTTGTAACTGGCTGAAGATAAACCATGTGTAGTGGCGAAAGTTGGCACACTGGCACAGACTCCCCACCACTGAACACCGTAACTGGCACCGCACCTCCGACGCTCTGCTCCGTCGTCTCGCCAGTCGAGGCAGCAGACTCCAGCTCGATCGTAGCCGGACCACGCTGCGCAATCAGGCTACAGCTACCGACGTTGGCGTCCCTCCTCTGCTGCCTCATCGCATAGCGGTCCTCCGCTGCTCCCGGCCGCTCCACTCCGCCACAGTTGCGCCAAGGCCTAGACCTTCTCTCTGGCTCGTGCCATCAGATTTCTTTCTTTCTTTCTTTCCCTTTATTTTTCTAAAGAGCGTCGGCGAACAGGCCAACAAGAACAGGCGCCCGCACAGCATGGTGCCTCCCACACGCACCCAAAGTCTTAGAGTTCCATTTTTCAGAGGGCCCTTCCGCCTGAGCTGCCCAACCGTCGTGCCTCAAACGGCTCCGCCAACCGTCCATCCTCAAGGCACCACCTCCTTGCCGCTCCACCTCTGCTCTGCTCCGCAGACAAGGCCACCGGCAAGGCCGCTCTCCCGGTCGCGTGAAGCCCTTCTCCGCCGTGTCCACTGCATCGAGATCCTCTTCAGGCTAGCACTCCTCCCGTGGCCAGGCCCAGGCGACGGCTGGTCATCTCCCATGGCTTCTACTGAAGGCCTCTGTAAATTCAATCAGATTCATACACCATACATGTGTTGATATTGAGGCAATGATTTCATGCAAAGGCTTGGGCTTCAGGGCCCCCTGACCCTGGGCCTGGTAGGCCCGTGCAGAAATCCATCCCTGGCGGTGAGGCCTCCCACTCCCGGCTCCTCCAGCACTGAAGACACTGTCTCCTACAGAACGCAACTTACTCCTCCATGGAAAACGTGCCCATCTACAGGTGCTGCTTTGGAAAGCACCCTTGATTCAAGTCCTGTTGCTCCTCCTGATTTGTTAGATGTTATCAGCTGTAACTGCAAAGCTGGGTTAAAACTGTGTATACATGTATCTGTTAAGTGCAGCTGTGCAGCTGCAGACCTGGCCTGTACTAATTATTGTTTCTGCTTGTTGCAATATATATATACACAGCTAAAAGAGCAGAAGGACAGGGATGAAGAGTCTGGAGAAGATGGCGACAGGACAACGGATGAGGACAGGAGTAGTAGAGGCTAGTTCTTCCCTTTTTTACTCAATAGTGAGTCACAGCAGAGGGCCAGTGAATAGCTATTTCCAAAATTATTGTGGAATTGAGAAATAACTTGAAATTATTCCTGGTCCGTGTACCTTCTGTTCATTTGATTTTCAAGGTTGAAACAGTGATCAAAAAACGGATTTGAAGACCTTTACCTAAAACAGTACTTCCCAGAGAAAAATAAAACACAAATATTGAAGCATTTTGTGGAAAAAATAATCAAATATACAATGAGGGTTTGAATTTCAATATTGTAATTTCAATTAGTCATTATTCAAGTTAAAAATGAAAACCCAGGCACTCACTGCATGCTGACAGCATTTTTTTGCCACTGCCCGAATGGATAATTGCTAGCCTATATGTTCATCAAAGGGAGCAAGATGGTGATGTTGAAGGACAGTGATCTGCACATAGAAAAAAACATCGCCAAAACATTCCAAGCTTCTCATTTTGATCGATCCTAGGCCTAATTTATGTCCCAGGTGTGCTAGGGATGGGATTATGGTTGCGTGCACCCTTCGAAGAAAGAGGGGGAATGTCACTGAAAAGACAATCGACATCATGCATTTATTTGCCTATGTTTTGTAGCTATATGCTTAGCTTAACAGTTTAAACTGCAAAAAAAAAAAATGTGTTGTTGTAACGTTGGTGCGTTTGATTCGTTGTATCGGACTCCCATAATGCCATATGTGCATGTTGGAATGTGATATATCGGTTTTAGTAGGCCTAGTTGTATTTGCATTTACCTTGTGGTGTGTTAGCATGTGTAGTCTTTCCTTGGTTGTACCCATAGACTGTATATACTATGGTTGTACCTCATGTGTTTATTCACGTGTTTGACCCGTTCGTGTATTGCGCATGTGTTAGCCTTGTGTGTTCTATAGGCTAATGATGTTTTGACTTGTCTGTGTTCCCTAACCTGGGGGGTATTCCATCAACCTCGCTAAAGGCCAAACCTGGCTTATTTAGATAAGTCTCGCTAATTTTAGTGAGAATTCCGTTCCATTAATGAGGTTAACGTGAATCCCAGCTTGGTAACCATGGGAATTTATGCCACAGAACTAACCTGCTCCGTAGCAGGTTAACTTTCAAGCTAAATTAAGCTGTGTTGCAAAAAAAAACAATCAGTCGGAAAACGAGTCCAAAAAGATGGTTCCGTCAACCTGTGCTCTCGTCACCTGTAGCATACTACTTCAAAAATAGAAGTAGGCCTATAGAAATGTTTTTTCCGACAGTGCACCAAGCATGGATTTACACATTCACTAGCTCCAAAGAATGTATGAAGATTATACGATTAAAAATGTTTTAACTTCACATGCGTGTGGTTCTAGGAATCGTGCTACTCTGCGTCATTTACGTTCGGTGGTGGTGTAACGTGCAGCGAGACGGCATAGGATAGGATTTACATTCTTGCGTGTTCGCAGCTTCGCTTCCCATACGAAGTATTAAGGCTACATTGTTTATCACCTTGATAATGCCATTTTTAGTTATAATCTTTGATGAAAGACATATGTCTACTGCTGATAAAGGGTCATGCACATTTGGTAGGCTGTTCAGTGACAGCTTTGCCAGTGGGCTATAGCCTATTATATCTGATGCAAGCCAAAGGATAATTATTCTGTAGCCTAGGCAGCTAATAATTAAAACTGCTTCATGTGTCGACGATTGTTCATGAATGTCAAATCAACTGTGTGCTACACAGATTAAATATTAGGCATAAATTGAATTGAAAGCCATTGCATTTCAGATAATTTTATTTCAAAGCACTTTGGGACTTATGGGAGACAATAGCCTATTATGTTGATACTAATTTATTTTATGACCACCTACACCTAGACAATAATTTGGAGTGAATGAACTCTTTTAATCTAAGAACGTAAGCTAGGCTATAGATAGTTTTGAATATCTATATGCATATCCATAAGTTGTTTTTGAGTTTATACTATTTATTCATGCACTCGTTTTGTTCAAGCATAGACTGCAGACCTATGTGTTCAAGAGTGAAGCCAATCAAACTTGCAATTGATTTCAAAACCATTAGCATTGTTGTTTTAAATGTATGCTTTCATTATTCTCCCATTTCTGTAGGCAATCTATTTTTTTCTCTCGATGTTAAATTTGATGACTTTCGATGAAAATCCTGTAGATGGCGCTTGCCAAATCGAACAGAAATCGTCTAGTATTGTCTTAATTTTACGACATATATCCTCTTTTCGTCAATCTACTGTTTTGGTCTACTGTTCTACCTCGTGCACGAGCAGAGATGAAGCTGACTTTAACCTCGCTTGAATAAACGAGACCAAGATGCCGCTAACTTGAGTTAATGGAACGGCTTCAGCCCCAAGTGGAAGTCTACGCTAGTTCAAGCCAGGCTATTTCTGTAAAGCGCCGCCTTCATTAGCGAGGTTTCAATGTAGGACAGCCTAGCGGGGATAGGCCAAATGAAAAATTGAGGAAAGTGCCGATTTCACATTATTGTTGTGCGGATTTTGGATTTCGGTCGTGGGGATACAAAGTTTAATATCCAAAACAAAAACACGAGGGAATTTCATATTTTGTTTTTTAAAAATACAGATATAAGGTCGTTTTTCGATTTTCAATCAAATGAACAGAAGGTACACGGACCATTCCTGAACACTGAACAGTTTTATCCTCCAAAAATCTGTCTAAATCGCCCCCCAAAAATCAGCAAAATCAGCTTAATGAGAGTAAGAACGTGTTTAAATAGTGATTTTGAGTCTTGAAAATGTCAGATATGGACTCAGCATCTCCAGTAACCCCTAAAAACATACTAACATTGTCCATTTTTAACATTGTCAATTATGAGCTTTATTAACTAATGAATAAATCCAGACTTCTGTCTATTTCCTAAAAACTCCATCTGTCATTGTTTTTGTTAGACTGACGTGACGCTCTGTGTGAATAACATTATGTTTTACATGAATTTATCAACAAAGACAGGGTAGTGGGTGCGTGCGTGGCAGTTACACGGGTAACCCAGGTTCGCATCCCGTGAGATGCAAAAATTCAGCCGTGGATGTGTTTTTTTTTTTATGCAAACGAACATCGAAGCTAACGTGTTTCGGTGTAAAAAAACTTTCCTACGACAAAACCCATCACAAATGAGCGCATTCCAAATAACGTAAGAGGAGGAGACACGCACAATATGCCCCCTACGCATTCACTCACACACAGAGGAACATAGAGAACAGCTCAACACTGACAAGTAGTGTCAATATTTTGGTCATTAATGACTTAGCACAAGCCTCCATGCATCTCTACATGTGTATCGTCGGACTAATGGGATGTCGGACAAATGGGCTTCTTTTTTTCGGACTAATGGTATGTCGGACTTATGGTATCTCTCCTCAATGGGTCATTTTCAGACTAATGGGATGTCGGACCAATGATACGGAACCCGAGGCAACAAGTGTGCCCACCAAGCTGGTCATTGGTAACTCCAAAATTCCATTTCCATACAATGCCCTAGCCGGGCCACGCCCACCGAGATCTCCTTTCAAGGAGATGCTAGTCTGGGACATCATAATTCACTAACATTTCTATTAGACCCCAAAAAGGGTCGTCCAATCAGCAATGAGAGGGGATGATATACACCCATGCCATTTATCGGGTCAGTTGTGCTTTGTTGGGGAATGCTGAGTGTGTGAAACATTCTTGCAACATACTTCTTCACATTCTTCACATAGGAAATCTGGTGCATCATGTGATGAACAGACGTAATTGTGCACTAAACAAAGCATGAAGTTACTGATGGAACGGTGGCAGCTGGAAGAACCAAAGGCACATTTCCAGTAGGAATCTGAAGTGCTTTCTCCCCGTGTAATGATTTGGTTTAATACATTTGCATTTATTCATTTAGCAGACACTTTTCATCCAAAGTGACTTACACATGACAACTATATTACAAGGGATTACATTGTCCCCAGAGCAACTTGGGGTTAAGTGTCTTGCTCAAATGCACAATAGAGTAGGCCTACCTACATAGCCATGACGTAGCGTTGGGCAGCAATTTCACTGGATCTAAACAAATCAATCTAACCATAGCATTCACCTAAAAATATATGTTTACAACGTTTCCAAGACGTTAGTATATTTTTAGTATATTTTTTTACACAGTAAGAATCACAAACTACAACATATATTCATACAGAGTTTATTTTAGCATGGGTTTCCTCCGTAAAAGAGACCTGCATGTAACTTCACAGCATGCTGTTAAAATCCTTAAATTCACAGAAGTGTCTTGGCTTTATTTTTAAGGCAAAAAAAGTCAACAGTCGCCAGTCTTTTAATAAGACCTGAAATAGTCACTGGAATTTTGTTTCTTTCTATTACACCTGCCAGGGAATACGTGTTATGTGGCTAAGCTGTTGCCTAGCAGGTAAAACAAGTTTAAATTAAAAAATTATGCATCTTACTGAACAACTATCAAGACCAAACTCAATATCAGAGGAACAAAACAAAACAAAACAATGCAACCATCTAATTCAGGATTAATCTTTAATGCGTCTATTCTATTCAGATCAGACTAAGCAAAGATTGTCACATTCCTTTTCTTATCCGAGATAAAAATAGAAGTGTCCTGATGCAGGTCAGAGTCTGTGTGTCACCACAAATTCCACTGAGCTTCCTGTGTTCACCTCACACCTTCTCTGTATATGGCCTTTTCAGAAGAAAAAAAAGAATGTTTTCCGGAGATGATGGTGAGGCAAGCAATGTTTTTTTTTCCTTTTCAGACAAAGCCCTCTTTATGGCTGGAGGCATTGCACAATCTCCCTCTTGCTGCAAATATTGATTTTACATTTGTTACTGAAGACTGACATGGAACCAAAATGTTATCCACACAGTCCTCAACCGATGCGCAAACCTCATAGTTGTTTGCACTGATATCACCTGATCATTCTCTGCTAGAGGTGAAACTATATCCAAGTGAGTAAACACATAAGAGTGCAGGCAGGCCCTCAGGTTTTATGTCATCATTCACATCATGGTTCACGTCCTTTTAGGCAAGTCCCCGCCCCACTCTGCGGCCCTCTTGAAACACGCTTTGGGCAGTTATTGGGTATCAGCTGTTTTGCACACTGCGGGTGTGCAAGGCTTCACGACACAAAGCTATGAGATCACAACACATGATTGGCAGTTGGCACAATGTATTCACAACATACTACATGATTGGCACAATGTATTCACATGTTGACTTTTGGTGGTGGAAGGGAAGGGAAGGGAAGATACCTGCCATATTGACATTACGAAGTAACCCCATACATTTCTATGGAAGATTCGTTGAGTGCTGTGTCTCCTCATTAGAAAGTCTCTGTTCACATGCTCGGTTTATTGCATTACCAAGTGAACCATCTGCTGAAGCCAGACTGATTACATTCCCTGGTATAGAAACTGCACCTGGAGTTGGGGAGATGGTCTGATTTACTGAAGTCACGTTTAAAGAACCTACAATGGTCTGACCCCCAGGATTAGGAATTCTGTTTGATGACCAAACAGAAGCTTGATTACAAGGAAGGATACAAGGAAGGAAGGAAGTTTATTGTCACATGCATATAGTTACTGGAAGTAAGAAATGCAGTGAAATTAAAATTAGCCTCTCCTATTGATGTCCATAGGATGTTCGGAGGTACCCTGGAAATCTGAGGTGTTTGGGAAACTGAATGCTTCAGTGTGTTGATGTATTAGGTATAGCCAAATGCATGGCTAGACTGGGACAAATACTAATCACATCTGCAACAATACTTGTGTATGGCTGCAATGTTTAGAGGACTTTGCCTACACAAAGTTGCCTACGGCTGTAATGTTTAGAGGACTTTGCCTACGACTTCCTGCTGGATTTCTGGTAGCCTGACTGACAGAGTGATTGCTTTATGGAAATCGCAATTGGTATAGAACTAATTCACTGACATGGTGTGTGAGCAGAATATAGATTTGTTGTTTGTTTGTAACAGTGACTTCCCAGATAGCAAGAGGCTGGCAGACCACTGTTGGTCCATTGGGGGCATAGCTGGCGGTCCGCTGGCATTTTGCTCATCGGTTCTCTGGCGGTCCGCTGGCGGGTTGCAGACAAATTGCCCAATATTTTGCCACTATTGGTCTAAAATCTTTTTTCATTTGTTCAGTTATACTCCATATATAGGAACGTCATATATTACCAACAGTCACGTATGTCCAACCTCTTACATGTATGTGTCACTTAATATTAATTTCTATACAAACCAAGACGACGGATTCCTATAGAAACGCAAGCACCCACATCATAAGTTTATCTAAATTAGCTATGTACCAAAAATTACATTTTACCATGACTCGAAGAGCTGAAAACAGTGTTGTAAGGCTGTGTGTACAAATCCGCTTGGAGCTCCAGTGGAATTTTGAATTGCGACGATGAGAATTCTCGGGCTAACCATTGATGTGCAGTGAGAAAGGTTTCGAATAAATACCCACCAGCCTAGCACTAAACTCCGAGCGTGGTAAACAAAATCGGATATTTCAGGCAGTAAAAGCCCCGGTAAGAACCAAAGTAGATTTTGTTCAAATCTTCACACCTATGGCTACTGAAAAATGTAAGGTTCATTTAACAAATGTTATTTTGAAGTATTAAAAAACATCGTTGTTTTAGAATTCTCGAACGAAATGGTTGGTAATTAGCACGTTTACGATATCATTTTATTAACTTTTCTTAATATTCATGACAAGTTAAATTTAAAGAGATGGTGGTCCAACGGTGGACCACAAGTGGCACGCCACCGGCGGCATACTAGTCCGGCAGCCAAATGCCACAATTTAGGTGAACCTGGTTTTGTCGGTTAATATGGAAAAAAATGTATTACAAGTTATCTGTAATATAAAGTTTAAATATGCAAATTAAGCATAATCCAATTAAATATGTAGTGATTTGCATAAACTAAAAAAAACTAAATCGGAACATTGGATGAAGCCAGGTTCTAAATTACTTTTTCATTGTGTTGACATACTACATGAAAAGTCTTTACACAGGGAATTTTAGATATCTCTTTTATTTATTCCGTAAATCAGAAAGTACTGCCAATAGCCTTAAAAAAATAATTCTGTCCATGTTTTTAGGAATAAAATGTCATATAAAAAGGCTAGGAATAATATATCAACAAACCCCTCTGTAGAAGCCTTCTAAATATAGTTAGGTATAAGACTGGAAAGTTTGGTGTATGTAGGTGCTTCTGAAGTGCAGATTTCATTCTCAGAGTGGGAGAGGAAACTAATCCATGGGTGCTACATGCTAGCATCTCTCACTAGCACGTCTCTTAGGTGTGGATGGAGGTTTACCAGAGACTTTCTAATAAGGAGTCACAGCACTCAAAAAATCCTCCATAGAAATGCATGGGGTTAGTTTGTAGTTGTCTACACATATCCCGCCCCTTCCGCAGCACAAAAGTCAACATGTAAATACATTGTGCCAATCATGTGTTGTGATCTCACTGCTGGAGCAAGGTTGGTGTTGTGAAGTCTTGCGCACGCTGAAATAGATGCCTGTTAAGTGCCCAAAAAGCGCTACAATATGGCTGCTGAGTGGACTTGCCTAAACTGCCCTCTATTAGCTGACAGGGTGTCTGTTCTACTGTTCTAATATGTATAAAATATACACTTATTTTTATTCTTTATTGCAGTAGTAGTCTATGCTCAGAGCCGAAACTCGTCATTCAAAAAGAGAATATTCATTTTTCAGTATTGAAGTATTTGGAGCCTGAAACAAAGGAATACGTACTTCAGTTGGAAATTCAACTGCCATTTGAAGAAAGATTCATTGATTCGTTACTGAGCCCAACCAGTCTACCAGAAAATGTCAAACTTGCACCAAACTACATTTTGGAGATGATCAGATGTGGCTGCAAGAGTGAAAATCCTTGAATCCTTGAGTTGCTCTAACAGATGCAGTTGCCAGGTTAATGGTGCCTTGCACAATGTTCTCTGCATGTTTTAGGGTAGGATGAGCCAGAACTGGACAATTATCAGAACTAATACTAGAGGATAAGTGCACATATTCAGAATTATTACAGGCAATATCTGAAATTATAAATTCATTATTTGACATAGAAAAGGGTTATATTTTCCCAATTTGAATGCATGAAGTATTGTCTGAATAACTATCACACTGCAAACTGTATTTTAGTACATTCTATTTGAGTTGATTATTTGTTTTTCCTATTTTGTTTTCTTCATGATTTCGGCTCATAGGGCTTTAATGGTTAATATAGGACCTGACCTTCGACACCTGACGAAGACCTGAGTGGTCGAAACGTTGTGTATCATCATCCACCATTAAATTGGGAGCTTTAGACACAGTGTGCGGATATCTCTTCTTGTGTTCGACATAATATAGGATATTGTCCAAGGGATATCACTGTAACCTGACTCTCGCCAGATGAATTTCGTTCCGCCTAGCTCCACTCATCCATCTGGAACCGATCCATTGGAATGGTGTTTCAGAAGGCTGGGCCTAATCAAAAAATGCTTGCATATGATTGAATAAGCCACTTGTCCGTCATCTATTGACGTGCTACTTCAACCACTCACATCGAAGCCAACCCGTGACGCTGATAACAGTCTCATAGTCGCTTCTACGCTATGTCACAACTATGAAACTCCTGCCCTGCGTCCTGATTGGCTCAACCATACAATCGTGAATAAATAAATAACCCACAAAACCAGGTCTGACCCCATGGCTCCCGGATTGGCATTATCTGAAATATAGAAATTCATTAATTCACTTAGTAAAGGGTTAAATTGTCCAAATTTGAATGTACTGTCTGACAAACTATCACACAGAACACTGTATTTTAGTACATTTTATTTGAGTTGATTTGCATTTAATATGAGTAGGCCTACTCATCTTGAAATTAGAGATATAGGCCTATCCAATTTTTTCATGATTTTGGCTCATTGGGCTTTTTCATATTTAAACATTAAATTACAGAAAACTTGTAATCCAAATTTCCTGTGTAAAATACTTTTCATCTAATATGTAAACACAATGAAAAAGTAATTTTGAACCCGGCTTCATCTAATGTTCAGATTTTTTCTTTTTAAACTTTATGCAAATCAGCACATATTTAATTTGATTATGCTTAATTTGCATATTCAAACATTACATTTCAGATAACTTGTAATACATTTTTTTCCATATTAATGTAAGTAATCAACTGGGGAAGTTTCATAGTGATATCTGCTAGTTAATTTTTTTGCCCTATTTACCTGTAGTGTCTCACCTTGTATTCAATACATTGAACAATAAAGGGTTAATATACAAAATTGCCCAAGGGATATCACTGGGCACCCTCCTAAATCTTAAAGAGATACCCCTAGTCTACAAGTCCGCAAAAAAAAAAACTTTAACCGACAAAACCAGGTCTGACTCCATGGCTGCCGGACTATACCACCAGCGGTCCGCTATCTGCCAATCTGATTTTGCTATCTGGGTTCCTGGTCAGGAAATCTATTTTAAGGCAATGGCAACTTGCATACATGAAGTAACAGTGACTTCCTGGTCGGGAAATCTGATTTATGGCAATGCCAACTTGCATACAGTACACGAAGTAACAGTGACTCCCAGGTCAGGAAAGCTGTTTTGAGGCAATGCCAACTTGCAAACATTGCCCAACTAGTTGAGATGAATGAGATGATAAGTTGCATGAAAGACAAGATGCTATCTTTTCAGTGACATCTTAGAGAGCTGGCACATAGAGACATTGTCCTTGTAACTTAAGCCGAACCTTCCAGTGTGGTGCAAGGAACTCAGCTGGAAACTCTAATTTGGTCTGTGACATGTGGCCACAAATTTCGCAAGTCATGTTTTAGCCAGTCTTGTGCAAGTTCCCATGTCTTCCACAAACGCCTTGAACAGTCTGCTTGCTTGGTGTCACATTCCAAAAAAGTATGTTAGGCCAGGAATCTTCTGGAAATCCAAGTGGAAATAGATAACTAGATGTACCGCAGAGCGGTACAAAATATGACCGCCGCCCAGTCCAGCACATTTTTTCCACAAAAATAAATCACGCTGAAAGGCCTATATGATTCTAACTGTCTCACTAAATTGCATTAGCCACACTCAATTCTCACTGGTATCTGCTAGACAACAAGTACCAAAACATAATTAGTTCATAGATTCCACATGTAAAATTCATTTTATACAACCCCACCCCCATCTTGCCTGTTCATAATTCTGAGAAATTCTTGAATTGTGTGCATGTAAACATTTATGTTTATGTGTGTGGGTGTGTGTGTGTGTGTGTGTGTGTGTGCGTGCTTGTGTGTTTGCCTGCGTATGTGTGTTTGTGCATGTGCATGCATGCATACATATGTCTACTGTGTGAGTATGTGTCATACGTATGATTACTGTGAATGTATGTGTGTGCGTGTGTATCAGTTTATGCACATGTGTGCACATGGAATGGGTTAACATGACCCCTGGAGGCAAACATACGGAAAAAATTGGTCATCCTAGGCCCTACGGTTCTCAAGATATTCACAGAAAACTGTGTCTGCCCTACCCTCCTTTCGGGGGGTCCAGTACAGCGGGGGGGGCTACAGATCAAAACGAAAAACAATGGTTCCATGCTATCCATGTGGGGTTACATGCCCACCAAGTTTCGTGTACCCCGGTCTTTCAGTGTCCCGGGAATCCTTGTTGGTGCACGGTCACTAAATGTACACATAAATTATTTTATTGTAAGGCCCCCCATGAACGAAAGTTCACACAACTTGGCATGCATTTGGAGGGTGTCATAATGATCCTACACTTTCAATTTCGTGCAGTTTTGACCATGTCAGCCAGAGATATTGTGATGAAAACACCTAATTTTTTGCTTTTTAATTTTTAGCTAGGTGGCGCTATACATGAAATAAGTGGTAATGGAATGGGTTGACATGCCCCCTTAAGACCAACATACAAAAAAATGGTGGACCTCCTAGGCCCTACGGTTCTCGAGATATTCACAGAAAACTATCTCCGGCCACCTACAGGCCAGTTGGTGTATAGTAACATAAATTAATTTATTGTGTGGCCCCCCATGAACGGAATTCCACGAAACTTGGCGTGCATTCAGAGGGTGTCATAATGATCCTACACTTCCAATTTCGTGCAGTTTTGACTATGTTAGGTCACAGATACCTGCGATTACAACACCTCATTTTTACTTTTTTGTGTTTAACTAGGTGGCGCTATACATGAAATGAGTGGTTATGGAATGGGTTGACGTGGCCCCTTGAGATCAACATACAAAAAAAAATGGTCCTCCTAAACCTTACGGTTCTCGAGATATTCACAGAAAACTGTGTCTGCCCTACCCTCCTTTCGGGGGGTGCAGTCCAGCGGGGGGGCTACAGATCAAAACGAAAAACGATGGTTCCATGCCATGGGGTTACATGCCCACCAAGTTTCGTCTACCCCGGTCTTTCAGTGTCCCGGGAATCATTGACGGAAATTTGGACATGCGAAAAAGAAAAAAGAAAAAAAAATCTGACTAAACCTATATGACTGCCGCTTCGCTGCGCGGCGGTCATAATAAGAGTTATCTTTCACTCAATCTGAAATGAAAGGGAAAAAATAAATAAAGGTTTTGTTTATATGATTTTGTTGTTGTATTTCAGTGTATATCATGCAATCCTCCCACCTCCTCCATCACCATCCAGTGTTATATTTTTATATCTGGTATCTACCCCTAGCAACATCTGTTGTTTTACCTAAACTGTGTGAAGCTTTGCAGGACAAATGTGCTGCTGTGTGCTTAAAGTGTAATTCCTTTTTCACCATGACAACAAGTCAAACACCCCCTCGAGAGCTAGATTACATTGATCGAAGGAGTGCCGACTCCGAGTTTGACCGGTTTTAGCACTTACATCCCAAATGGCTAACAGTGCGAGTACTAAGGGCCAATCGCTATTTTTTAACCACTAATATTGCTCAAAATAGCACCACACTTCTGCAGTATTATGAATAGGGTCCTTACACATAAAACAAAGCATCAAGAACTTAGTAAGTACCGGGAGCTTATTAAAAAAGACCTTGTGAACCTTGCGATACACAATTACACCATCCATGCTTGTGTTTATTATAAATCAAGCTGAAGCATATATCATTTCTATTATCTTTTGTTGCTTTGGGGTTGCAGATCACACACCCCTACATGATGTCACATGAATTGTCATGGGACTTTAACCATTCTTCCACAGCAAGCCTAGGAACAAAACACAGTTACAGTTCAGTACAGTTCAATTACACTACTCAGGCTAGAAATAAGATGCTGTTTCTTTATATTGTCTCAGATCACCCGATGTCCCTGATGACCTGAATTCACCCTAAATTTCCATAGAGATACACAAACTGCACAATGCAAATGTCCTGCATGTAACTGTATATGAAGGAGTGGCTGGTTTACGGGCATTGTGGATGCATGGTTGGTTTCAATGAATCTTGATATTGTTTAAACCAAGGGGGAAGGGTCTGGAGTAGGGGTGGGCGATAAATATTCTCTGCGATAATATTGTGATTGTTGTTTTAACGATGTGCAAATTTACATTATCGAGTATTTAAATTACTTATGGGGGAAAAACACTCAAAATCACGCATTGAACCCCATACATTCACTATACAGGAGGAAAGAAGCCCCTGGTTGCAGCAGAGCAAGTGTCACATGATCGCTAGTGGGTCCACCTTGTCACACGCAGGCCTATGTTTATTTTGTGTAGCGAGACCAAAATGTAGGCTACTTGGGATTTTGTGCAGAGCTCTGTTCACGTAGGATTGATGAGACAGTCACATTTTTTCCTATGGTATTATATGGAGAGAAAACATTAGCCTTTGAGTATTTTAATAGTCAGTTGTAAACAAAGAACTCTTCTCATGTAACCCTTTTCTTTTGTAAATGGACTGAACTTCGCTCTAAATATCTACGTGTATCGATTATGCTAACCGTTAGCATCTCTATGGGATTTCTCATATACATTAGCCATAAGCTAACACATTAGTTTCTATTCTGTAACTTGGAATGCTAGCCTACATGATTTCTCTTAAACAAAACATCGAAGAAAATAACTGAGATGTACTCTGTTGGTCTGCTTAGTTTTACAGTGAATCCTAAGTAAAGGTTTTTGAAAGGAACTTCAGCTTCAGACTTTCTCTTGGGAAACTGTTCATCTTCTCTAATGTAGCTGGCTAGACATGTCATTGCCACACACACAAGTGGGGGCAAAATTGGAAATGTGTCATAGAGTGCCAATGCATTGGTTGATTTGGTTAAAAAGTCACAGGTTAGGTTATTGGTTTTTTAAAAGGATATCGACTAATTATCGTTATCGTCAAAATCACAAAAAATATCGAGATATTAATTTTTGTCCATATCGCAGTGGCGGACCGTGCGTTCAGTGGTTAGGCCTTCAATGATGACTATTTTTTGACAAAAATAGCCTAATAATAGGGGGGCGTTACAGCGGAGATTTTTTTTTTACATTTCAGCGTTAAAATGTGTGCAATTTCCCAGCATTTCATGGTGGGGAAATAGTTTTCTCTCTCTTACGCGAGTCTGTAGCACTAGAATCTTCGTTACACAAACAATTAATGCTCCGATTGCTTATTGGTTAACAGATCACCCTCAGCAGCAAAGTAGGCTAGGCTATTTATTTACCACCCATATTCACAAGTACATTATAAACTTCTGCCTGCTGCTGCCAGTAAATACGTGCAATTTAGTCCATGTCATATTGAAAGTGAACACCAAGTGTACTCAAGTATGGGTTTGTGCAGACTACTTTGAAATATTTAGGCTATCGGTTGCCTAATTTATGTTCATGACTCGCACGCACATATAGCACTGCCACCGGTCTACAATGATGTGTCCAAACCATTTAGTAGCCTAATTTAATCTGACATCAGCAAATTGCTTCAGACTGTGGCTCTCCTATTTAGTTGTAGCTCTAACGTTAACGTTACAGTGCAACTGTTCTAGGTACGCTGCTCTGATTACTCACGTGAAACTACAGTAGGCTATCCTACAGTGTTTGCCAAGCGTAGGCTATTTCGCGGTAGGCCTACACTATGAGAAAATGTCTCAACAGAAATTATTTTAAAAAAAAAGTCACATCACACCACCATGCTATTAAACATAAAAGTCACCAGATGTATTGCCGTATATCTATGTGTATTGCCCTAAAGCTGCTAATGCTTGTTGGCTATTTTAGAATGTCTGATAGCCTGGTCTGATGGTCTGATTTCACCAATAATTTCCACAAAACTCAGAGAGATAAAAAGTCAGACTAAACTAGCAGGGCAGGGAACCAAAGACAAATGACAGTTTTCACATAGATGCCGATCCAGACATCTTCACCAAAGCCACCAACTCCTCAAGCTAGCATACAGTAGAGTAACCAAGCAGACACTGCAGTCTGCAAGCAGCACAAAAACAGTTTTTATATAGAAAAGGGCCAGATAACAAGCATCTATTAGTACTACTGTACTACAAGTCTATGTTATCAAATAAACATGAAACAAAACTTACCAATTCCTCCATAGGTTACCAGCTACGTGCAGAGCTAGCTGACGTTATGTGCATCTTGCTAACATGTAGTCCAGCTGACACTGTAACGTTACATTAGCCTATATTATTTTGCTTAATGAAGGCGTATCAATATATATTTTTTGAACAAAAACGGTCAATTTACTGTTCATAACTATAACCATAGTCATGTCAGTGTGACATGTACTTTTCCAGTGAATGTTTGTCTGTCTGACTGACAGAAGTTGCTCACGAAGTTCATCAGACAAACAGACAGCGTCAACATTCGTGATGAACGGTTCCGTATGGAAAGCCGATTGAGCATTTATTCTGATATCTTGATATCAGGCATAATTGTCATGTACATGTAAGCCATTTTTGTCAACTAGTTAACTAGTGAGCCATGTTTCTGTGAAGTAGTTAACTAGTGACAGCCAAAATGCTCACTAGTTAACTAGTAAGGCCCAAATTCTCTCTAGTTAACTAGTTCATATGTTTCATATCTTACTAGTTAACTAGTAATGCTCAGCATGTTCACTAGTTAACTAGTGGACATTGCAATGTGCACTAGTTAACTAGTTTAAAGACTTCTATATTTTACTAGTCAACTAGTAAGGTACAAAAATGTTTACTAGCTGACTACTGAATGTCAAATTCCCACTTGTTAACTTCTATGTAATTTGGCCAGCCGCTTGGGCATTTATTCTGATATCTTGATATCAGGCCAACATGCAAGCCATTTTTGTCAACTAGTTAACTAGTGAGCCATGTTTGTGCACACTAGTTAACTAGTGACAGCATAAATGCCCACTAGTTAACTAGTGAACACATATTAGCTTCACTAGTTAACTAGTGAGAGCCAGAAATGTCCACTAGTTAACTAGTAAAGGCCAAAATGCATACCAGTCAGCTAGTTGAAGGCTTTTGGGTCTCACTATTTAACTAGTGACAGCCAAAAATGTGCACATGTTTACTAGTGAAGGCAAAACTTCTCACTAGTTAACTAGTTGGAGTAGGTCAATGTCACTAGTTAACTAGTGAACCATAAATGGCTTACTAGCTAGCTAGGTGATGGCAGCAGGCTCACTAGTTAACTAGTTGATGCATCCTTTGTCAAAACTAGTTAACTAGTGAGGTCATAAATGTATACTAGTAAACTAGTTGAAGCCTAAATTCACAATAGTCAGCTAGTGGCGCAGAATTAAATTTAGGAGGCGGAGAACTCTGGAAATTGAGGCTTTCTATTGGCTCCCTATGTCCAAATAGAAGATGACAACCAATCACAGCGCAGAATTTCACAAAATCCCACCCACAACATTTGCATGTGGAACACAAGTTAACATGCTGGCCAAAGGAACTTTAACTAGTAAACTAGTGGCTTCAGTGTGACACTTACATGTAAACTAGTGAAGGCAGAACTGCTCACTAGTTAACTAGTGAAGACACAAATGCCCACTCGTTAATTTCCATTCGACTAGTTAACTAGTGAGGTGCAAAAAGTGTCACTAGTTTACTAGTGTGCCCCAAAATGCCCACTAGTTAACTAGTGAAGGCCATTTCAGCCCCACTAGTTAACTAGTGAGATGCCAAAATGGTCACTTGTTAACATGTAAAGGCCAAAATACCCACTAGTTTACTGGTGAGGGTGTTGTGGGCCTTACTAGTTAACTAGTGGCATGTATATTTTGTTCACTAGTTAACTAGTTACACCTAAAAAGAGAAACAAGCTGACCGTTTTTGTCCACTAGTTAACTAGTGGAACAATTGAAGTCTCACTAGTTTGCATGTGTGGCAGTGAAGCAGCTCACTAGTTAACTAGTGCCTGAAACGGCTATTATGCAAATTCTAATGAGAGGGTGGGTAGAAGACTCCTATTGGATATTATGTAAGAATCCCACCCAGTCTAAATGTAAATTTACTGTTCATAGCCTCGCGATCAGGTCCTGATGGGTGCCCCTAGTGGCTAAAGTGACACACTGCTCTGCAACGGTACTTCAGTATAGATAGTAAAGCAGAGCCTGCAGTATGCAGTATCTCATATTCTGTCAAAATGGTTTTTAATAATAACAGGGAAACCCCATGCTTTAACAAGTGAGCTCTTAGTGATCTACACCAAAGATTCAAGGGATCCATTTTAATATTAGGCCTATTCTTTGTTTATTGTTGTTAGGCAACCACAGACATAAATGTATCCATTCAGTCACGCTTTTCTGATTAATAACTGAAAAACAAAAGATTGTACACATTAACTGCACATAGTTTCAAAAGTAATTAAAAGCTCAAAGATCAAGAAAAAAATTCCATGCACTTGTAAGGAATTGAACCCTGGTCTCCCACATGAAGTCCTGCTGCTTAACCACTTGAGCTAGTCTTGCCACATCAGCAATGCTATCATCAATGTTCATGTTACAGAAACATTTTGTTGCTAGGCAACCATATACAAATGCCTCCAGTTTTATCGCGATTTTCAGACTAATAACTGAAAAACTAAAGATTGTAGACATTAACTGAACGAAGATTACAGCAATACACCACAACTTTGTCACTAGACGTGTTATTAAAACATATTTTTATGCTCAAATGATCTTAGTTTATAAAAGTTTGCTCTTAGAACAGCCTGGACAAAGTCAGCCATGTTTTTTATAGGTTTCTGAGTCCTAAATGGACCAATCAAAATCCTTGTTCCGCCTTCTTCATTTGCATGCAAGTGCGACATTGCGCACTAGTAAACTAGTGGCCAATGTTACGTCCCACTAGTTAACTAGTTGCACAAAATGCCAGCCGTTTGTGTATTTATTCAAATTCCACTAGTTTACTAGTGTGAGGGGCATTTTTCTCCTGCTAGTTCATTATGGACAGTGTTTTGTCCTCACTAGTTAACATGTAAGGCTCAAAATGCCCTCTATAAGCTAGTGAAAGGCATTAATAATGCAGATATGCTCACTAGTTAACTAGTAAGCATGTCCTGTTCCATTACTAGTAAACTAGTAAGGCCAAACATGTCAACTAGTTAACTAGTGAAGGCCAATGTGTCACTAGTTAACTAGTAAGAGTACCTTTTGCATTACTAGTAAACTAGATAGCTCCAAAAACAGCCACTAGTGTGTGTCTTGTGCGCACTAGTTAACTAGTGAGCTGCTTTACTGCCACACATGCAAACTAGTGAGACTTAAATTGTTCCACTAGTTAACTAGTGGACAAAAACGGTCAGCTTGTTTCTCTTTTTAGGTGTAACTAGTTAACTAGTGAACAAAATATGCATGCCACTAGTTAACTAGTAAGGCCCACAACACCCTCACTAGTAAACTAGTGGGCATTTTGGCCTTTACATGTTAACATGTGAGCGTTTTGGCATCTCACTAGTTAACTAGTGGGGCTGCAATGGCCTTAACTAGTTAACTAGTGGGCATTTTGGGGCACACTAGTAAACTAGTGACACTTTTTGCACCTCACTAGTTAACTAGTCGAATGGAAATTGCCATGACTAGTTCACTAGTGGGGGTTTTGGTGCACACTAGTAAACTAGTGACACTTTTTAGACCTCACTAGTTAACTAGTGGCCATTTGTGTCTTCACTAGTTAACTAGTGAGCAGTTCTGCCTTCACTAGTTTACATGTAAGTGTCACACTGAAGCCACTAGTTTACTAGCTAGAGTTCCTTTGGCCAGCATGTTAACTTGTGTGCCACATGCAAATGTTGTGGGTGGGATTTCGTGAAATTCAGCACTGTGATTGGTTGTCATGTTCTATTTGGACATAGGGAGCCAATAGAAAGCCTCAATTTCCAGAATTCTCCGCCTCCTAATTTGAATTCTGCGCCACTAGTTGACTAGTGTGAATTTTGTCTTGAACTAGTTTACTAGTATACATTTATGACCTCACTAGTTAACTAGTTTGGACAAATGATGCATCAACTAGTTAACTAGTGAGCCTGCTGCCATCACCTAGCTAGCTAGTAAGCCATTTATGGTTCACTAGTTAACTAGTGACATTGACCTACTGCAACTAGTTAACAAGTGAGGTGTTTTGCCTTCACTAGTAAACATGTGCAATTTTTTGGCTGTCACTAGTTAACTAGTGAGACCCAAAAGCCTTCAACTAGCTGACTGGTATGCATTTTGGCCTTTACTAGTTAACTAGTAGACATTTCTGGCTCTCACTAGTTAACTAGTGAAGCTAAAATGTGTTCACTAGTTAACTAGTGAGCCTTTTGGCTCCCACTAGTTAACTAGTGTGCATATTTTGGCCCTCACTAGTTAACTAGTTCACACAAACATGGCTCACTAGTTAACTAGTTGACCAAAATGGCTTACATGTACATGACAATTATGCCTGATATCAAGATATCAGAATAAATGCTCAATCGGCTTTCCATAGTTCCGGGTATTCTTTTGGAACATTGCAGGCCCAGCTGCAGTCAGACCTGCCTACCTCGCCATAACAGGTCGATTTGATTGGCTAATCAGTCAGATGTAGCCATCAATCAAGCCGAATCCAAACATATGATTTCTAATGGTTGCTTAGGTACCGAAAACGCAATGATTCCTTGTGAAGGCCTGATGCGGGACTTAACAAGAGAAGACGTGCGATTGGATAAAAATGTACCCTCACTATTTGTTCACACAATCTGCCAATCAAATCACATATCGGACAGCGGTGGGATATCAGTAGTCGAGAACGATCGGGGAAGGAGAAGCAGAAGCAAATAATAAATGCTAAAGTACAATGTTATTAAAGACACTATTATTTTTCATTCGTTTGAAAATAGTTAGGCCTTCAGAGAAGGCTTTGAAGGCCCTGACGGTCCGCCACTGCCATATCGCCCACCCCTAGTCTGGAGGGCTGCGGTGTTCAGATGTTGCAAAAAATATATTTGTAATTAGAAATTTGGCAAAAAGACAGAAATCTCAAAAAAAAAACATGCGGGACGCCAAGGCACTCTAGGAATAAAACCGCTTTAATAAATATGCTACTTCATAATGGAACTTGTTAAAATCAATGGCAACATGTTTTGGCCACCAAAGGGCTTGATATTGTGTCAGATGTCTAAAATCAGCATCCTTTCCCTGTTCCTCATTTGTTGTGCTGCAGCCTACCGCATCTTCTCTCCTTCTGGACAGGAAATCTGAAGGAGCAGACTGTTCAAAGCCACCACTAGTAAATAACAGCAAACCACAAGAGTTTGTCACATATTAAGCAAGATGTCTGTTTACCACAGGCTAAATGCAGATTATAGAATTTTATTATAGAATTTATGTTTACCAAATACAGATCCACACACGTGAATTGCAAGAAATCTTTGTTGAATATGATGAAAAGTGTAATTTATTGTATTGCAATGACTGTACCTTTAAATGATTTCTACTTATAATCAGTAAAGGGTGAAGTGTCCCATATGTAACCACTGTTGTTGTTGTTCGTTTGTTTGTTTGTGTAAACTGGACGTAAATTGTGATGACCAACGGTATCTCTCAGCATGGGAATCTTAAACTTGGACTATTTCCTTGACTAGTTTAACTTAATGGTAAATAACAATTATAATGACCAAAATGATCACGTTGATCGGTATTATTAAAATGTGCTGAAAATGTTTCTAACCAATGATGGACAGAACCAGGGGCGTTTTCTAGACTTTCAGGACAACCTGGGCTTAGCCCGGCTGGACCGGATGTAAATGTAAAGATTTTATATATATATACAATACGTAAAAGGTGTTATTATAGTAGACAACAGACTACATTAGACTGCCCAAATTATTTATTATTGAATTACTAGGTACATACACGTTTAAGTGTGAGGTTGCATGTACAGTAATGTATCATTAAGCAAATGTTCTGCACCTCCTTCTGTTGATCTCCCTTTTCTCCATCATCTAACTGCTCTTTTGTTGTTTGATATGCCAGAGATCTATCAAAAAGACAGTAAAATGTTTGATGTTAAAATGGGATTGCACACAGAGAGAGAGAGAGAGAGAGAGAGAGAGAGAGAAAACAGCTACCCTCTACAAAATCATGGAATCAGATCAGTGTGTGGCAAACCAACAAAAACATACTATACTACATTGCAGGATACAAAGAACTTTTGAGATTGCAATGTTCAGCTCTAATTACAAATGCTTTGCTTATGCATAGGGCATTTGCATACATTTCAGTGGACATTTAAACACATTCCCATGGAACATGTTCATTCCCATGAAACTTGGGTTTTTAATGCTGTTTTATGTTTATGTCATCAGCTTTGTAATCACTTTGATGGTTAAACGGCTCATTAGGGTGAATGAAAGCTGTCTCAGCCCCCTCTAGATATTTAATGGTTTATAGTTTGTCACTGTTAAAACATCTCCCTTACGAAAAAATCCTACATTGCAGGCCTACTGTGTATCAAAACTGCAATTTTTTGCTATGTTAGTGTAACATCCTCGTCTGCTCCTCAGAACATCAGTACTTATGTTCAACAACGGGGGAAAGCATTTAGCCCTTCTGGCTAAATTGAGTTATTTAGAGCTGAGTGTAATAAATCTCTCTCTCTCAAAACGAGTACTGAAATGTGTCATGCCAATTAACCTGACCTTGCTTAGCCTACTAGCAGGGCTCAAAATTGCACCAGACAAAATTGGTAAATATTGAAGATTTCAGACAGAAAATACGGATTACCTATTGAATGGTGGGTGAATTTCGCCACTTCATTTGTCAGTGAAGATATTCAAGATAGTGAATGGTAGATATTCACATTTCAAAAAGTAAATTTTGACTACTGCTAGTGTTTACTAATGATAGCTTGCTACCCAGCTAGCGTTCAGATAGGTAACAACACTAATAGCTGGCCTTTATGGAGTTGGTCGGACAGGACTAAGCTTATATTTCAGTTTGCAAACATGAATTCTTACCCTTGCCTTTGGTTTGAAAAAGCCAAACAGTTTCCATTGTTTTTTGCTGGCCATGTCACGTCTGCTTTCTCAACGTACTGCAACCTATGACGCTGAACCACCCAGTGAGTTGACAGCAGTAGTTGAGAGCACAGATCCACTGATCTCAGACCAGACCGCGAAGCGAAGCGACCCTCTGCCGCTCTCCACCCACCCCCAGCCCAGCCCAACCCCGCCCCGCCACGCCCGTTCTGCTACTCCTTGTCAGAGTTTAGTGTTCGGGATTCCTTGTTCTAACAGGCTACAAGGAATAGAATGCACAACGAAATAAAAAAGTTAAATAAAAAAAATTTGGCTACCCGGGCTGAGCTCAATTTACCCCGGTAAAATCGGCTGGCGATGCCCCTGCCTGAACCCCCGGTAAAATCGGCTGGCGACGCCCCTGTTTGATAGAGGACAGATGTAGGTTGCTAGTGACAAAATGTATTCACCTTATTCAGCCCCGCCCATTTTTTTAAATTCCACTTTGTCTTTAAACTTCCGGTCGGCTAGCTACGTCTAGTTAGCTTCATTGGGATAACACGGCAGAAGAGGATAGAGAGGCTAACTTACAGAACAGCCGCTCCAAAGTCAGTTTTTTCCTAACTTCAGATAGGAAAGCTGTATAACAGAAATGTCTTAAGTCACCAAAATCCTAAATAAACGTTCCTAACTTTAGGATGACCCATAATATATGATGCCAGTCATCTCGATAGAGCTCTGCTATCTCAATGTATCGCAATGGATGTACTGCTCAATCGGAGGTTCGGAGACAATGTGGGCAAAGCTAGCGCCCCCATGTTTGCGCGCGGAATAAGGTAAATAAGTAAGTATAAGTAGGCTATAGGCTATATACTCTTTTGATCCCGTGAGGGAAATTTTGGTCTCTGCATTTATCCCAATCCGTGAATTAGTGAAACACACTCAGCACACAGTGAACACACAGTGAGGAGAAGCACACACTAATCCCGACGCAGTAACCTGCTTGCTACAGCGGCGCTCGGGGAGCAGTGAGGGGTTAGGTGCCTTCCTAAGGGCACTTCAGCCGTTCCTACTAGTCGGGGTTCGAACCGGCAACCCTCCGGTTACAAGTCCGTTATGTGAAGCCATCTGTCCCTTGATGTGCAACATGTATGTAAATAAAACTCTGTTCCAGATTTTTCTTACCATTGCCTGTCTGGGCTTGACCCTGGAGCATACCATCAGTTAATCAGTTATCCAGTTAGTCTGTCTCCCTCAGATAAGCCTCACCCATTTGTCTTCCTTTGCATTCCTGCCTCAGCTCCTTTCTTCAGGTTTCTCCTTACCCCTTTCTCATCAATAAACTGTTCTCTTTAAATGGAGTTCATGGATGAGTGGTGCATTTTCATACCAAAGCCCTTAAATGTTGTCCCAGTCTACCTGATCCTTTCAAAACAGTATAGTTCTTTTGATACACATTTACACCATCCACGATTGTGTTTATTATAACCTTATATTAAAATCAAGCTGAAGCATATGTTTCCTAAAACTGTCGTACTTACATAGTACTTTGTGAGTTTGGACCATGATAGTTTCCAAACTTCACTAGTCTGGACTAAGGTAGCCTGGCCATTGGCCATCCCCTTGGTACGCTTCGCTTCTACAAGGGTCTGGGATCTCAGCTACTGACGAACGTTTGCAAGCTGGATGCGTGGACTCTGTAGAAGTTTGAAACGATTGGATCTGGTTTCACCCAATCGCTAACGTTTGGCCGTGACGTATGTTATGCGCCAGCTCGATCGTGAAGTAAGCTACACTACAACGCTCACCGGAAATTGTGTGCGCTGTATACAACAACCATTCCCCACCAGAGCGAACAAGATGGATGTAAATGACCGATGCCGGCTTTGCGATACAAATTTAAGAGTTAGTGAAAGAATAGCAAATAGCAGATTACTATTCGACAGTAAGGTTGAAGATAACATATTGTAACGCCGATGAGAAGTTAGGAGACGGGGAGGCTGATATATCGTTCCAAAACTCCGGTAATTTATTTCCTATAGATGTACAGGCTAGTGCACGGGCAACAGGAGGTGTCCACTACAAAACAGCAAACTGATCGCTGATAAATCACGGTCTCAATCACTCGTCATTCACACTCATCGGCCAACAACACAATGCAACACAACTCACTCGCACGTAATCCACTTCTACTCTGACTAAACTTACTAGACGTCTTAGAACCCCTAAATATTCCCTCCCGGACACCTCCCCCCAATCAAAACACATCAGAACTCATTGACACATTCTATGACACAGGAGGGAGAGGGAGACACAAACACTCTCGCGCACACACACACACACACATACGCCGGGAAAACAGAAGACACAGGGGAACACAGAGGAAAGCACAACACGGGAGCAAATAGCCTCGGCACTACAATGTCATCACAATTGTCAAAACTAGATGTGATCATTGAAAACACGGCGCTTCGTTCATACCCTGTCTGCCGCACATGCTGTAATTTAATATCGAGGCTACTGCGCGATACAAATCAAACTTTTCCCAAATCCTGTAGGGAGTAGGGCCACGACATCTTTGCCCAAAATAAAATGTGTTAAAACCTCCTTTTGTTCGGACTTCAATTCCTGAATATTTGGAAGCGTAGCCAGCACGGACTGAATTGCTTCATTAACTTCGAATTCGACGTCGTCTCCCAATGGCCGGAATCCCAGACAGAGTCGTGAAGGGAGATGAAAATAGAACGGAAGTACGTAGGAACGCAAGGCCAGGCTAGGACTAAGGTGGTTAATGACGTTTAGTATAGTATATATACTCTTTTGATCCCGTGAGGGAAATTTGGTCTCTGCATTTAACCCAATCCGTGAATTAGTGAAACACAGCACACAGTGAGGTGAGGCACACACTAATCCCAGCGCAGTGAGCTGCCTGCATCCACAGCGGCGCTCGGGGAGCAGTGAGGGGTCAGGTGCCTTGCTCAAGGGCACTTTAGCCGTGGCCCACTGGTCGGGGCTCAAACCGGCAACCCTCCGGTTACAAGTCCAGAGTGCTAACCAGTGGGCCACGGCTGCCCATAGTAGCATGTGAACGGCTGCCCATAGTAGCATGTGAACGGGCACACCTGCACATAACAGAGACTAATGATGGACTACCTTAGTTTAATCCGTAAATTATATGTTTTTCTTTATTCAGGGTCATCAAGTTAATTAATTTGGTTCATATGCTGACCTTGTAAATTAACGACTGCTTTGAATTAACGTTTAACACGTGTCATTTAAATGTGCTGGTGTAACAGTATATTGTTATTTACCCCCATATTTACCCATACACGGGTTTCCCGCTTACCAACTAAACTAGATGCACGCGCAGCCGTGGGGCAGAAGACGCTTGGTGGCCGTCCACAGCGTTATAAACTTAACCTAGTCGGCTGCTGTAAGCTACAATCGGAATTTTTTGTATACCCCTGTTGTCTCAATGATAATAACATCTCATTTCAGGCTATATTTCAGAGTTTGCCGTTCATTTGCATTATTAATATAACATCGTATTTTGTCATTTTTGGCAAAGACAGCCATTCCGTTAGGGATATTGAACATGATGAACATTCTCTAACCATCGTGATTTCGAATTGGTGCAGTTTTCAGCACAAAAACTCATTTTATTTTTTTCATGGAGAGCACTGCTCTATGCTGTTTTATGGTGCTTTCTGCCTCTTAGTTGCGCACACATGTTTTCGTGACGTTGCATAGAAATCCATACACACCGTCAACTGTAGTGCATTAAGGCCGGCTGATGTCAGCCACCGGTGCACAGCAATTAACAGTCACCTGTCCAAGAGTTTCAATCTGGGTTGAGGTTTTGACAACAATATTCACATCGTTGTTTACCTAAGTTTATCTTTTGTGCAGATCATATTATCAAAATCAGAATCAGCCTTCTTGGCCTGGTTTTGCGTAAACTAACAAGGAATCCCCCCACTCCATGAAAATCAAAGGCTACATATTCTCAACTGACTGGTCAAAAAGTGCACACCTTATTATTATCTGCAGGTGTGTGACTTTGACTTACATGCACGTGGCTGCAAATTGACTTTTAACTTATGTATTTTCTGCCTTAGGCATTTTGACAGGGGTGGCCAGGGGAGGCCATTGCAAATCTTGGGGTGGCACGCCAAAATGGGAGAGGGGGGGGGGGGGGGGGGGTGTATTTAAATTAATAGTAATATATCACATAATATATTAGGGCCACATAAGAAGAGTTTGGCTCCAAAACGCTATATTCTCCATTTTAATGCATTTTCATGATTCATTTTTTAAATTAAATGATTATTTTGTTTTCGGATCTGTAATTGGGTAATTGTTATTACTCAATCAAAACAATAAAACTGCACTTTTATTTATATTACCCGAAAAACACAATTAAATAACATGACTTATTAATGTTTACAAAAATGGATTTATAGCGTTTTGGAAAAGAGCTCTTCATATGCTAGGCTATATCGTTTTCAAGACAGTGTAGCCTACCCATACCTGGGAAAGTATGATGTGATCATGCTTGCATATATCTTAGGTCAGTCTTTATATTAGGGAAAAATACTTAAAAATATCTATTCAAAAGCAAAGTTGATCTGTGCATGCCATGACCAACTTTCGATTCTTTGATTTGGAAAGCAAGTTTATTATTTTGGGCTGCTATAATACTATTATAGGCCTTTATTAGAATTTTAGCCCAAAGTTGGATAACATGTAGAATTTTGCGACAATTTCAAAACCGGATTACTCGCGATCCGCTTACTGTACAGAGTGATGCTTCATATCCCCGTGTTCGGTAAGGTCTGCAGTTTATTTTGATATATGGTTTGCTATGTTTTGACCAATGTGTTTGTGAGATATACCACCGAGAGTAATGGGTGTGGAGATAGACGAAGTGCTGTGTGCACAATTGAAATATGATTAAATGCCATGTATATCCAACGTTCATTTTCTCGAGAACCATTTATCACAACACCTATAGCCGCTAATATCATGGGAAAGCTCAGGTTCTGCTCTTTCACGTGATATCTGTGTGATTTATGTGTGATAAGAACTCCGTGAGCAATTCAACAGAGAATAATGGGTGTGAATTTGGACACATTTTGCGTCCGTCAGCCACATAGCCAGGGGTGGCCTGAGTTTATGTTGAGGTGGCCGCGGCCACCCCTGGCCACCCCTTGGTGGCGCCCCTGGATGTGTGGGATCTTAATCACTCTCATTCCCGTCAAGGGCCACAGCAAATGGTGTCAAGCCCCCACATCCATTGTTTAACTGGACGTGGTGCTGTGTGATGGGATGATATCATGTTAAGGAACCCAACTAGAAAACCCTCTGGGTGTACTGTTCTCTCTGAGGTAATGAGGGGATGAGAATTGTTACGTGGAATTCTGGCTCCATGGTACCCATGGTAGCATTTTCTGTTTGCATTTGCCCTCTGTGTTACAGGTTTCAGTTCAAGTTCAGATAGCAGCAGTGCCACCGGTCCACCTCTTAGATTCTGGGAGCTCCTGCTGGCACTGCCAGGATGCAATGCACGCCAGCACTGTGTATCTCTAGTGCTGTAGCGTAATTCATTCAGGCTACAGAGTCTGAGCCGCTGACCATACCTGTATATTTCCCCTTGTCCTGTCTCTGTTGCAGAGCCTGGCTTACTGACCAGTCTGCTACTGTAGTTTCCCCTGATCTTAGTCTGACCTACTATCTAGGCTGTTGGCCACCCCCTTTATCCTGTCGCAGGCATTGGAGCCATGGCTGGTGTAACTGCCGTAAAGGTATGGATGACCAACTGTTTGTTGTTGGTCCATCGTCGAGACGACGATGCAAAAGTTGGGGGTAGATTGTAGCAGGATTGGTCTCCACCCCCTCTCGCTCTCAATTGTTGACTAGCTCTGGACCTTCTTGCTAATTACCAGGCAGCACCTGCCACGTTATATCTAGGCCGAGCAAGGCTTTTAAAGCAGTGACACTTCTACAGCCAAACTGGTTTGAAGCTTCAAAGCTTTTGACACTCCACATTGCCATCTGGTGGTCAATAAAAAATCATACACAATCAGCATCATCCAGATGTTTTGTATGGCCACATCATTTCAAGACACCTAGCAGTAGGGGAGACAGGGGCTGGTTGGAACACTTTTCACTCTCGGTTATATTTCTCCGTCTTACAATGCGTTGAAATGGTCAAATTGTGATTAACTGAAAGCTTGGGATCTCAGCTACAAAATGTATACATTCAATGTCAACAAATGATCCCTTGTTTTGAGTTATATATGATTCAAGTGGTGTTGTGCACGTGTTCCAACCTGCCCCATGCACGGGGTTGGTTGGCACATGTAGTCGGGGTTGGTTGGAACACCTATGTTGTAGTCCTTTGCAGTACTCCTTTTGCTTTTGTTTGAAGTGCTCATCTATATCACTACCTGTAGGGCTTTGCTGATTTCTTTTCTGTGTGTTTTTCTTCAGTATAGGCCCACCGTCAAGACCAATTTGGTCCCTACCGATTTTTTTTTACTTCAAATGTTTAAAAATGTCTGAAATGCTTCCAAATGTAAAACTATGTTCAGTAATTACAATAACAATGTTAAAATAAAGATTGATGATGTTTTTATGTGTAAAATACAAAGTTTATAGATTTGTCACAAAATAGCCATAGAGAATGTATGTGCCAACCAACCCCAAAATCAGTGTGCCAACCTGCCCCGCCCACATTAGGTCAAACTTTTTTGCACCAATGCTGTTAGCCTGCTAATATCGGTCACCTCAGGTTTTTAAACTTCATTTTAAATTATAGATGAGTCCCCTAGCAATCAATTATAATGAATATTTTTTATATATCCCTAACTATTAGGCTACCCTTCTAGGATGTATTTAGTGGGAGGTGCATATTCTAAGTTTTGACACTACAAAATCAAAACGTTGTTCTCACCTAAAGGGTTAATGACCTGGAGACCAGTTACATATGTGAGTTTAAGCTACTCAATAAGGCCGTCAGTTTAGTGTTGGAATTTTGTTGCAGCTCCCTCTAGTAGCCTGGATATTAACAGTGTCTCAACCTGCCCTTGTTCCAACCAGCCCCGGTCTCATATATTATCGTAACACCCCCAATTATCACCACTTTTGTTCAGAAATTCTAAAACAACGATGTTTTTAACACTTCAAAATAACATTTATGAACCTTAATTTTTTTAGTAGCCATAGATGTAGATTTGAACAAAATCTGGTTTGGTTCTTAACGGGAGCATTTAGGCTACTGCCTGAAATATCCGATTTTGTTTACCACGCTCGGAGTTATAGTGCTGGTCTGATGGGTCGCCTATTTACACCGTTTCAACGGCACATGAACAGTTAGACCGAGAATTCTCCTCATGAAATTAAAATTCCACTGGAGCTCCAAGCGGTTGTGTATAGCCTACGCAGCCTTACAACACTGTTTACAGTTCTTCGAGTCACGGAAAAATGTCATTTTTGGTACATACCTAATTTAGATACACCTATGGTGTGGGTGGTTGCGTTTCTTTAGGAGTCTGCTGTCTGGTTTGTATAGAAATGGATAGGCCTATTAAGTGACATATACACGCAAGACCGTGGAAATACGGGACCGACGGTAATAGGGGGAGTTCCGATACATTATGTGTCATTTTATTGACATCAAGTAAGAGTTTGTTGAGGTTTCATTGCACTGTTTGTTTGGCTATTCTTAATTGCATTGCATGTAAATGCAATGGACTATTATCACTGTTCTTCTTATTATCTGTTCTTATTATTCTTCTTCCGACCAAATTTGACGTTTAATGACACTAAAACCACTGAACCGTTTGACGTCATTCAAACACTCCTACAAAGGTCTTGTAACGGACAATTGTACAAAGTATTTTTTACATTTGTGAACTTTATACCTTTTGAGATATTTACGATAAAAGAGCAATACATTCCCATTTACTTAACATTGACCGCTGTGGCGGCAACTTTAAGCATTATGACGTGACCTTCAGCTGAAAGCAATTAACAGGTGAATGCAAGCTACAGCTGGAGCTGTGAATCTTCTTAACGTCTTCACCTGCTGGTGGTCACTTTATTTGCTCGTAAAACTCTCCTTCAGAGGCACATTTCTCTAATTACAGACAAGGTAAGTGTTCCGGTTTTTGGTATTTGAGTAATTTATGTCGTCAAACATTATGTAACGTTAGTGTTATATGTATTGTATGAAATGATGGGTCACAAATAACTAAACTAACGTTAGTGAAATAGTTGACGTTAGCACCTTGCTACGTTGATATGTATTATGTACGGAAACCCACTGTTAATCAACGTTAATATGTCGTCAACTTTACAGTGACCGATTAGCTGTAGGCCTATCGATAGCTAACGACAATCGTTACATTTGTTCATTAGGCCTAACCTTTCTTTTACTGTCTATGGGCCTAACCAGCAGCGTTAACTAGAACGTTAACGTAAACCAGATAAGTAGGCCTACTAGGCTCTGGTTCTATCAGGTCACTTTCCACAGGTGTATAGAATCAAGCACCTAGAATAGATTACGGTATGAATGCAGACTGCGTGGTGCTTGATTATAGCCTAGGCTACTGTGTGAAGGCACCTGATGAAACCCATCATGGGTTTCATTCATGGCATGAATAACGTTACGTGTTGATGGTCATAACGCTATAGCTTCTACCGTTCACATTTTAGTTAAAGCTGACAAATATGCTCATATTTTTATTTCAACAAATGTTTAACGTTGTACACCGCTGTGTATCAAATAGGCCAGGCTACGTTTTCATTCTACGCTCCTGATTACGTAGCCCACAGGTGTATACAATCAAGCAATACTCCTGTGGAAAGGGACCTTATGAAAGCCATGAATAGGCTACTATACTGTTAGGAAAATGACCATACGACTAAAGTCTTGTTAAAACACACTACATAAGTTGAGCTATAATGTTTGTGTTGTCAACAAAGGCTACAATGTTTACTTGGCCTACTTATTTCTGCATTGATCTGGTCTATAAAGTAAAGTGTCGCCTGGCACGTGAATCAAGCTTTCCAGTTGTAGTACATCGTAATCTGTAGGAAAAAATGTGGCTGAAAATTTGACCTATTATCATTACCTGAGGCCTCTAGCTGTTGCTGCCAGTTCAGAATTATTTTTTTTAATTAATTAAAAATGATAAATAGATCTAGATTAGGATAATATGATTGGCATCATCAAGTTCTATAAGAATGGAAATTCAGTAGACATCTGCTTTCTCCCTTATCATTATTGGTTAACTTTAAAATTGGTTTCAACAACTTTGATTTTTTGCATTCAAAGTTGCCTTGGTTGTTCATTAGTGTGTTCTGAGTATCATTCTGCTGTTTCTGCAGTACTGTATTAAAACAAAGAATGTTGATCAATATTGAATTGACAATTTATTTGTACTGACTGTCATACTCTAACATCTAACCAAGTAAGTGGTTTTCAAGAATACTGTAAGTCTGATCAATCATACTGTAAGTTATGTTATACACAGCAGTTTTTTGCATTTACATGCAATGGTAATTCCCTGGAATAACATTTTCTAGTTTCTAATATTATTCAATTAGGCCTGCACTATGGATAAAAATAGTGATAAAGTAAAGCACATGAATGAAAGTGTTCCTGACTACACAACATTATAGACATGCATTGTTTGGAAACACAAAATACTCAAATACACATGTTTTTATGCCATATTTTTATTTAGGAATATCATTTGCTCTGCTGTGCTGGGTCACAATTGTAGTCACCATTCCAGTGAGGCCCCAGTCAGTAATGAGATGGGACAAAGCCTCTGTGATGTTGTTAGCGGTGTGGGCTTTAGGAAATTTTACCACTCCCAGGCCCAGCGCTGATCCCAGATTTGTGTTGGCATCTGTGTAGTGGCAGGTGACTCCCAGATATGAGTCCATCGTCAGAGTAGTCCACATGTCTGCAGTGAGACAGACAGGCAGCAGGGATGTTGTGTAATTGTGCCACTGCCTTTTCTTTCTCCACTGCATACTTCTCACTAATCATTGCCTTTAGTGTTTTCCTGGATGGCAGAGTGTAGGTTGGATCCAGCTTCTTCACTAAAGCTCTGAAACCCTCATTTTCCACAAAGGCTGGAGATCTTTAACTATCATGTTGAGGAGGGCGTCATCAAGCTCTTTCTTCCATCCTAAAGATACACAATACAAGCAGTGTTTAACCAAGTGAGCTAAAATAACATGTCAGCTTTTCATAAATGCAGTTCACACTCAATTCACACTGTGTGTACTCACAGTGCATGTTCACGGTGTAGGCCTACTATACAAAATATGTGGCCTACACCCCATGGAGTTCAGATAGGTAGACTATAATAGGCAATGGCCTTATGTTCAGTCCTAAATGCAAAAAAAAAACTTTTTTCAGAACTGTAACTATTTTTTTGTCTTTTATTAAGGGTGTTCAACTTATTTTGAGTAATTATCATGAATAATTTGGATAAAGAAATGTTACCTTCAGTTGGTACAGACTGGGCCTCTGAAGTTGGAGTATCGTCTGCCACAGTTAGTGGGTGTTTTGCACGTAGATGGCGAAGCATTGAAGATGTGTTGTTGGAATAAGACTTGTATCACATATACCTCATGCTACTTTTGTGGGACACTCCAGACTGAAATGTTCCCACACCTGAGAACGGGGTCTCTTGCATGCATTTTCCATAATTAGTTGTGTTAACAAAGTCATGGAGCCTCATGATAGTCAGAATAAATAACAATATTTTTGAGAGAAAAGAATAGTCAATCAAACAAATTTTACAGCAAACATAACAGGAGGGTTAAAGCACACAGTTAGAACTAAATGACACTATAAGCTTCACACCATACATTATCAATGGACATTTTCTCAAACAAAAGAGATTCATTTTAATATGAGATTTGGAGGATTAAAATTCCTTCAGGAAATACTTTTCATATGCACTTGTGGCTGCACAGAAGCGAGCTGTTACTGATTTCATTACAACGTCAACTGCACTGACTGCGCTCATTTTGGACCTTCTCCTGAGCTGGGCCAAAGGCGTGCGGGGTCCGCCTCCAAACATGCTGGGTTACGTGTAGAAGTATACAGTATATAAGACATACCATGTGTTCAACTGAAAGGTAAAAATGTTCTTTGTCCTTTTTGTATTTAAAATTAGCAGTAAAGTTTATAGAAGTGTTCCGGTTTATGGAAGTGATTAGTGCAATCTCACTCATCACACAAAATGCCCTTTGTTACCTACAGAATCTCAATAAATATTGGTCAACCAACCCCTCCCTGCCCAGTAGAATGACATGAGCAGAGCTTTAGGGTGGACTCTTGTCATTGCCACGATAGCATAAGTGTGGTCTTAGGACATTTGTATTTTTGTGGACACAGTGCATCACAGACTTACTGGGTTTCATTATGTAATACAAAATGTCCCCAATATTCTGTCCCTGACAACTAGGTGGCGACAAACTGTTCCCCATAAATTATAGAGGCCCCTGGCCCGTTTGAGGCCGCATAGGTGCCCTCTCAAAAATTGACATGACGCAGCAGCATTCCCATCTTCCTCATGCAAGTGCTTCTTTCCAGACATGAGAACCAGTGAGTCAAACAGAGGGTCTCGCTCCACACAAGTGAAATCCCCTCTCGATGTCTGACACATTGGTGTAAGTGCAATATCAGCTCATTTTTCAGATCAGGAGAGCTGCCCATGTCACTGAAATTAAGTTTGTTAGAGGTGAGATATTAACTTTATTTAATGTACTTCATCCATCATCGTGTGTGTGTGTGTGTGTGTGTGTGTGTGTGTGTGTGTGTGTGTGTGTGTGTGTGTGTGTGTCAGTCAGTGTCACAAGTTTATAATACAGTGGAGTGTCTCTTAAAGGAGCAGTCAGGGATTTTGCAGAAAGTTGTGTTTGTTTGTTTCTGTTTATAATGTTTAAAACGTAGATTATATTTTAACCACGGACCAAACGAAATACACCAGAGAAGTAGCACAACAAAATGGGGACAAACAGGCTGCCCCCACTTTGTTTGTTTCCAGTTTTCGGAGCCTGGGCTCCCTACAGAGACCAGATTTTTATTTGTATTTATGGAATGGGCGTTGTGAGGAGATGATGCTGAATGTGAGAAGAAAAAATGTTATGGGCTTGAAATTGAGTAAAATCCCTGACAGCACCTTTTAATAGGCTGAGATATGTAAAGATAATATGTCAATATTATTATTATTGAATATGACTGTCTTAGACATACATTAATAAATGTTTAATTTATTACACATTTTGTTTTCACAATTCCAAACACACTTATATAAATAAATGATAAGTAAAAAGGTAACTTTACAAACATATAAGCAACAGCCACTTTAAGTGATTAGTTCATAGTAAACTGTGAAACCAAACAGCACAGTGCAGGAGCAACGTTAAGACTATCAATGTCTCCATTAACTACCAATCTTAATCTTCTCTCTCTCTCTTTCCCGCTTTTCCTTTCTTTGTAGTCTCATTTTTTTGTTATCATTCCCCTAACTCTTAGAACTCTTAAGCCTCACTTTCTAACTCCACTTTGCCATCATTTTCTTTCAGTCCATCAGCTTTCTCTTGTGCTTCCTCCTCCTCTTCCCCACCGGCGGCCATCTTGTCCTCAGCTTGCCCCTTGTTCTTCACGTCTTCTGCTGACTCCTCAGCGTCAGCCTTCTTTTTCTCCTCCTCCTCTTTCCTCTTCTTCTCTATCTTGGAGAGGTGGTGACATAGGGATTGTACGTAGGTGAAAACACACATGGGGTCAGGGTTATTCCCCATCAGCATCATATCAGATACATCCAACAGGGGGCAGCAGTCTGCAAGTGACCTGGGAGAGGTGGGAAGGGAAAGGGAGAGAGGACAATGAAATGAAGGTTTGCGTTAACATGCAGGTATTACATTTAAACATGGGGCTGTTATGGATGTACCCAAGTTAGTCTTAGACACTCTACCAAGGCATCCTTCTTGGATGGGGCCAAATTAGATTTAAAAAATGAAAAAAGAATGAATACAGGCACTGTATGTTCCAAAAAGAACACAGGTGAGTCAAACACAGACAGCCACTTTAAGTTATTAGTTCATAGTCATGAAATTGGTGAGGTCATTGGTGACCTCAGGATAACAGGGACGGTGGGACACTTTTTTTTATGCATTGTCCAAAACATTGTATCTGTTTCTGGGGTCATTGTTAAACCACAACCAAGACATGACCACTGGCAACAATGACTTAAACACTTGTATTTACACTTGCATTATAACTCAGCCACAACCAAAACATGACCATTGGCAACAATGACTTATACACCTGGGCGACATTATATCTCAGTCGGCAGTGATCACCGATACATTAACACAAAGCTGTGAGACATCGGGGGCCCACTGAGCTCAGTGAGGGAAAGGCTTTGGCCCCTACTGATACAACTGGAGAACATGAATCCTTACTGGGTCATAAGCTTAGAAGATAGTGGTCCATACCAGTCTGTGTGTTGATACTAAACCTGCAAAATAGGGACTTGATATATTTGATACCAGGTTTTCTGTTGTCCCACTGTGTCTCTCACTCACTCACTCACTCACTCACTCACTCACACACATACTCTGCTGTGCTGAAGGCCAGTGTGAAGTTCTTCTCTCTCTCGTTGGCGTTTAGCGAGGAAAAGTCGAACGCGTCAGGGAAGAAGCGATGGATGAGGGCACAGAACGCCAGACCATTACACCAAGACGAGGAGAAGTTCTCAATTTTCACACTCTATTGGTTGGAGAGAGAAAGGAAGTAGGTCACTTATCCAATCAGCACGGTTTAAGACCTAAACTCCACCGAGACCTGTATCTGCTCACCTCATAGTGTTGAGTTTTGCTGCGACACCATTGGAGGATTTTCTGTTTGATCGATCCTCCATTGGCCACACCTACTGACACACGCTGTACCTTGAAGTTTCGCTGAGCAGGAGGTCTAAGTTGGAAGGAAGTTACAGATATTGAACACAGACTATTAGTCACTGAACTATTGAACCATGTCTAAACACAAACACAACACACATACATACACAACATATACACATACACAACCAATAAAATAACACAATCAGTTTAAATTCCAACTCAAAAACGTTGCAGTCAATCATACAATATACAGTTTAAACACATAAGCCAACATCATCCAGTTCATTTGATGACACTCCCTGATTACATTGTAAGATCGTGTATAAAGTTTGTAAAAATTTACTTGCTTAGAGATAATAGTTTGTCTACATGCAACAGTGTGTACTACTTAATGTTTTGTGTTCAGTCACGGCTGAATTATGTTTGTGCACATATTTGAGCTACACCTATACCTATTTTATTTGTATTGTGATATGTATTCCAATTGATGATGATGATGAGTGATGAGGTTTACTTACTGGCCTTGTTCAAACTTGGCCATGGCATCTCTGCGTGTGGATGGGCGTGCTGATGGTCTAGGACGTGGCATGGACACTGGGACTGTGGGTCTCTTTCTCTCCGTTTCATTACCTCTCCCTTTCTCTTTCCCCACTGCCTCCTTCTCTTTCCCCACTGCCTCCTTCTCTTTCCCCACTGCCTCCTTCTCTTTCCCCACTGCCTCCTTCTCTTTCCCCACTGCCTCCTTCTCTTTCCCCAATGCCTCCTTCTCTTTCCCCAATGCCTCCTTCTCCTTCGCCTGCTTTGGTTCATTCTTTGACTTCCCTGCTGGTTTCTTGTCATCTTTTCCCTTCTGCTTTTCTGAAGGCTTTGCCTCTTTTTTAGATTTGGCATCCTTCTTCTTTTTGTCTGTTTCTTTCCCCTTAGGAAGGCTTTCCTCTTTTTCACTCACATTTGCTCCATTCTTCACCTTGTCAACCCTGGCCTCCCTTTCATCTGATTTACTGTTTGGGCTCTCTGTTTTGTCTTCTCCCTCTCCCTCCTTCGTTACATCTGTGTCTGCCTTTACATCTCCACCACTCTCTATTTCAGTCTCTTTCTCCTTCCCCCCATCTTTCTTCTCCTCAGTCTTCTCCTCAGTCTTGTCCTCAGTCTTGTCCTCAGTCTTGTCCTCAGTTTTCTCCTCAGTCTTGTCCTTTACTTCCTCTACCTCTGTGCTCTGTTCTGTGTTGTTATTTTCAGGGGCTCCTCCCCCACTCTTGGTTGCCTCTTCATCATTGGCCACTGTTTCATGAGGCTCCTCCTCTCCATTCTCCTCATTGGTTGCTTTCCCCTGGTCTGTGTTCCCATTCTCATCAGTGAGGTTGTCTATGATGGTGTCCTTCACCGTGTCCTCTGCCCTTGAGTCCTGTGGAAAAGACAAGACTAAATGAGATGATACTGCGGGGCAAGAGTTCATTTTCCTTGGAGATGGGAGTCCTGCCCAAAGAATTCTCTTAAAATTTTAGCAAGGGAACAAGCTGGCTTAAAAGATGAAAGGAAACCTCTTTGCCCCTACTACAACCTCTGCCCTGACACTGTGTGACCTTTAAGTGGTGTTGGAAAAGGTGACGTGGAGAGCTAAATCCCATACATCTCCTCAGTCCAGGAGAGAGCATCCCTCTTTCCCCCACAGATCTTCTGGTTTATGGCTTCGCGACATGGGTCAAGGACTCGAGCCTAACAAGAGATCTCACCTCCCATAAAACTACATCACACCACTGTTCCGTGGGCCTGTCTAGCAATCATGAGCTTCACCGGGAATGAGGACAGCGCAAACATTTGCAGCACTAATTCATAACCGGCAACTGAAACATGCCATGCACGAGACCTGAGATGAGGCAAAGTTGTTATAATTGTAAAAATATAAATGGTTAATAACATATTAGTTATGTTCCTGTATAAATTGTACGAATAAGATTACAGTATGTGGGACAAACAGATAAGTACAGCATACATATACGCGTGTGTGTGTGTGTATCCATGAACAAGTATGGTTTGTATTCATGACGCATGTTGTGGCTTGTGTGAGAACAGCCATTATATCTAAAGAACTGAACATTATTCAACCTCTCTTGGAAGAGAAGACTCAAAATCCCAGCATGCATATTTATCTTATGAACAACCATGCAGTAGCCTCCTATTAGCAAACTGATATATGACCACTGGCACAAACTTGCTGTTATATGAACCCTACTCAGGCATCAGTGATGTCACTCACCATATTATTGTTCACCTCCGGAAGGTTCCCAGGTGAGACGCTCTCAGAGTCCTCCTTGTCTCTTGACTGCTCCACACAAACTGAACCATCCATTGATAATAATCCAAAGAAGTCAAGTCAAGAAGTTAAAAGAGATACTGTCTCCTTCCTCCTGCCTCACACTTGGTTTTTCTTCTGTCTTGCTTCTCTCTTTCAGCCTTGTAGTCCACACTCTGTAGTCCTCTTTATCCCAGTCAATAGCTCTCTCTCTCTCTCTCTCTCTCTCTCTCTCTCTCTCTCTCTCTCTCTCTCTCTCTCTCTCTCTCTCTCTCTCTCTCTCTCTCTCTCTCTCTGTCTTTCCTCTGACCTTTTGAAGAACACAGACTCCAGAAATAGACAGAGTAGTTCTGGCTCAATCACCCCACAACAGCTGCCACCAGTAGAAACCAAGTGATACCAGCATTACACACACACTCACGCATGCACGCACACATGTACGTGCACACACACACACACACACACGGCATAATTGCTTTATAGGGGTAACCGCTGAATGGGAAGCACGTTATTAATGAAGTCTTACAACCACAGCTCAGTAAAACTGAATGCCATTTTAACTCTATCTCTTTTTCTCTCTTTCTTTCCCTCTCTCTTTCTCTCTCTCCCATATTTCAGCATTCATTGACACAGAAACACAATAAAGATCATGCAGCTTTTAGCAGATGGTTTCTCTATTTAAGGGACACACATTGGTAGTTAACAGACAGATACAGATCACACACACACACAGAAAAAGAGAGAGAGAGATAGAGAAATTACACAATTAGTGTGTTCTTGTCACTTACCTTTGTGAATCTGTAAAGGTGCAGAGCCCGTTTCTCTGCGTCTGTGTGTTTGCCTGAGCGTGTATGTGTGTGTGTGTGTGTTTGTGTGTGTGTGTGTGAGAACCAGTGTCAACCCTAATCCTGCGTTCTATGTGTGCATACACACTCTGATCGCTTTCTCCCAACTGTGTGACTGGAGGCCGTTTGTCTTAGCACCTCTGTTTCACCCCCTCTCTCTCTATCCAACCTCCACTTCTGTCCTGTCCTCTCCCCTCTCTCTTTATGTCTTTTCTATCCGCTATGGGATTTAATGAACTCTGACCACTTCCAGTGGCCAGTATTTAGCTTGTGGTTTTGTGTATATGTGCATGATACACGTGTGCAGTATGTGTGTGTGTGTGTGTGTGTGTGTGTGTGTGTGTATGTGTGTACACTCTCTCCCTGAGATTGGTCCTGCTGCTTGTCTTTGTCTTTCCCCTCCTCATATCTCAGTGTCCTCTGTCCCCTCTGTTTGGTGTGGCGCATCTTCTCCCTCAACACAAAACAGATGCTTTTAAAAATAAACTGCTATCTCGCTATTTCCCTGTCATTATCTTCCACACACTCCCTCCTCCCTGTCTTTAACAGCTCCTCTCGCTCCTCTGGGTCGCAGGATGTGTTGGCACCTCCACGTGTCTAGGGTTGTTCTGGTGTTTGAGCTGTGTGTGCAGCAGCTCTAAGAGTGTGGAAGAAACTGACAAATAATCCACCAGTTTTCTTCTCAAATATGTTTTTATCTCACCAACAATTCTCTCTCTCTCTCTCTCTCTCTCTCTCTCTCTCTCTCTCTCTCTCTCTCTCTCTCTCTCTCTCTCTCTCTCTCTCTCTCTCTCTCTCACACATCTGTGAACGCTCTCTCTCTCTTACTCTCTCTCTCTCTATCATGGATGTGAGTCAGACCTAATCTATCCCCACATTCCTCGCCAACAGACCCCAGTCTACTTCTCCACATAACCAATGACCTAAAATGATGTCTGTATATTAATTTTCACATTAAAAACAAGGTACACTAATGATGATGGCCAGCGACTGTTAAAACAGAACAGCAAGACATTGAACATAATGAGGATGTGAGTAACATGTCATAAGAAAGGACAAATCGAAATGAGATCTCTCCTTTATTCATTTTCTCCAAGAAATAATTTAGCTTAGAATTTAGTTTAACATCAATATTAGACTGGGTGAACCCAAACGAATCTCCATAAACAATTTAAATTTGTTCTGCATGTCCGTCTGGAAAGAAGCCCACTGATACCCATTTCCGAACATGCCGTTTTACTGCTTCCACAGGCATAACAAGAGGTGAAATTAAAGTTATATTTGTGCATTAAAATCTTACCCAATCGTTTCAGAAGTGCAGCAAACATATCTTTCCTGTAAACAAGGGTTTTAAATTCAATTGTTGACTCAATTCCAAAGAAAATACTCATTCTTGGGTTTATTGCTGATTCAGAAAGGGATGTCAGTGGGCTCCGTTCCAGACCAACCTGCAGAACAAATAAAACTTTGCCAATAGGTTTGTCTGGACTCACCCAGGCTTCATCATACGACATTTTTACCATTTTCTTATATTTCTTCTCATGAGAAATAGCCTATCTCTCATCTCAGCCCAAATTACTCTTTTATTTTCTACTCAACTTATTTGTATTGCTCCATATTTCTTCTAAGGTGAGATCTCAACAAGAGATCATAATATGACTTATACTGTAATGCGATAAAGAATATGGAAAGAACCTTGTTGAGAACTTCAGACCTTGTCTGTTCACTATACTGCATGTAGTAATGCCAAGCAGACAGCAGAGGGAGCACTCTGCATATGCAGCAGACCATCTGATATAGTCATATAATTAGAACCTGTTTTGAGGTTTTTGTTTTTTCTGCGCGCAAATGCCACCTCAGATTGACACAGATTTGAATCTGATTCATTTGAATACACATCGAAGTGATCAGTTTTCCAATCCAGTCCTGAATCAAAATGTAATCAAAATTGGGTCTGCATGAACTTATGAATAAAAAAAAACATGATGTTAATCATTTTTTATGTATCCCCTTTAATGTTGTGATGTTAATAGGAAGGGCAGAGATCAAGCAATACACATTGTCACAAAGACCTGAAACAAAATGGCCTACTTGGCTACTACAACTAGTCCTTACTGCTATGATGATCTCTAGGCCTACTGTTATCATTACTATTAGGTCTATAGCCTGAATAATTGGAAAGTATGAATATATATAATTTGTTGGCCAGAATAATTAGAAAGTAATTTGTTGGCCAGAACAGAAAAACAAAGTTTAAAGATGACAAGCCTTGAGTTTTGTTTGGCAAGATTGTATTATGTTCATGTCTAATGTGACACTTGTGAACCTGTTGGTTTAGCTCTTTACGCCTACTTTACGCCCAGGGGCGGAGCCAGAGGGGTGGCTCCGGGTGGCACAGGCCACCCTTGAGATTCAATTGGCCACCCCAGGTGCCACCCCCAAATCCTAGTCTACGATTGGCCATTAACATGGTCTAAGGCGGGACCTTTCTTGATTCACTTGCAGCAGTTTGAAGTGTCAGATGTCAGAAATGTAAGTGGCAAACACACTTGCCTTTATTGGCCTACAGGCTACTGCTTGTGCTAATATAGTAGAGATCCTCTACTGGATAGTAGAGATATCTACTATTTACCTATTGCATCTGCCAGTGCCTATTTATCTTATCACATACTTAAGTCGCCGACATTTGCTAGGTCATTAAGTGTTAACTGTAGGCTAGGCCTATACTTTTGTAAAAGCGTTTAATGACAATAATGTCCTAATGTAATGTGAACCTTTTCATTTATGGTTCATCAAGCTTACTCATAAACACTCGCATCTAGGCTACAGGTATGTACATGTATGACCATTCAACCAGTCAAGCATTTGTTGTAAAATATTGAAATTATAGGAAGTTTACATAGCTTAGGCTATGTTTCTTTCGTCCCCCATGCCTGTTTTATTCGTCCCGATCAGGAGGGATAAATGAAACATTGCGCACGTTCCACTTTTGCTTAAATAATTCCTGAACGCAGGGCTGGACTGGCCATCTATACTTTTTCTTTTTTTAGCCGAGCCGGTCTTTATAAAGTTAATTTTCCATAGTAGCCTAGCGCGTGACAACAAAATCATGCCTGCATTCTGTTCCCAGAGCTTTCTCTGTCTATGATCTGTAGCGTTTCTCAAGTTATGAGCCACCTCGATTGCTACGGAGCCATGTATTTAAAATACAAAATAGTATGTTATCATTTGTATTTTATTTAGTTGGAAAAAAATGGCATCATATTTTGTATCAAAATACTTTATAGGTTTGTAGTTTAAAAATACTGCCAAATATATTTGGTAAAACCAATAACCTACTTTTGCTGATGACATTATAAAAGTGCAAAACAATGAATGCAGCACTGACTTGTAATTTGCATGTGAGTTGTTGTGATAAGAATATTGAGATTCAGGCAGATAAGTAACATGTAGGTTGCTCACACACACACAATACACTCCCTCATACCAACCTCAAGTTTCTTGAGAACTTAAGTCATCCAATTCTAACACATGGAACCGGTTATGTTGTTGCCCCATGTATTGCCTAAAGCAAAATATTTAATTAATAATTTGCCCAGACTTGTTGTGATTATAATATTGACATTCAGGAAGATGATCCAGTGCAAGATGAGTAACTTGTAGGTTGCTCACACACACAATACACCCCATCTCATACCAGCCTCAAGTTTCTAATGATCAGTTTCTTGAGAACTTTAATCATCCAATCGGAACACATGGAACCAGTTACCGGGGCAGCCCGGTTAGCGCTTCGGACTTGTAACCGGAGGGTTGCCGGTTCGAACTCCGACCAGTAGGCACGGCTGAAGTGCCCTTGAGCCTAACTCCTCACTGCTCCCCGAGCACCGCTGTTAATGGGATTAGTGTGTGTGCTTCACCTCACTGTGTGTTCACTGTGTGCTGAGTGTGTTTCACTAATTCACAGATTGGGATAATGATAATGCAGAGACCAAATTTCCCTCACGGGATCAAAAGAGTATATATACTTACAGGCTCGGACTGGCAATTTGTACAACCGGGCAAATGCCCGGTGGGCCGGTCCACATGTGGGCCGGTGACCTCCGGGATTTTTTTTTTTTTAAAGTTATTTAGCCTGTCATGTAGACCTAGGCTTAGCCTATAAATGCAGTTGCATCCATTTGGATTGGGGGTGACGGGTCAATCATTTTGGCCTCTTCATGACCGGTTCAAGTGTGTGTTACGATCGCGCCCCCCTGCCCCACCCCTCAAGTGGATTTGTCCAAGCAGCCGCTTGGTTTGTGGGGAAATAGGCCTATAGCCTACGAGTCCATGCATGGTAGCCTAGGCTATATAAGTGCCCTCCGCTGGCTGCTGTTCACATCATCGCAGTTTAACCGTAAACAGCGATCAGAGGTGTCTAATTTTATTCCATAAATATATTGTTTTTATAGACGTAAGTTGCACGCGCTACGAAGAGCTTCCATTTACTGCACCATGTAGACTACTGTAATGCGGTTTGTCTGTCAACATAAAAAAAACTCCGGGTACCTACAATTTTCGCACAACTTGGTGGAAAAGTGTAGCACAGGTTAAAGAAAACCTATTCATGTTTGGACTCAAAAGGAACTTCAAAGTATTTCCCATATAGTAGCCTTTTAGCTCACAACGACAGTGAAAGTGGAACTTGGAAAGTGGAAGTCTCTCCACCGAGTGTTACATTAGATGCACAATCAATCGCGAGTCGATGCACGTAAAAAGTATCAACTGGTAGGTTAGTAACGAAGGTAGCCTAATTTTGCAAAATGTGATGACTGCACACAAACTTGGGCAAAAACGTTTAGTATACACTTGTGGTGATAGCCTACAGTTAATGTGAATCGCTGACTATAACCAATGTAGAAGATTTGCACCAAATAGGCCTAAAGGATGTGGTTGTGTTTCTACAACATGTTGCCACAAATCGTAATTTCTGTCACGATTTCTATGACTATCTCCCTGCATGTTCAGTAGCCTATATTTTTCATTTAGTCAAGCAGTGACATGTGGTTTAATCAGTGTTGGGCAAGTTACTTCAAAATCATAATATATTATGTATTACTTATTACTGTCATTTCAAAGTAATTCATTACATTATAATATTACTGTCTCTGAATTGTAAGGCATTACACTACTATTGTATTACTTTTAAGTTACTTTTACCAAATATGGATTTGGAATTCTAAATGCTGTTTATTATGCTCAATGCAGCTCATCGCACTTCTAATGGAGGGTGATGTGGTACAACATAATGACTGAGCTAGGCTTAAGGCTACAGTAGAATGCAATAGGTGCAGTGATGGCTCATGATGCAATACAAGGAACAATCATAGCCAGAATTTTGTTTAAAGAAGACAAAAGGTCAAAGTCTGGTCAATTGTGATAGAAATTCTGTAACTTTAGGCTTAGGCCTACTCATTAATTGGAGTTTGGAGATATTTAACTTACATATCTTATAGAGAATCCGTCACCTTACACCGCACAAAAAATGAAAGCCTACAAAAGTACAGATAGCTATCTTTTTATCAAGAGTGGATGGGTTAACAACGCTGTCGTATGGGAGGTGAAAAACAGGAATATCTTCATAAAAGGTGAGTGTTACTAGTTAGCTAACGTTACCCGTTTGCTAATGTTTGCATGTTTGTAGCTATAAATTACACAAAGTGACATCTGTTCCATCGTGTGATGAAGTCTTCATCTGAATATGCACACCCTGCCTGCCGGCGAATGACAGCTTGATAAGTAGTTTAAAAAAAAACGTATGCCAACTGTATCATATATGGCTAGCAGGATGTCAACATTGTAGCCTACCTGCTTATCCACTCCACATAGCATCAGACAACAGACAAGAGCAGTTCGGGCAGCGAAATGCGTATAATCCTGTTAGCAATCTGTTAGGTTGTAATGTAGTGGTAATAAGTGTACGATAGTATGCATGCAAAGTAACTAAGTAATAAGTAGACGCAGTACAACAGTAACGTGTCATTCATTCACCATGTACTCTTCTTCATATCAAATCACGTACAGATGATAACGCGTTCTCGCCACCTACTGGCGAACGTGTAAGCACGTTTAGTTAAGATAAATGAAATGTTATATTGTGCGTTACTTCCCCCGCCATAGTCGCTCCAAGACATGTAGCCTCAAGCTGCAAATGTCATGCTCTCCATGTCTCTGAAATTAGCTGACATACACACTCATATTGACCTACACTAGACTCAAGCACTGCCCATGGTTACATTCGGTCTTGTTCAGTAGTCAGCTGTGCGCGGTCTCCTCGTGAGCCTACCAATAGCCTATTCACTTCTAACATTTAACTAACTACCAAGATAACATAGCCTATGTCATATAATATTTCCCCCCTTTGTAATTTAGCATATGAATTTCAATGAACAATTCCAAGATGCACGAAACATAAAGGCTTTTGGGATCAGTTGATAACTCAACTTACCAAGAACCTAGAAACCCGTTTGATTACTTATGCATTAGCACGGTTACGGTCTCTAACCTGTTGTAGGCCTACAGTCTCCTCGTGACAGCCTACCTACCAACAAACATCTCATTTAACATAACTACCAGATAACATGACGTATTTGTATTTTATATCCATCGATAATGTAGCCTATGAACATCTATAGGCTATACAATCACCTAAGATGCACGAGAAATAAATAGGTTTCTGCGAACTCAAAGTTGCGATAACACCCGTTTGATTAGACTCATACCCTCGGTTACGGTCTCCTTCAGTAGCCTGGCGCGCGGTCACTTCGTGAACCTATGAAGCCAGCAACATTCACCTCTCTAACATTTAACTTTCTAACTACAAAGATAACATGACGTGTATTTGTAGGCTATGTGATGAACTTCCCCATCGATATATGAATGGCCATGAACACAAGCATCTACGATGCACTAAAAACAAGGCTTGGAATAACTTGCCGCGAACCTAGACAACCGTTTTGATATAGACTCATAGCCTATACCTCGGTTACGGTCTCGTTTAGTAAGTAGGCTATGCGCGGTCTCTTCGTGACGAAGCCAGCAACATTTAACTTTATAACAGGCTACCTAGATAACGTGTAGCCTATTTGAAGCTTATGTGATGTAGGCTACTTCCCCATCAATAATGTGTAAATTGCCATGAACACAATCATCTAGGATACTAGAATAAGGCTTGGTTAATAACTAACTTGTCGAGAACCTAGACCGTTTGATAACATTACTCACCCTCGGTTACGGTCTCGTTCAGCCTGGCACGGTCTTCGTGAGGCTACTATGAAGCCAGCAACATTCACTTCTCTAACATTTCACTTTATAACTTTAAGATAATATGACGTGTATGCTAATATGAGATGTAGGCCTACTTCCCCATCGATAATGTGTGAATTGCCATGAATAAATCCATCTAGGCTACGATGCACTAGCAATGGTATGAATCAAACATGCCGAGAACCAAGACAAGATAAAGGGTATACAGCGGTTGCACGGTTACATTCGGTCTCTGTCTCCTCGTGACAGCCTGCAGCCTACAGTCATTCACTTCTAAGCATTTATTTAACATGACTACTAAGATAACATTAGGCCTATGTGTATTTGTAGGTATGTGATATAATAATACTTTCCCATCGATAAGATTTCCATGAACATAAGCATCTAGTTTGCACTAGAAAGGCTTATGTGATCGGTTGATTACAACTTGCCGAGAACCTAGCGAACTGTTTGACTCGTGTGGCAGTCACGGTTACGAGGCCCGGAGAACCTAGCGAACTGTTTGACTCGTTTGGCAGCCACGGTTATGAGGCCCAAAACCATGCAGGCTCATCATAGTTTGACTGATTATACTACCACTCCAATAGAGGCGCTAATACGCGATACGATGAAAGAGTAGCGACGAGAACACTCGAGCACAGCCAATCAAGCCAGTGTTGCTCTGTATGTGAAAACGAATGATGTTAGGAACACTGAGTCGGTTTTTGACGTTTGGCACTCGATTCTCCCGGCTCAGTGACACGAACCGGGTTATTTAACCGACACTTCGGTCAGTTCGTCAACACTATTCCTGAAACGATTTCACGTCTGATAGCCTGTATCCATAGTTGTCTTCTCTCTGAATTCTCCTTATCAGAAACGGTAAAAACATAACCCCGGCTTACACTGGCGCCTTAATGCAGGGGCTTACCTGGGCTGCAGCCCAGGGGCCTCGACCAATGAGGGGCCTCCTAATAATAATAATGATAATCAATAATAAACGGCGTGTCTGTATTCGCGGCGTCATTAGCCTACTCTGGAGCTAGCCTAAATAATTGAGCACATCGTAGCCTACTGCTCTACAATTAGGCTACATCCATGCAGAGGCCCCCTTTGTCTTCTCCAATTCTAAAGTGTAACAACATGTAACAAAACGTAACTAGAAAAGCATTTCCTGAAGGAAATACAGTGCATGAAAATGCAAAAAATATGATGTAAAATATCATACAGCGTAAAAACAAACTATATTGGTTGCTAGGTAGATGAGGTTTAATATAGTTGGAGTGACTGAACAGTTAAATAGGTGGATAGTTTATATGGTTAAATGATTTGCTTGGTAGATAAAGTTTAATATAGTTGGAATGATTGAACGGTTAAATAGGTGGATAATACTTAACTTAGTTAACTTAGCTAATGTTTTCATTTTTAGTAGTTATGCTAACTAGCATGTTAGCAATGCTAACATGCTAACTATGTTAACCATGTGACTTAGCTAACCTAGCTAATCATGTTTAGCAGTTTTGCTAACTAGCATACTAACATGCTAGCATGCTAACCATTTTACTTAGCTAACTTAGCTAATCATTTTTAATAGTTTTGCTAAAAATGCTAACTAGCATGCTAACATGTTAGCATGCTAACTATGCTAACCATGTGACTTAGCTAACTTAGCTAATCATTTTTAGCAGTTTTGCTAAAAATGCTAATTAGCATGCTAACATGCTAGCATGCTAACTATGCTAACCATGTGACTTAGCTAACTTAGCTAATCATTTTTAGCAGTTTTGCAAAAAATGCTAACTAGCATGCTAACATGCTAACTATGCTAACCATGTGACTTAGCTAACTTAGCTAATCATTTTTAGCAGTTTTGTAAAAAATGCTAACTAGCATGCTAACATGCTAGCATGCTAACTATGCTAACCATGTGACTTAGCTAACTTAGCTAATCATTTTTAGTAGTTTAGCAAAAAATATTAACTAGCATGCTAACATGCTAGCATGCTAACTATGCTAACCATTTGACTTAGCTAACTTAGCTAATCATTTTTAGCAGTTTTGCAAAAAATGCTAACTAGCATGCTAACATGCTAACTATGCTAACCATGTGACTTAGCTAACTTAGCTAATCATTTTTAGCAGTTTTGAAAAAAATGCTAACTAGCATGCTAACATGCTAACTATGCTAACCATGCTAACTAGCTACAGTGGGTAGGAGTCATAGTTGATGACAAGTAACAGTTACAATGGCTGAACAGTTAAAAAGTTCAGTAGTTTAAAGGGTTATATTGTTTAACAGTGAAATATTGTAGTGAGGACTTTTATTTTGAAACAGTTTTTGGCAGAGGAAGCAGTTGAACAGGATGTGTAGTCTTAATAGGGCCAGTTTGTATGCTTAAAGCCTGAGACTGGCAGTTGAAACAGGTGGCCCGAACACCTGCCATAGGATTCTAATTGCTTAACGGCCGTATTGTGATGTCATAATCATAATGTTAAGTCAATGGGGAAATTTTGATTAGTTTTTAATTAATAGTTTAAAAAGTATAAAAGTTACAAAGTTGAAAAATACAAAGCTCACATGTCCTAAGTAAGACCTACGTAACATAGTTTGAATGAAGTTTCTACGTTAAACGGTTGAAGCTGCATTAAGTGCGTTAGAAGAAGAATAATAATAACTAGAAAAGCATTTCCTGAAGGAAATACAGTGCATGAAAATGCAAAAAATATGATGTAAAATATCATACAGAGTAAAAACAAACTATATTGGTTGCTAGGTAGATGAGGTTTAATATAGTTGGAGTGACTGAACAGTTAAATAGGTGGATAGTTTATATGGTTAAATGATTTGCTTGGAAGATAAGGTTTAATAAAGTTGGAATGATTGAACGGTTAAATAGGTGGACAATACTTAACTTAGTTAACTTAGCTAATGCATTTTTAGTAGTTAGCAATGCTAACATGCTAACTATGTTAACCATGTGACTTAGCTAATCTAGCTAATCATTTTTAGCAGTTTTGCTAACTATGCTAACTAGCATGCTAACATGTTAGCATGCTAACTATGCTAACCATGTGACTTAGCTAACTTAGCTAATCATTTTTAGTAGTTTTGTAAAAAAATGCTAACTAGCATGCTAACATACTAGCATGCTAACTATGCTAACCATGTGACTTAGCTAACTTAGCTAATCATTTTTAGCAGTTTTGTAAAAAATGCTAACTAGCATGCTAACATGTTAGCATGCTAACTATGCTAACCATGTGACTTAGCTAACTTAGCTAATCATTTTTAGCAGTTTTGTAAAAAATGCTAACTAGCATGCTAACATGCTAGCATGCTAACTATGCTAACCATGTGACTTAGCTAACTTAGCTAATCATTTTTAGCAGTTTTGTAAAAAATGCTAACTAGCATGCTAACATGTTAGCATGCTAACTATGCTAACCATGTGACTTAGCTAACTTAGCTAATCATTTTTAGCAGTTTTGTAAAAAATGCTAACTAGCATGCTAACATGCTAGCATGCTAACTATGCTAACCATGTGACTTAGCTAACTTAGCTAATCATTTTTAGCAGTTTTGTAAAAAATGCTAACTAGCATGCTAACATGCTAGCATGCTAACTATGCTAACCATGCTATCTAGCTACAGTGGGTAGGAGTCATAGTTGATGACAAGTAACAGTTACAATGGCTGAACAGTTAAAAAGTTCAGTAGTTTAAAGGGTTAAATTGTTTAACAGTGAAATATTGTAGTGAGGACTTTTATTTTGAAACAGTTTTTGGCAGAGGAAGCAGTTGGACAGGATGTCTAGTCTTAATAGGGCCAGTTTGTATGCTTAAAGCCTGAGACTGGCAGTTGAAACAGGTGGCCCGAACACCTGCCATAGGATTCTAATTGCTTAACGGCCGTATTGTGATGTCATAATCATAATGTTAAGTCAATGGGGAAATTTTGATTAGTTTTTAATTAATAGTTTAAAAAGTATAAAAGTTACAAAGTTGAAAAATACAAAGCTCACATGTCCTAAGTAAGACCTACGTAACATAGTTTGAATGAAGTTTCTACGTTAAACGGTTGAAGCTGCATTAAGTGCGTTAGAAGAAGAATAATAATAACTAGAAAAGCATTTCCTGAAGGAAATACAGTGCATGAAAACGCAAAAATATGATGAGTTCATATGGTTAAATTATTTGCTTGGTAGATAAGGTTTACTATAGTTGGAATGACTGAACAGTTAAATAGGTTGATAATTGAAATGGTTAAATTATTTAGGCAGATAGTTGACGATAACTAACAGTTGGAATGGCTCCAATGTTTGCTAGTAGTTATGCTAACTATGTTAAAGATAATAATGGTAACCAAGTAACTATGCTAACTAGCATGCTAACAATATTAAAATGTTAACTATGCTAACCATATGACTTAGCTAACCTAGCTAATAATTTTTATTAGTTATGATAACTATGCTAATTAACATGCTAACATGCTAATTATGTTAACCATGTGACTTAGCTAACTTCGCTTATCATTTTTAACAGTAATGCTAACTAGCATGCTAACATGCTAGCATGCTAACATGCTAACCATGTGACTTAGCTAACTTAGCTAATCATTTTTAGCAGTTTTGCTAAAAAATGCTAACTAGCATGCTAACATGCTAGCATGCTAACTATGCTAACCATATGACTTAGCTAACTTAGCTAATCATTTTTAGCAGTTTTGCAAAAAATGCTAACTAGCATGCTAACATGTTAGCATGCTAACTATGCTAACCATGTGACTTAGCTAACTTAGCTAATCATTTTTAGCAGTTTTGCAAAAAATGCTAACTAGCATGCTAACATGTTAGCATGCTAACTATGCTAACCATGTGACTTAGCTAACTTAGCTAATCGTTTTTAACAGTTTTGCTAAAAATGCTAACTAGCATGCTAACATGCTAGCATGCTAACTATGCTAACCAAGTTACTTAGCTATCTTAGCTAACTAGCTACAGTGGGTAGGAGTCATAGTTGATGACAAGTAACAGTTACAATGGCTGAACAGATAAAAGTTCAGTAGTTTAAAGGGTTAAATTGTTTAACAGTGAAATATTGTAGTGAGGACTTTTATTTTGAAACAGTTTTTGGCAGAGGAAGCAGTTGAACAGGATGTGTAGTCTTAATAGGGCCAGTTTGTATGCTTAAAGCCTGAGACTGGCAGTTGATGCAGCTGGCCCGAACACCTGCCATAGGATTCTAATTGCTTAAGGGCTCTATTGTGATGTTATCAGCCCATGTTAAGTCTATGGGGAAATTTTGAACAGTTTTTAATTAATAGTTTAAAAAGTATAAAAGTTACAAAGCTGAAAAATACAAAGCACCCATGTCCTAAGTAAGACCTACGTAACATAGTTTGAATGAAGTTTCTACGTTAAGCGGTTGAAGCTGCATTAATTGTGTTAGAAGAAGAAGAATAAGAAGCCTAGGAAGAACAGTACAGTGCATTTTCATGCACTGTAACTAGAAAAGCATTTCCTGAAGGAAATACAGTGCATGAAAATGCAAAAATATGATGAGTTCATATGGTTAAATTATTTGCTTGGTAGATAAGGTTTAATATAGTTGGAATGACTGAACAGTTAAATAGGTAATAATTGAAATGGTTAAATTATTTAGGCAGATAGTTGACGATAACTAACAGTTAGAATGGCTCCAATGTTTGCTAGTAGTTATGCTAACTATGTTAATAAAGATAATAATGTTAACCAAATTACTATGCTAACTAGCATGCTAACAATGTTAAAATGTTAACTATGCTAACCATATGACTTAGCTAACCTAGCTAATAATTTTTATTAGTTATGATAACTATGCTAATTAGCATGCTAACATGTTAATTATATTAACCATGTGACTTAGCTAACTTCGCTAATCATTTTTAGCAGTTTTGTAAAAAATGCTAACTAGCATGCTAACATGCTAGCATGCTAACTATGCTAACCATGTGACTTAGCTAACTTAGCTAATCATTTTTAGCAGTTTTATAAAAAATGCTAACTAGCATGCTAACATGTTAGCATGCTAACTATGCTAACCATGTGACTTAGCTAACTTAGCTAATCATTTTTAGCAGTTTTATAAAAAATGTTAACTAGCATGCTAACATGTTAGCATGCTAACTATGCTAACCATGTGACTTAGCTAACTTAGCTAATCATTTTTAGCAGTTTTGCAAAAAATGCTAACTAGCATGCTAACATGCTAGCATGCTAACTATGCTAACCATGTGACTTAGCTAACTTAGCTAATCATTTTTAGCAGTTTTGCTAAAAATGCTAACTAGCATGCTAACATGCTAGCATGCTAACATGCTAACTATGCTAACCATGCTAACTAGCTACAGTGGGTAGGAGTCATAGTTGATGACAAGTAACAGTTACAATGGCTGAACAGTTAAAAAGTTCAGTAGTTTAAAGGGTTAAATTGTTTAACAGTGAAATATTGTAGTGAGGACTTTTATTTTTAAACAGTTTTTGGCAGAGGAAGCAGTTGAACAGGATGTGTAGTCTTAATAGGGCCAGTTTGTATGCTTAAAGCCTGAAAGTGGCAGTTGATCCAGGTGGCCCGAACACCTGCCATAGGATTCTAATTGCTGTGATGTCATAAAGGGCAATGTTAAGTCAATGGGGAAATTTTGATAGTTTTTAATTAATAGTTTAAAAAGTATAAAAGTTACAAAGATGAAAAATACATAGCACTCTTGTCCTAAGTAAGACCTACGTAACAAAGTTTGAATGAAGTTTCTACGTTAAACGGTTGAAGCTGTATTAAACGCGTTAGAAGAAGAAGAATAAGAAGAACTAGAAAAGCATTTCCTGAAGGAAATACAGTGCATGAAAATGCAAAAAATATGATGTAAAATATCATACAGAGTAAAAACAAACTATATTAGTTGCTAGGTAGATGAGGTTTAATATAGTTGGAGTGACTGAACAGTTAAATAGGTGGATAGTTTATATGGTTAAATGATTTGCTTGGAAGATAAGGTTTAATATAGTTGGAATGATTGAACGGTTAAATAGGTGGACAATACTTAACTTAGTTAACTTAGCTAATGCATTTTTAGTAGTTAGCAATGCTAACATGCTAACTATGTTAACCATGTGACTTAGCTAATCTAGCTAATTATTTTTAGCAGTTTTGCTAACTATGCTAATTAGCATGCTAACATGCTAGCATGCTAACTATGCTAACCATTTTACTTAGCTAACTTAGCTAATCATTTTTAACAGTTTTGCTAAAAATGCTAACTAGCATGCTAACATGCTAGCATGCTAACTATGCTAACCATGTGACTTAGCTAACTTAGATAATAATTTTTAGCAGTTTTGTAAAAATGCTAACTAGCATGCTAACATGCTAGCATGCTAACTATGCTAACCATGTGACTTAGCTAACTTAGCTAATCATTTTTAGCAGTTTTGCTAAAAATGCTAACTAGCATGCTAACATGTTAGCATGCTAACATGCTAACTATGCTAACCATGCTAACTAGCTACAGTGGGTAGGAGTCATAGTTGATGACAAGTAACAGTTACAATGGCTGAACAGTTAAAAAGTTCAGTAGTTTAAAGGGTTAAATTGTTTAACAGTGAAATTTTGTAGTGAGGACTTTTATTTTGAAACAGTTTTTGGCAGAGGAAGCAGTTGAACAGGATGTGTAGTCTTAATAGGGCCAGTTTGTATGCTTAAAGCCTGAGACTGGCAGTTGATGCAGCTGGCCCGAACACCTGCCATAGGATTCTAATTGCTTAACGGCCGTATTGTGATGTCATAATCATAATGTTAAGTCAATGGGGAAATTTTGATTAGTTTTTAATTAATAGTTTAAAAAGTATAAAAGTTACAAAGTTGAAAAATACAAAGCTCACATGTCCTAAGTAAGACCTACGTAACATAGTTTGAATGAAGTTTCTACGTTAAACGGTTGAAGCTGCATTAGCTGCGTTAGAAGAAGAATAATAATAACTAGAAAAGCATTTCCTGAAGGAAATACAGTGCATGAAAATGCAAAAATATGATGCGTTCATATGGTTAAATTATTTGCTTGGTAGATAAGGTTTAATATAGTTAGAATGACTGAACAGTTAAATAGGTTGATAATTGAAATGGTTAAATTATTTAGGCAGATAGTTGACGATAACTAACAGTTGGAATGGCTCCAATGTTTGCTAGTAGTTATGCTAACTATGTTAATAAAGATAATAATGTTAACCAAGTTACTATGCTAACTAGCATGCTAACAATGTTAAAATGTTAACTATGCTAACCATATGACTTAGCTAACCTAGCTAATCATTTTTATTAGTTATGATAACGATGCTAATTAACATGCTAACATGCTAACTATGCTAACCATGTGACTTAGCTAACTTAGCTAATCATTTTTTGCAGTTTTACTAAAAATGCTAACTAGCATGCTAACATGCTAGCATGCTAACTATGCTAACCATGTGACTTAGCTAACTTAGCTAATCATTTTTAGCAGTTTTGCAAAAAATGCTAACTAGCATGCTAACATGCTAGCATGCTAACTATGCTAACCATGTGACTTAGCTAACTTAGCTAATCATTTTTAGCAGTTTTGTAAAAATGCTAACTAGCATGCTAACATGCTAGCATGCTAACTATGCTAACCATGTGACTTAGCTAACTTAGCTAATCATTTTTAGCAGTTTTGCAAAAAATGCTAACTAGCATGCTAACATGGTAGCATGCTAACTATGCTAACCATGTGACTTAGCTAACTTAGCTAATCATTTTTAGCAGTTTTGTAAAAATGCTAACTAGCATGCTAACATGCTAGCATGCTAACTATGCTAACCATGTGACTTAGCTAACTTAGCTAATCATTTTTAGCAGTTTTGCTAAAAATGCTAACTAGCATGCTAACATGTTAGCATGCTAACATGCTAACTATGCTAACCATGCTAACTAGCTACAGTGGGTAGGAGTCATAGTTGATGACAAGTAACAGTTACAATGGCTGAACAGTTAAAAAGTTCAGTAGTTTAAAGGGTTAAATTGTTTAACAGTGAAATATTGTAGTGAGGACTTTTATTTTGAAACAGTTTTTGGCAGAGGAAGCAGTTGAACAGGATGTGTAGTCTTAATAGGGCCAGTTTGTATGCTTAAAGCCTGAGACTGGCAGTTGAAACAGGTGGCCCGAACACCTGCCATAGGATTCTAATTGCTTAACGGCCGTATTGTGATGTCATAATCATAATGTTAAGTCAATGGGGAAATTTTGATTAGTTTTTAATTAATAGTTTAAAAAGTATAAAAGTTACAAAGTTGAAAAATACAAAGCTCACATGTCCTAAGTAAGACCTACGTAACATAGTTTGAATGAAGTTTCTACGTTAAACGGTTGAAGCTGCATTAAGTGCGTTAGAAGAAGAATAATAATAACTAGAAAAGCATTTCCTGAAGGAAATACAGTGCATGAAAATGCAAAAAATATGATGTAAAATATCATACAGAGTAAAAACAAACTATATTGGTTGCTAGGTAGATGAGGTTTAATATAGTTGGAGTGACTGAACAGTTAAATAGGTGGATAGTTTATATGGTTAAATGATTTGCTTGGTAGATAAGGTTTAATATAGTTGGAATGATTGAACGGTTAAATAGGTGGATAATACTTAACTTAGTTAGATTAGCTAATGTTTTCATTTTTAGTAGTTATGCTAACTAGCATGTTAGCAATGCTAACATGTAAACTATGTTAACCATGTGACTTAGCTAACCTAGCTAATCATTTTTAGCAGTTTTGCTAACTATGCTAACTAGCATGTTAACATGCTAGCATGCTAACCATGTTACCTAGCTAACTTAGCTAATCATTTTTAACAGTTTTGCTAAAAATGCTAACTAGCATGCTAACATGTTAGCATGCTAACTATGCTAACCATGTGACTTAGCTAACTTAGCTAATCGTTTTTAGCAGTTTTGCTAAAAATGCTAACTAGCATGCTAACATGTTAGCATGTTAACTATACTAACCATGTGACTTAGCTAACTTAGCTGATCATTTTTAGCAGTTTTGCTAAAAATGTTAACTAGCATGCTAACATGTTAGCATGTTAACTATGCTAACCATGTGACTTAGCTAACTTAGCTGATCGTTTTTAGCAGTTTTGCTAAAAATGCTAACTAGCATGCTAACATGCTAGCATGCTAACTATGCTAACCATGTGACTTAGCTAACTTAGCTAATCGTTTTTAGCAGTTTTGCTAAAAATGCTAACTAGCATGCTAACATGCTAGCATGCTAACTATGCTAACCAAGTTACTTAGCTAACTTAGCTATCTAGCTACAGTGGGTAGGAGTCATAGTTGATGACAAGTAACAGTTACAATGGCTGAACAGTTAAAAAGTTCAGTAGTTTAAAGGGTTAAATTATTTAACAGTGAAATATTGTAGTGATGACTTTTATTTTGAAACAGTTTTTGGCAGAGGAAGCAGTTGAACAGGATGTGTAGTCTTAATAGGGCCAGTTTGTATGCTTAAAGCCTGAGACTGGCAGTTGAAACAGGTGGTCGAAACACCTGCCACAGGATTCTAATTGCTGTGATGTCATAAAGGGCAATGTTAAGTCAATGGGGAAATTTTGATAGTTTTTAATTAATAGTTTAAAAAGTATAAAAGTTACAAAGATGAAAAATACATAGCACTCTTATCCCAAGTAAGACCTACGTAACAAAGTTTGAATGAAGTTTCTACGTTAAACGGTTGAAGCTGCATTAAACGCGTTAGAAGAAGAAGAAGAATAAGAAGAAGCCTAGGAAGAACAGTACAGTGCATTTTCATGCACTGTAATAACTAGAAAAGCATTTCCTGAAGGAAATACAGTGCATGAAAATGCAAAAATAGCATGCTAATAATGTTAAAATGCTAACAATGTTAACCATGAGACTTAGCTTACCTAGCTAATCATTTTTAGTAGTTTTGCAAAAAATGCTAACTAGCATGCTAACATGCTAGCATGCTAACTATGCTAACCATGTGACTTAGCTAACTTAGCTAATCATTTTTAACAGTTTTGCAAAAAATGCTAACTAGCATGCTAACATGCTAGCATGTTAACTATGCTAACCATGTGACTTAGCTAACTTATCTAATCATTTTTAGCAGTTTTGCAAAAAATGCTAACTAGCATGCTAACATGCTAGCATGCTAACTATGCTAACCATGTGACTTAGCTTACTTAGCTAATCATTTTTAGCAGTTTTGCAAAAAATGCTAACTAGCATGCTAACATGCTAGCATGCTTACTATGCTAACCATGTGACTTAGCTTACTTAGCTAATCATTTTTAGCAGTTTTGTAAAAAATGCTAACTAGCATGCTAACATGCTAGCATGCTAACTATGCTAACCATGTGACTTAGCTAACTTAGCTAATCATTTTTAGCAATTTTGTAAAAAATGCTAACTAGCATGCTAACATGCTAGCATGCTAACTATGCTAACCATGTGACTTAGCTAACTTAGCTAATCATTTTTAGCAGTTTTGCAAAAAATGCTAACTAGCATGCTAACATGCTAGCATGCTAACATGCTAACTATGCTAACCATGCTAACTAGCTACAGTGGGTAGGAGTCATAGTTGATGACAAGTAACAGTTACAATGGCTGAACAGTTAAAAAGTTCAGTAGTTTAAAGGGTTAAATTGTTTAACAGTGAAATATTGTAGTGAGGACTTTTATTTTGAAACAGTTTTTGGCAGAGGAAGCAGTTGAACAGGATGTGTAGTCTTAATAGGGCCAGTTTGTATGCTTAAAGCCTGAGACTGGCAGTTGAAACAGGTGGCCCGAACACCTGCCATAGGATTCTAATTGCTTAACGGCCGTATTGTGATGTCATAATCATAATGTTAAGTCAATGGGGAAATTTTGATTAGTTTTTAATTAATAGTTTAAAAAGTATAAAAGTTACAAAGTTGAAAAATACAAAGCTCACATGTCCTAAGTAAGACCTACGTAACATAGTTTGAATGAAGTTTCTACGTTAAACGGTTGAAGCTGCATTAAGTGCGTTAGAAGAAGAATAATAATAATAATAATAAAATGCCTTGGAATAACAGTACAGTGCATTTTCATGCACTGTAATAATAATAATAATAAAATGCCTTGGAATAACAGTACAGTGCATTTTCATGCACTGTAATAATAATAAAATGCCTTGGAATAACAGTACAGTGCATTTTCATGCACTGTAATAAGAAGAAGCCTTGGAAGAACAGTATAGTGCATTTTCATGCACTATAATAAGAAGCCTAGGAAGAACAGTACAGTGCATTTTCATGCACTGTAATAAAATGCCTTGGAATAACAGTACAGTGCATTTTCATGCACTGTAATAAAATGCCTTGGAATAACAGTACAGTGCATTTTCATGCACTGTAATAAAATGCCTTGGAATAACAGTACAGTGCATTTTCATGCACTGTAATAATAAAATGCCTTGGAATAACAGTACAGTGCATTTTCATGCACTGTAATAATAATAATAAAATGCCTTGGAATAACAGTACAGTGCATTTTCATGCACTGTAATAAATCCCAACGGGTGTAGAGGAGCTAGAGGAGAGGCTGAAACTGACTGACAAACTTATCATACAAACTCTGGAGATAACGTGGGTATATTGAAGCAACGATAAACGAGTGACGTGGATTCCTGTAACTGTCCATGAAAACAGAAGGTACTAAATATCGTAGCAAATAGCCTGGAAATGAAACGGCTTTAAAAACATGTATTTCACGTGTCTCATTGAGTGAACACAGAACATGGGCTGTGGCGCAAAGAAATGAATTAGTGATCTGCATCTCCGTTCACCAACAGCTAAGTTTGTGCTAACCCATTCGCACATAATAGCCTATGTTATGTTTTCTCCATTGTTAACGTGAGATATGTCATGTACTGTAGTGATAATGCATGTTCACGTCACATGAGCCAGCTTGTTCTGTAGGCTAAAAGTATTTCTGTCCCTCCCAAACTGCGTTAAACTGGTGTGTTAAGTAGACAGAATTTCAAAAAAACTCCAGTAAAAGTTCAACGCTTGTTTTCGTGCAGTAGGCTAGCCTTTTTGATAAGCGATGTCATGGGTTGGCTGACGTGATTCGAGGACTTTCTGTTCCTGTTTATGTAAAGATTTTGCATAGGCTCAATAATGATAGCTACACTGCATGTTATTAACCAAAAGAGCACGCTATGTAAATAGGCGGGGCAGATCGCGGGCGGGTATCATTTAATCATAATTGATATTTGCGGTTGGGGGGGGGGCCTTAAAAAAAATATAGCCCAGGGGCCTCGGGTGGTATTAAGGCGCCCCTGCCGGCTTATCTCCTCGGCGGTTAGTGCATCCAATCGCACAACAACTATCTGGCATGTTATTTACACCTCAAAACACCAACTTTGTATAGTAACTGGCGACGTCCTGGCCAGATCCTAGACTAATTTACTGGATTTCGAGACTATTCTCAGCCTACTCATCAACACATTTCATGGGTGTATGAAAGCATAGTCTTTGCTGATCAACCAATACTGACACGATCAACAATAACACATGTTGGTAAACTATGCAGTATTGGCAATTTCCTTACTGTTTTCTCGGTTTTTGCTTATTTTTCGCTGGCTTTGTCTTGACGAATGTCTGAGAAACTCCATCGGTGCCTGGCGTGTATGTGAATTTGAATGCAGTAAAGCAATTAGTTACACTCTTTATATTTCCTGACACTGAGGCCGCCGACAGTTGCAAGGGTGTTTTTTCCGCTCACAGGCGCTAGGGGGAAGCAAGACTGCCACCATTCAACCCTAAAAAAAAACATATAACCATTCCAATGACTCTGAAGCTGTTAAATGAAGGTAAATTAAGCGGTAATTGCATATTACGCTAAAAAACCTGCATAGTGTGCCTTTAAATGAAGTTATGTGCACTAGATTAACGGTGGTGATTTAGGCTACTGTAAACCATCTGAACCACCTATACCAGTGTAATACATGAATGTAGGTCTACTAATCTTAGAAATTGAATACTGTTGTGCTGCTGAGACGCATGAACTGGTGGTTGACAAAGGTAGGACTATGACTATTTTCATGAATTTGATGACTTCCATCACATAGTCTTCAATAGCCGAATTTACGCATGCCTCAGTGGAGCACACTGGTCATCACTTAGCCTGTGGATAGGTTAGCAGGAGCATGAGAGTCAAATACGTGCTATAAATGCTCGGTCTGTACTTGCACAGTTTATTTTCTATTTGTATGTCAACATGGTGATCCTCCAACCAAGACCGCCTCGTTCTGGCACTGTACCTTAACGCCTCGGACGTAAAAAAAAAAAACGTGGATTCATCAGCAGCAGAGGCAACCAATTTCACCCGGATAGGGATGCAGACGACGTAGCAACAGAAAAAGACAGCGGAGCCGTCCGATAGCTGAGCGGTGAGGAGAATCGGGTGGGTTCACTGGAATGCTTTGCTCTGACACTTCACCGAGAATAGTCACACTTCACACATACAAAATGCTAACAGCAGATGGGGGACACAATGTCACAATGACACAATTAGTAGCCTAGGCTAATGATGTTGACTTAATTCTAGAAAAACACGGATACCCCTAACAATGTCCATTGGCGGAAAGACGGAAAGCACACAGATAACAGGACGTCTACAGTTCTTATTATGACCGCCGCGCAGCGAAGCGGCGGCAGTGTTGCCAGATGCCAGCAAGGTTTTCCAGCCCAAAGCCTCGTCAAAAACCGCGAGAATGCACAAAAAACCGCCCAAATTTGCTTTTGCTTGTTTCTCATTTAAACACATTGAAATCATTAACAAGCTTTAAAATTACCCATTTTTGGACTTAGCCTATCCAATTTCAGAAACAATATTCAATCAAATGAACGCAAAAGTAGGCTACAAGGACCTCAGTCAGACTATTCTTCTATAAGCTTATGTTACGAAAAATAATGCAATAAACGTAGACTATCAATGAGTCTGTTTGTGTCAATAGACGCTTGGAACAAAAGCATTCAGTAGGCTAGCCTAACATAAAAACATTGAGTGGATATATGAACATACAAAATAGCCTAACGCACAACATTTCAATTATTTATAATAGCAACATGACATGCATATTCATGTATAACATTAGATGAAATCGCATTGATTGTAGAACAGGGGTGTCGACTCTTTGCAGAGGCAGTGCGTTCATAACTGGTGGGCCAACTCTAGGCTACACAAAAAATATTTTCATAGGCCTACGCCAAATGTAGGCTAAAGGCTTGAGTTAAACTTGAGTCTGACACCTGTGATTTAGAACAATTAATTAATACATAGGCGCTATCTATTCCTTGAGACAGGCAGTTAGGCCTAGAGTTTTCATGAAAATCGCGCTGAACATAGGCTATTTAGGACAGTGTCAGTGCGCTCTTTGCAGAAGCAGTGCGTTCATGCATGGCAACTCTATACACGCAAAAAATATTTTCATACGCCAGATATAGGCTAAAGGCAAACTTGAGTTTGACACCTGTAATTTAGAACAATTAGTAGGCCTACCTGACAGGCAGTTAAACCTAGAGTTTTCATGAAAGTCGAGTTGAACGAACAGGGGTGTCAGTGCGCTGCAGAAGCAGAACGTTCATGCATGGCGGGCCATCTCTACACAAAAAACATAGGCCTATGGCCTAGGCCCTTCGTGAAAATTGCTTTGAGCAATTGTTATTAGGCCTAAAAATAATTAAAAAGTTCTAGTAGGCTTTGTCAAACTTCCTCAACAACTGTCGGGCTGGACGGAACGTGGGCCGTAGTCCTATGTCAAGCCATTCGCGCAAGACCTGCACATCCATCAACCCTGAAAGATGGGGAAAGTCCATCCTGTCTCGTAGGTAATCTTTCAGCAGTGTGCACCCTCATAAAGAGATTGACTGTAATGAGAAAATGATCTTTGCCCACTTTGGCATATTGATATTGTCAGTCAGCTAGCTAAATTTGAAAACCCCGCGAGCTGTGTGTTTGAAGGGCGGTCTGCGCGGAAGAACCAGACTGAAACACTTTTTAATTAAACGTAATTTACAAAGACATCGTAAAACACTGAAAGCTAATATTTTGTCACAAGCAACCTACATCTGTCCTCTGTCAAATACAGTTGCATTTTCAGGTCTGAACAAAACCATTCAGTAGTTATTTAAGGAGAAATCGAACGTGCGTTTTGTTTCATTCGTCCCTCCTGGCCGGGATAAATGAAACGACATGGGGGACGAAAGAAACATACAGCTTAAACTTCCCACAACTTCAATATTTGACATCATGAATGGTACTTAATATGTGTTATTTTAGATAAATTACTGCTGGGCTTTACTGTCTGCTATGAATATCTAACAACTTATTGCTGTCATTGTGAAGCGCATATCTCGCGGTTATGGAAATACCATGCACTATGCCATTTATAGCTAGAATGCATGTTTCGATACAGGTGACGTGAGCTGAGAGTGTCTGTTGTGAGTTTAGGGGGCACGTCAGCCAGAGGGTGTGTGAGTGAGTGAGTGAGAGACTGCTGCCTGCTGAGGGTCGCTGGAAGAAGGGTCTGAAGTGCCTATGTGTTTCGGCTACAAAAACCCGCCGAACTGATCCGAAACCAGCCCAATTTTTATACACCCGCCCAAACCCATTTTTGCCCGCAAAATAGATTGCAAAACCGCCCAATTGGGCGGGAAACCGCCCAATCTGGCAACCCTGAGCGGCGGTCATATAGGTTTAGTCAGATTTTTTTTTTTTTTTTTTTTTTTTCCTTTTTCGCATGCCCAAATTTCCGTCAATGAGTCCCGGGACACTGAAAGACCGGGGTACACGAAACTTGGTGGGCATGTAACCCCACATGGATAGCATGGAACCATCGTTTTTCGTTTTGATCTGTAGCCCCCCCGCTGGACTGGACCCCCGAAAGGAGGGTAGGGCAGACACAGTTTTCTGTGAATATCTCGAGAACCGTAGGGTTTAGGAGGACCATTTTTTTTTGTATGTTGATCTCAAGGGGCCATGTCAACCCATTCCATAACCACTCATTTCATGTATAGCGCCACCTAGTTAAACACAAAAAAGTAAAAATGAGGTGTTGTAATTGAAGGTATCTGTGACCTAACATAGTCAAAACTGCACGAAATTGGAAGTGTATGATCATTATGACACCCTCTGTATGCACGCCAAATTTTGTGGAATTCCGTTCATGGGGGGCCACACAATAAATTAATTTATGTTACTATACACCAACTGGCCTGTAGGTGGCCGGAGACAGTTTTCTGTGAATATCTCGAGAACCGTAGGGCCTAGGAGGTCCACCTTTTTTATGTATGTTGGGATGGGTTGACATGCCCCGTTAAGACCATTACCACTTATTTCATGTATAGCGCCACCTAGTTAAAAATTAAAAAGCAAAAAATTAGGTGTTTTCATCACAATATCTCTGGCTGACAAGGTCAAAACTGCACGAAATTAAAAGTGTAGGATCATTATGACACCCTCCGAATGCATGCCAAGTTTTGTGTACTTTCGTTCATGGGGGGCCTTACAATAAAACAATTTATGTGTACATTTAGTGACGTACACCAACAATGATTCCCGGGACACTGAAAGACCGGGGTACACAAAACTTGGTGGGCATGTACCCCCACATGGATAGCATGGAACCGTCATTTTTCGTTTTGATCTGTAGCCCCCCCCGCTGGACTGGACCCCCGAAAGGAGGGTAGGGCAGACTCAGTTCTCTGTGAATATCTTGAGAACCGTAGGGACTAGGATGACCATTTTTTTCCGTATGTTTGCCTCCAGGGGTCATGTTAACCCATTTCATGTACACACATGTGCACAAACAGATACACACACACACACACACACACACACACATACATTCACAGTAATCATACGTATGACATACTCACACAGTAGACATATGTACGCTTGCACAGGCACATACGCAGGCACACGCACACGCATGCACACGCATGCACGCACACACACACACACACACACACACACACACAACATAAACATGAACATGCACACAATTCAAGAATTTCTCAGAATTATGAACAGGCAAGATGGAGGTGGGGTTGTATAAAATGAATTTTACATGTGAAATCTATGAACTAATCATGTTTTGGTACTTGTTGTCTAGCAGATATCAGTGAGAATTGAGTAAGTGTGGATAATGCAATTTAGTGAGACAGTTAGAATCATATAGGCCTTTCAGCGTGATTTATTTTTGTGGAAAAAATGTGCTGGACTGGGCGGCGGTCATATTTTGTACCGCTCTGCGGTACATCTAGTTTTTATTGGAACAGAGTAAAGCCAGCCCTAGTATTATTTAGTCATAACTGTCTAACATTGAAAGCACAGTTTCCTCCCGTGGAAAAATTGCGAAAGGACCATGACCGTAAGCTTACTTGTCCAACCACAACTGTTGATTTAAACTCTGACTCTTTTCTGCAGCCTTTTGCAACTGTATAGGCCATAGCCCTATTTAAGCAGGCCTAAATGTTTATAATGGATTTTGCAAGTACATATTAATGATTACCAGGGAGACTGCATGCATGCATGCCCGATTTTGTAATTTCGCGTTGCTAGATGGCATTTTTTTGCATATTTGCAGACAACGAGAAAAGTCTCAAATGCAACTGTGATTAAATAAATAAATAATAATAAAAAACACACAAATTAGCCGTCGTGCCGTTATAGGAAATTAAATGCGCATTGCGCGCGGAACGGTTTTAATTAATACCTTATCCCCTGCTGTCCTTAAACAGAGTTAGATCACAATACTGTTTATACTATGCTGTATATATTAGGCCTGTACAATCACCATATCCCTCTATATCAAGAGTAGATGGATCATTATTGTTCACTGACAACCACTTTAAACAAGCAGGTTACTGGGTGAATGCAGTATTTGAAGATGCTCATATGCATATTTTTGCTGTTTAAGTCTGTCTTCATGCTTCCAGGATACTGCACGTCATTGTTTGTCACATTGTGTGTGTGTGTGTGTGTGCGTGTGTGTGTGTGTGCGTGTGTGTGTGTGTGCGTGTGTACGTTTGTTTTTAAGAAGTCTTATGATCCTGAGTGTGAAAATGCCATTTTGAGCCTCTTATACCATGTGCAGTTGCATCATTAGTCATGGGATCACACCGGAGAAGCCCTGCATAGTAGGAAGTCAAGAGATGAGCCATACGCGCGCGCACACACACACACACACACACACAAGCACACAAGCACACAGCCATAACCACAATCAGGGTATGCATGCACTGCACACACACACACACACACACATGCAAACTTGCCAAATGTTTTGGATACAGTAATAATAACCTGTACCTGTACTACCAAAGTGAGCTCGAGGGCATGACCTTGTCATGCTTCATGTGCTTTAGTGGCAGATAATAACCTCAGAGCATATACGATATCTTTAGACATTGTCTCATGACAGCCTTATATTATGAACAGGTTCCTGGAATTTCGCATAAAGGGGAAATGACCAGACAGACAATGTTTTTCCTTAGATAGATACATAGCATGTTGGTCAGTTTACCAATTTCTACTGGGTGTCTCATTTTTCGTTATAGCGGATGCTCATGCAGGTGTTATGGCTTTAGGAAGGTTTTTGTTTCACATTTTTAATGCATTCCATTCAAAAACATTGTTCAGTGTATGCATGCCATGGCTCACACAAGCACCTTTTTTTTGTAAATGTTTGTGCGATGGCACACTGGTAAAAAAAAAAAAAATTGGGGGATGAGGAGTGCACTCAGATTTATTTATGGAGGTTTATTTATGTCTTTATTTGTCTATTATTCAGCTTATGGCATTTCACAACATCACTTATATCAAGAGGACACACAGTAGGCAATTACACAGCTGTATGTGAATCAGCATGCTTCCTAGGTTGTTTTTATGCATTATCCTTCAACAAATACCTATTTTATACAGTCTATGGCAACTACTGACACAACTGTAATTCGAATGTTGTAGAATAAGCATTCTAAAGAATATCCGACCTCATCTAACTTAAACATTCTTGCATTGATGAGGAACATTATTTTATTTTCTATGGCTTTGGTGTTGTATGTGCTTACCAGTTCATGTTCAGGGCCGCTGCTCTGGACTAAGGATCTTGGGATTCATGCTGTCATGACCATTATTATTTGTGCATGTTAAGCACATATCAGTAAACACACAGAGATGGACACCTGAGTCAATGTAATGAAATCCAGAAATCAATTCTGTAACATATTCCTGTTCTGCGATATGAGTGTACAATGAGGGGAAGTACATACACAGACAAAGTTAAAAGTGAGAAGTCAAACAAAATCAAAAGCTTGTGAATTAATTTATGAGGCAAGTTTTTAGAAGATGTAAATCTATGGACATTTCTTTCTGGTGTCCCCCAGTTCAGCTTGATATCCAATAGTCGCAACAGAGTGCATGCTGCTTGGTGTGTGATTTTTGTGTGTGTGTGTGTGTGTGTGTGTGTGTGTGTGTGTGTGTGTGTGTGTGTCTATATCTGTGTGTTATGTTAGGTCAGGTACTTGTGAAACATGCTATGCGAGTGGGGAAAAATGTTTGGAGTAACAACAGAGATACATTCTTCCCTTTGCACTTGCAAAACAGATGAGTGTTTTCTCTACTATGAGGTGAGAGAGTAAACGGGTGGTGGCAGAGAGAGAGAGGGAGCATATAGAGAGGGAGCAGATAGAGAGAGAGTGAGAGAGGGAGCAGACGGGGTGAGAGAGAGAGAGAGAGAGAGAGGGAGCAGGCTGAAAGAGGGAGCAGAGAGAGTGAGAGAGAAAGAGAGCTGAATGGAGGGGAACTATATAAGGATGAAGACAAGGAGTATCCAGTGAGTCAGTGAGAGGGAGCGAGTGTGTGTGAGCACGCTGCAGGGCATCCTACGGAGTGTGAGAGTGAAAAAAGAAAGCTAGAGACTTTCAACAAAGTAAGGGACAGAAAGAGAGAGTGGGAAAAGAAGAACAGCGTGGAGCTCAAGACAAAATAGAACACAACAGAGAGCAAAGACATCTCCATGCAGAGGAACAGGATCAGTGAGTTCCATATCACTCATCTAAATCTTCTCCTCCATCTCTCTCTCTCTCTGTATCTCTCCTCTCTCTGTTTTCTGCACCTCCTTCATTCTGTTCATCTCTATAGGATATTATAGTTTCCAATCTCATGTACCTTTCTCTTCTTCCAGGAGAACAGCAGAGGCCATCTAGAAACTACTACAGCTACAGTGTTTTTGAGTGCCTCGGTGTGAGTGTGTGTGAGCGTGCAGTTGGCCAAAGTGTGCTTTAAGTGCTCTGTGTTTCTCTGTAACAGAGAGGTTGCTTGCCAGTGGATGTGTGCATGGTAGTGTGTCTGCTTGTGAACCTCAGGGCTTGTTTGTGAGTGTGTGAGTGTGTGGGTGTGTGAGTTTGTGTGTGTGTTTGATAACGATGCTTGTCTACTGTGGCGGTGGGCTCCGTGTCCGGTCATGGCTGACCTTTGCGACAGGCCTGTTTGAGTGTCTGTGTTTCGCCGGCGCTGTGTTCGGCTGGGCTTCGCTGGTCTTCGTGCTCAAAGGTGATGGCTACTTCAGCCAACTATGCGTCAACACCACCTCCAGCAATGGCACATACACCATGGGTCAGTATTACGCTAGTTTGTGTGTGTGTGTGTGTCCATGTACAGGGATTTAGTGAGGCTAAACACAAGTAAACACAGCTTACCCACCTCTGAAATTTCAGAAACTGGTATTGTTATAAACATTGGACAATAACCTTCACCATCATCAAACATGTTTTGAATGTCTTTTTAAAAAATCTGATACCACATGGCGCAGTCCACCTTACCGTTATCACAGAATTCATTGTTTACCCACCTCTTATTTTACCACTACACCCCTGTCCGTGTGTGTGTGTGTGTGTGTGTGTGTGTGTGTGTGGGGTTTAATGCTATTACATGGCTGTATATATTATATTCATTTCAATAGTGTAGACTACACTGCATATGTAGAATGGAGGTGCCTATTATGAATGATGGATGATTTATGTTGCAGACTGCAGTGAGCAGGATGAGAAGCTCTCCCTCATCTTTACCATTGCGTCCTTCATGAACAACTTCCTCACACTGCCCAATGGCTTCCTTTTTGACCGCTTTGGCACCATGGTTACCCGTCTTCTTGCAATGTGAGTAAGATTCTGTGAGAGAATGTGAGTAAGATTCTGTGAGAGAATGTGTGTGTGTGTGTGTGTGAGTGTCTGTCTACACAGATGTGAAGACGCTGCAAGAGTTCTGGGTGTTGAGAAAGTTGAGTGACATTCCCCTCCACATTGGTCTGAGTCTCACTCTGTGCAGACTCCCTGTTCTGGTTCTCTCTCTGTCTTTCCTCCCATGACTGCCACTCACAGATGCCTGATAAGTCTTTTCAAAGCAGGCAAAGGGTTTTTATTGCCCTTTGCATATTAGAATCGCCAAAACCAGTTTGGCAGTTCCTTCATCGTGCCATAAGTGCCATGCTACGTAGACTAAAAGAGATAAGCATACCGGTACTCACAGGGCTCCAGAGTGCGACCAATTTGGTCGCATATGCGACCTAATTTTTCAGAAGTGCGACAAAAAGAAACGGAGGTCGCACCGGTGCGACCAGCTATTCGAGAGAGGAAAAAGCGTCCGCATTGAAACTCTACCTTTGGTTCAATAACAGACACATATTTGGCCAATATCGTGGTTTAAACAAATCACAGATAGTGAAGGGCGGGACCTCCCCTCGTAAACCCGACGTACAGGAATGCCACTTGCGCCAAATTTATAGGAGTCATTGCAGATGAAAAGACGTCTTAAAATTGCGAACAATGCATACAAGGCCTTCGCAAACGACAGAGATACAGATATCACCAAAAAAGAGTGCGTCATTGACCGCAGTTACATGCAGGGAGTAACCCGATTTTCAACAGCAATATTCGTTTTGCGCGCGAGTTGTGTAAACTCATTCTGATGGCATCAATCAATTTAATCCAGTATTTGGCCCAAACCGAACATCACTGCTACATTTAAAGCCCGAATATTCCCTGCATGTATACAGTGGTCATTGTTTATGGTGAATTGAATGGACACATTTAGTTCGAGCATGGCAAGTCATTGCAATAGCCTATAATAATAGGCCTAACATTTTGTTACTGCATTAACCATGTTCTTATTGAAAATTTAAAAATACTAAAATTAAAAAGTAAATTGCATTGTGGGGCTGTCAAATGATTATTGCAATCATCATTGCAAAATCACATAAAAATCCTCCAGGCTACTTGGAACATCTCTTTAAATTGTGCTCAAATACATTTCTATGGAAGATGCTAGCATGGCGAGCTGGTTTAGCCAAGGCCTAAAGATCATGAAGGATAGTATGTAAGACATTGAGCCATGAGATTTGAAGCCCTTAAAAGACGTGCACTGTTAATTTACTCACTGTTATTTTTATTTAATTAATCTTGATATGTTAAGTTTACATTTCAGCTCAGTGAAGCACTTTAAGCACCAACACTTCATTAAGTTACTTTTCTTGTAGAATTGTAAATCATAAGTTATAGGACAACCTATATAGGACAGTAATTAAGGGAAAAAAGTGAACCTGCTGCGGTGTTAAATGCGATGTGGTTGAAAATTTGGGTGCACCTAACTTTTGTGCTGGTGCACCTAAGAAAAAAAGTTAGGCGCACCAGTGCAACCAGTGCAAAAAGTTAGTCTGGAGCCCTGACTCAGTGTTAGATAAGTAGTTAACTCTTCCTCTTGCATGTGTGTCTGTTGCTCTGACAGTGTCGTTAGTGTTTCTCTAAGTGTGGTCTGCAGGCCACTGGTGGTTTGCCAGCTATCCCTAGTGGACTGCGAGCAGATGTGGTCAAATATCATTTTTCAGATCAGTGTTTCTTAAACTGCCTATGTGTGACAAAGCCATGTTGTCGTTGACATGATGAGTCGTTTGCAATGTTCACATGATGAGTCGTTTGCAATGTCCAACTCATACGTAAATCCAGATTCTGTGTTAACAAGGGCAGTTTATCAAAACCCAAGGCTAGGCATTAGCAATGGCCTTATCACCACATGCTGAAGTTAAACATTAATGCTTAACAGGGAACCACATGCTATTTAGGAAATATTTTTTGTCAGGCCACAACAGGTCTGTATGTTTGTTTGTGTGTGTGTGTGTGTGCTTGTTGTACCATCACTATGTGAGAAATGGAAATGACTTCTACTCCCATATTGGTGTTGCGGCAGATTACTACTGGTGCGGTGTGTGTTGAAATGTGTATTTATGAGGCAAAAGGCCCTCACATTCCTGGATGTGTGATAAGGTAATGACCTCTCAGTGGAAAAGGTAAAACAGGCCTTCTATGTTCTGGGTGGGGTGCAGAACATGTTGCTCTAGGATGTGGAGGTGCTATTGGCCTGGATCCCATAGAGTTTGTTTTGTTTTAGAAATAATCCCTCTGGCAGCGGGAGAGTTTACATGAGTAGCTGCGATATCAAATAAATCTCACAGCAGGATTGTTATTGTTTTGGATATGTTGCATATGTTGGAAGGGAGTCAGCATCCTCACACATACGTTCAGTCATACACACACACACACACACACACACACACACACACACACACACACACACACACACACACACACACACAATGCTGGATAATAACAGAACGTCTGTCAGGGAATCCCCAGTGAAATTTAAGAGCAGTAGTTTTCTCTTACTCACTGTCACATGTGATTACCCCCTGAAGAGTTGTCCAAACCAAAGAGGTCACTATGTGTGTGTGTGTGTGTGTGACTGAGCGTATGTGTGAGGATGCTGACTCCGATCCAACATATGCACCAAAACAATAACAATCCTGCTGTGAGATTTATTTGATTTATTTGTTTGGCCATGCTGTGTATAGTTGGTGCACTAGTCCAGGAATGATGAGTGTTGTCACTTCATCAGTGGTCATTGTTATCCTGTCCATCTAAATGACATAATTTTTCCTCATCATTTGCCAGACATGGAGAGGGCATTATTAGGGCACACAAGGGTTATTAGAGTGGACATAATGAGAAGCAATATCCACTGTTAAGGGAAACTTCACTAGTTCGCCCTTCGATATGATTGCTTCAGCTAGACTAGAAGGTATGGGAGAAGTGCATGTGCGATGACCGCTTGCACCCCCCTGTGTAAGGAGGATGAGTAACAGGGCAATTGGTGAAATGGAGGAGTAGGGGGAAGAGGGGGGATGATTTCGCGAACGTCGGAGCGTGTGACGTATGGAAAAGGAGGTCGGCTTAAATAGGCCTACCCTGCGGCGGCAGTGGGTGAGTTAATTGCTGTCAATTATCCCGCAGGCTCCTCCCGAACTTTGTTTAGAAAACATCATTTCACTAGTTCGCCCTTCGATATGATTGCTTCAGCTAGACTAGAAGGTATGGGAGAAGTGCGTGTTTGGCAAGGTAGCTGTACGTGGTCCTGGAGCGCCTGGAGCGGATATCGCGATAGAGCGATGACCGCTTGCACCCCAAAAGATCACAGAGAAAGGCCGCTACCAAATACATAAGTGCTTGCTGAGCGAGTCGTAAATCCGCTAGATTGGAGCGGATGTAAGACTGGTAGGCATCTGAGGACCAACGGCCCAGTATTTTAATTTGTTGCTCCGATAAGCTGTTGAGCGCAGCTGTTGCGGCAGCTCCTATCCTGAAGGAGTGTGCGGAGTAGCGATCCGCGGGAAAACCAGATTTGACTAGAATGGTTTTTAAGAGTGTCTGGAATCTGTGGCGAGTGATGGGTAGCCCTTCGTCTGACACGAAGAGCGGGTTAGTAGACGAAGCTTGAGCTGACCGATATGAGATGTAGTGAGATAGGTATTGGAAAGGCTGAAGATCTGAGGCGGAGTTAAAAATGGATATGGAGTGTCCTTTTCGGGACTGATCGGTTTTACTCTGTTTGATGGTAAATCGAATGGTGTCTTGGTCTAGCTGCTCTAGATCTGCGATGCACGGGTGGACATCGGGAATGAAGAGAGACGAAGGGCATGTAAACTCGCTACATCTCAGCAGCCCAAAAAGGCCAGTAGAAACATAACGGAGATGGTGGAATCGGAATGCGGTGACATGAACCCTTTGCGAAGGGTAGCGATGCAGGTGGCGAGAATGCTTGAGGTAATGGGAAGGCGGGAGTCTTGGGGGACTGGATGTTGCCTACGGATACCTTTTAATTAACACGCCTATTAACACTGCATGGTCCTGGGTGCGAGGGCTTGAAGGGCTAGGTCGGCCGTGATGGGCTGAAGATAGCTGAGGGGGTGGTTTATAGGAAGATGGTCTCCGAAAAGCTGGGGAGTGGAGTAGGGTACGGGTCCGCCTCTGGAGCCGAGCTTCTGAATCTCTGGAATTTAAGACGAGAGAGAGAGTCAGCAATTTTTATTGTGGCAACCGGGGACGTGTGCGGCTCTTATAATAAGCTGGTAGCTGGCTGCTATCCAGATTAGACGCCTAATAAGAGGGGAAAGCGCAGGCGATTTTGAGCTCGAGTTATTAATGACGTGCACTACGGCTTCGTTGTCGCTGTGGATTAGCACACTCTTGGAGGTCCACTCATTCCCCCAGGTAGGGCCGTGATGGCTACCGGGTAGAGTTCGAACACGGCTGACGATTCGTTTCCAGTTGTTAGCTCTCTGAACTCTAGTTGCCACGGGGATGCAAACCAGCGCCCTTTGAAAAAGCCTTCGAAGCCTGTTGAGGGGGCTGCGTCGGTGTACAACTGGAGGTCTTCTGGAGATGATTGGCAGTCGTCGTAGAACATGCACAGACCATTCCATTCGTCTAAAAACATCCTCCAGAGTTTGATATCGGCCAGACACTGGGCATCTAGAGATACGACGTCTTCGAGAGATGGGGTTGCTGAGCGCAGTTTAGGAGATGCGAGATGAAAGGGCGGCCCTGGGGAATGAGTTGACTAGTGGACACTCGACCGTGCCGTGACTAGGGCTATTGCAGAGGGGACAAGATGGCTTAAGTCCTAGGAAAACGCGGTTATGGAGCTCCATATCGAGCGCGCCCCAGTAGGGGTTTTGGTTCCAGAGGCCGACTCTGGCAGCGCATTTTGCTGAAAACAGCCGGTGGTAGCCTACGCATAAAAATGGGCTCCCCCGTAGGACACGGCTAGGCCGGCGATGATGGCCAGGTAGTCATTTAGCTCTTTGCGTCGACTGGGGAACACGAAACAGACGACTTCTGTGTAGTTGGTTAAAGCTACGGTGAACTCGGGGAATGACAGCATTTTTGATGCTGGGCCAGAATGTTTTAAAGACAAAACCAGTTCGCCGCAAACTAAATCCCGGTTATGAGAGGGAATAGGAAGGGAGGGAAGAATGGTAGAAAGGTCTACGTCTGCACCTGACAAAATGAGGTTCCTGGTGGACGCTGTGACGGGTGGTGGTTCGAATGCTGCAGCGTGGGGAGGCGGTGTCAGGGCCTTTGCTGTGGCTAATGAATAGCTTGGAAGCCGGAATGGGACGTCGTGATCCAAAGCACTCGCTGAATGCTGATGACCCGCTGCGGCGGGCTGGTCTAGCGCGGAGCCGGGGAAGAGATGGGAAGGGAGAAAAGGGGGGAGGGAGGGAGCGGAAGGGGAGCAACCTGGGACAGGGTCGCAGGAAGTGGGACGGGGAAGGAAAGAGGGTTAGGGGGGAGTAGCGACGCTGTCGCTATTGGCGCCGGCTGAGACCAGGTGCTCGCTAACTCATAAGAGAGATGGGGAGCTAGCGAGGTGAATCTTCGAGCTGACGCTTCGTGAGTTGAGGCGTGCTGTACAGACGTGGCTCCCGGGATGGAAAGGGGGGAGGGAGGGAGCAGTCGTCGGAACGACTGGAGGTGGGGCAGCCCTGGACCGAGTCCTGGCTAGGGGAGGTGGATGGGGGAGGGAAAGAAGGGGTGGGGGGAGTAGCGACGGTGTCGCTACCGGGGCCGTCTGGAGAAGTGGGGTTGGACCCGGAAATACGGCGGAGATGCGGCGGGAATGGGCCTGAGCCGCTGACGTGGCTGTGGCTGAAGCAGCGGAATGATACGCTCTGAAGCGTGTGGTGCCGGAAAGTGCTGTCGGCGTGCCCGGTTCGCGAGGTGGCTGGTGGTGTGTGCTTCGTCCGGCTGAATGGCCGGCGGAAGGAACCGCGCCGGGATGCCAGAAGGAGCAGCTTGCTTCCTGGTCTGGGGAGGAAAACAAAGGGAGGGAGCGAGAGGGCGAAAAGACCGGGCTATCCGACTGCGTTAGAAGGCGGAGGAGATGGAACTTCCTATCCGACCTACGGAACGCGATGCCGCGGGAATGGAGAGTGCTGCGGATGCTAGCCACTGTCCAGTGGATAGGGTCATCGCCTTGCTGGCGCTGGGTCCTGGTGCTGCCGCGAGTTGAGGCTGCTAAGCGGGAAATGCTGCCCCGCACGGGGGCAGGAGAGGAGCACCTTCTGCGACCCTGTGTCCTGGATTCCCTACGCTGGCGGCGAGGGGAACGAATAAGATTATTTTCGCCCGGCGGAGGGCCCTGGGTGTCGGGTGTTGGCGGGACGAAGTTGTCCTCCAGATCGCTGGAAGAGGCGTGGATTTCCAGTTCCATGAGAGCTGTCTTGTCTATGCGAACAATATGCAGACTGAATGATTTCGCGAACGTCGGAGCGTGTGACGTATGGAAAAGGAGGTCGGCTTAAATAGGCCTACCCTGCGGCGGCAGTGGGTGAGTTAATTGCTGTCAATCATCCCGCAGGCTCCTCCCGAACTTTGTTTAGAAAACATCATTTATTGGTTGAAACACCCTATTGAAAGTCTGAGATCTCTCTCTCTCTCTCTCTCTCTCTCTTTCTCTCTCTCTCTCTCTCTGCTCATCCTTTGCTCCCTCCTACCCATTCCAGCTGTTCTCTGTTGCAGCTACCCTAGAGGAGGAAATGCCTGTGTGCCTATTTCTGTGCATGCTTACATAAACAGACAGTGACATAATAGAGAGGCAGGAAAATGGGGAAACCAGGGAACCAGAATTGGGGACACAGAGTGCAGGAGGGAAGTAAGAAAGTAAGAAGAAGAGAGTGAAGAGAAACCAGAGAGAGGAGAGGAGTTGTGATAGGAGGGAATGAGAGGGATGGTCCTGGCAGTGCAAACATACAGGCCATTAAAGAGTGCAAGCTTGGACACCACTTTGAGTTTCCCAAGAAACAGAGTGACATTTGGAAGGAAAGGAATGTGTGTGTGTGTGTGTGTGTGTGTGTGTGTGTGTGTGTGTTGTGTGTGCCTCTGAATGTGTGTTTATGCAAGATTTAGGACTAATACTTTCCAGAGTTGACTCTGGCCAGTGAAAATCTTTGGCTTAAGTGTCTGTGATCCAGAGCAACAAACTGAGGCTGTTTTCTCTGAGGGGTGGAGGAAATGAAAGGGTGGAGTAGTAACGATGTTGGGACAGGCGAAGGAGTGTGAAACAAGGTCACGTCCCACATTCTGTGGTTTGTTTTGACCAAATCTGATGCCGCAGTTTCTAACCGTTTTTTCCCCCCTCTATTTTTCACTAGATCCATATACACCACGGGGACCATGATGATAGCCTTCTCAAACGCTGGTAAAGAATTCTGCTCTACTCCTTGGGATTCTACCTCAGAAGGGAATTCTGTTCCCTTTGACATGTTTTTGGTCCATTCTTTTGAGTTCCACCAACCGTTCCATTCTATTGATGTATCCCCCAGCTTAGGCACAGCAGGCAGCCGGTCTGGACTGCTTTTGAGTCTGTGTGTGTGAGCGGGAGAGTTTGAACTTAAACAAAGATAACGCCCCTGGGCCTCCCCTCCTGGGCCCCTTCTGAAGCTCCACTCTGACCCGTTCGTGTAGGAGGTAGCACAGGGCGGAGAGACATGCGGAATAAATAATCATGGTTTATTTGCTTAGTCAAAAATACAGTGTAAGAAATTGACCTTAGCTCAGTAGTTAGTGTGTACATGGAGAGGGTGCAGGTGATGTGTTACTCCATTGAAATGTAGCATCCTCATTCAGTGCCCACACATAGGTATAACTAGGGAATGTTACGCCTTGAATTAAACTGGCCATCACAAATCATCACAAGCCCTTTTCCACAAGCCCTGTCTGTGCTTTCGTTTATTCATTTCACAGGAAACAGACATAGTGCCTCTTCCTTCCTCTATTCCTACATGTTTTAGATGTTAACATTAAAGCCAATCACATGCTGTTAGCTGGTCAATATTATCACTGTTTTATTGTTTCCAAACAAGCGCACACACACACCAACACACACACACACACACACACACACAATTCCTTTATACACAAACAGAATGAATACTTTAAACAGTTTACCTGGCTCACGGTGACAGGAAAGGCAAAAGCTTCACCCTCTCCTTTGTTTTACACAAACAGCACTGTTCAGTCAAGAAACTATCTTTTGAAGTTGGAGTTTTTAACTGTGTGTTATTATTTATATCAATAATGTAGCCCATGAATAAGCAATGTTTTATAAACGTGACCCTGTCTGTCTTTCTGTCTCACATAGCTGTGTCCATCCTGCTGTTCCCTGCTCTCTCCTGCATTGCGGTCGGAGGAATTCTCTTTCTGGTGACAAACATGCAGGTAAAATATAAACCTAATGACCACATATGTACATGCAGGAAAAGTATAAACTTAATGACCACATATGTACATGCAGGTAAAGTATAAACCTAATGACACCACATATGTGCCGGTGTATGTACCCACCCAGAATATGCTCACCGTACTTTTCTATTTTTCTCTCTCTCTATCTCTCTCTCTCACCCTCCATGACCAGGTTGGAAACCTGTTTGGTTCCCGGCGCTCCACTATAATAACCCTCTACAATGGTGCATTTGATTCTTCCTCAGCCATCTTCCTCATCATCAAGGTAAGGTCCACTTCTCTCATGGAGATAGAACAGTAGGCCTGATGGAGGTTGCAGTGGTAGGGAATCAAGAGAGTGAAGGATCTTGTAACAGTGAGTATGTTTCCAGCACACCATATTCTGATTAAGGACCATATTCTGGTTATGGGAATATTCAGAATAAGATGTTTCCATGTGAAGCAGAAACAAAATATTCCCGTTTACATGTTTATCAGCTGAATAAAGCGCCGACGTGCAGTAGAAGTAGTGTCTGCGTCATGACGTCTCAACGGCCTCTGTCCTTGAATTTCATTCATGACCACAAAATAAGTGAATTTGGCCAGATTAGAGCCGCTATTGTTTTGCATTTTAGCCTTGTAATAGGCCACTTTGATTGAGGGGTTTTCATTGATTCTTCATCTGTCAGCAGTGCGCGTGCTGTGTCTTGGAGCATTATGATACTTTCACTCATCGATTAATTCCACTTTGACATTTAAACTTTCGGGCTGTATTTTGCACTCTGGCGCATGGTGTAAAACTCGTTTTTCACCCACGCAAAGTTTAATTCGGTATTTTGCACGTTTATTTTTTATATGATTCACCCAGGGGTGTGGCAATTAACAACCTAGGGAGGGGCCTGGCGCATTGTCTAAAAATCGCTATTGTACACCTGGTCAGAAGTCTATGGCGAGTTATTTATATGTTATTTTAAGAGCGCGTTGTCAACAGTCATATTGGCAGGTGCACGCACCATCCTTCCATTAACGCACACCAGCGCACGTCCATGCAAAACATTAAAAATTGCATGATTACAATGGGAAACATAATTAGAATAAAGATATTATGAAATACTGTACATCTCATGATGAGTAGTTATTCACCATCATTTGCAAATTGGTAATGACGGTTAAAAGTGATTAGGGGAGAGCCGAGAGACACGTATGGAGCACAGCTGAAGACGCACTCACGAGATATAAGCAACTCCTCTGCAGGTTAAATGTTGTTTTGTTCAGTCATTTGAGCAATATTTGGGTAAGTGTTGCTTTTTCAGCCTATGTTTTCGATGGTAACCCATTGTCAGTCAATAGTGAAAGTAATTGCATATAACTGTCTTGTCGTTGACTGACACCTTGGTGAAGTTAGTTTCACTTTGCCAATGAGTTCAAATACTGTAATAGACGAGTGCAAATGCGTGAAGGCTATGCTAGGTTTTAGTAAAGCATGGTTTAGTGGAATGACTATTCCATACGGTCTCGCAAGCAGCCTCCTTCAAATGCGCCGTTGAATGCCAAAATACCGATGCATTTATTTGACATATCGCGCTTTGCGCCAATAAAGTGAATGACAGATGTCATTCTCATTGGTTTAAAATGATGTTACGCCCCAAACACACCCATATGACTGATTAAAAAACCTAGGAACACCTTGTTGCGCCATGCGCTCCACGTTTGATAACGAAACCCCTCCCAATGTGGACTGGACATCCTACTAAATTTGAATAAGCTTTTGACGAGTGATGGTGCGCTTTAGAATGTCATGATAGGGCCCTTCAGGTTGTAATACATAAATTGACCTCTTCTTCACTTAAAAAGTGCAAACTTTCGCTATATTTTTCGCTATGTTGGCAAAGTGTCAGGACATCAAAGCAAGCTACCAAAATTCTTTGCACGAACATGCACAGATGGAATTTAATATTTCGAAAGGGGCATTTTCTGACTAATTTCTGTCTTTCCATGCCACAATATTCCGGTTAAAAGAGGCATATGCTAGGGGTGTTATTCTGGTTTTTAGTATTCCGAATATGACCTTATTCGGGTTATGGCATCGGGAATAATGTGTTAACATGACTCATGCACGATTGTAATATTGTCATTATTCCGAATAAAACTGGAATATGGTGTGCATGGAAACGTAGCCAGTGTTGTTCTGATTAGGAAACGGTAACATGTAATAAACATTCTGATGATATTATTGAGGTGGATAGTTTAGAGAACAGTGATGATGATGACGATGATGATGATGATAGATTTAGAGATGAGATGGTGATAACAATGATGAGGATGACAATAATGCTAAAGAAAAGGGTGTTGGTGAATATGAGTATGAATAATAAATATGCGGATCAAATGGTGTGTGTGTTTGCTGTAGTTGCTGATGCTGATGAAATGGTGTGTGTGTGTGTGTGTGTGTGTGTGCGTTTGCTGTAGTTGCTGCATGAGAGCGGCGTCTCCCTACAGGCCTCCTTCCTCTTCCTGTCCTCGTGCAGCGTGATCCACCTGCTGCGCACCTTCCTACTCATGCCCCGAAAACACATCCCCTACCCACTACCTAAGGACTACACTTATGGGTACACACACACACACACACACACACACACACACACACACACACACACACATACAGGTGTTTATGTGTTCCTGTAAGTGTACCGGAGGGTACACTTACAGGAACACATAAACATACACATCCCCTACCCACTACCTGAGGAGTACACTTACGGGTACACACACACACACACATACACACAAACTCACAAACACACACAGACACACACCCTACCGACTATGGGTACTCTCTCCCACACACCCTTTTGAGTAACCCTGAGTCCCTGTCTCTCCTGCAGAATTAGCTGTAGTCAGAAGAGAAGCTATAGCATAGAGGACAAATCAGCCAATGGAGGAAACATTCAGAGCCCTGCTGTTACCGAGGAAACCACTCCTGAAGAGGGCTCGCCATTCTCCCAAAGCAAGCCAGGTGAGTGTGTGTTTGTGTGTGTGTGTGTGTGTGTGCATGATTGCTTGTGTCCTAAATCATTTAGCAGATGTACTGGCAGTCCTTGAGATGTAAATAGAATTGTGACACAGAACAAGTGTTTCTGAAGAACCCGTGTTGAAATATGCCATGAAGTGACTATACCATGCTGACTGCCAGAGAAGTGCTATTCTGAAAGTTTGAGGAAGGACAGGAAGAGGAAATGAAAGCGAATTTGACGCATACATCTCTCTGCCATCCACTGGTTCCCTATGGGCCCCATGACTTTCTCCTCCTTGTCCGCAAATGACATCTGTATGTTTGTGTGTGATCTCATTCTCCCTCACAGTCTGTACCATACTACACTACACCATACTATATTTTAGTACACCATACTATACTACACTATACTATATAATACTACACCATAGTATATTATACTATACCATACAATACTACTGACATACAATGCCATATCATACTGTACTGTAGTGTTTCAAGTAGAAATTTGAGGTGAGATCCTTTTCACGCAATCAATCAACTATAGACCTCAGCTACAGTGTAGCTGGTTTGCTAGTGTCATTGCACAACTGTAGTAATTTCCTGTGTATTAGCCGCATTGTGTTTAAACCACAGGACAGTGTTTTAGGCAAGTTAAAAAAACATATTAATACCATACTGTCCCTGTGTATTAACCTCATAGCTGAAGAAAGTTTGCAAAATCAATGTATAAACCGCGGCTAATAGTTGGGAAATTACGGTAAAGTAGATGCTGTTCTCACTCTCTAATAGTTGGGAAATTACGGTAAAGTAGATGCTGTTCTCTCTCTCTCCCTAACACCCCCTCTGTGGTATAGTGTGTGTGCCAGATAAGAGTTTCCGGAGCTGTGTGCTGTCCTGGTTCTTCCTGTGGCACTTGCTTTGGCTGTCTGTCATGCAGCTGAGGCACTACCTCTTCATCGGCACCCTCAACCCCATGCTGAATCGTCTCACCGCAGGGAAACCAGCTCTGGGTACTTACACACACACACACACACACACACACACACATAAAACATGGATACACACACACACACACACACACACACACACACATGTATACACATACACACATAAAACATGGACACACACAAAGTCTCATGTATACTGTTTTATGGTTTACATTACACGAGTACACATGTGCACAAAAACACACATTGACACATGTTACAGTTGTGCTTAGGCACAATTTTGAAAACAGGGCCTGTTTTTTCAAACATGTCTGAACCTCCAGAAATATTGTTCAAGTAGGATTATTAGAGGATAATTTCGAGTACAAGGTATACTGACCAAACACAACACATAAGGCAAGACCTGTACATTGAGGACTTTTTTTCTCTCCGCATTGTGAGGTACACTACCTTTTTTCTTCGACTGCTTACACACAGAATTTTTGTATACAATCTTTACAGTAAACATGTCACTATAATCCCATTGCCCCATATAATACCAAAACCCCATACAAAACCTGCAAAACCATGCACTAAATCTCAGCCTTTGACACAGTTTTCAATTTCATAAAAATACATTTTGCGAGTGTCTCTTCCTCCTCTTCCTCTCTGTGCTACATTGCCTTTAATTTCTGTTGTTCACAAGGGCTCACCTGTTGACCAGTGTTTAGGACCGATTGTTGAGTTTACAGTTACAGTAGCTCAAACTTGTTTTCTGTGCCTCCGGAAAAGCCTTAGGAATTAGTCCGGCAGCCATGGAGTCAGACCTGGTTTTGTCGGTTAAAGTTTTTTTTTTGCAGAATTTTGTAGACTAGGGGTATCTCTTTAAGATTTAGGAGGGTGCCCAGTGATACCCTTTGGGCAATTTTGTATATTAACCCTTTCTTGTTCAATGTATTGAATACAAGGTGAGACACTACAGGTGAATTGGGCAAAAAAATTAACCAGCAGATATCACTATGAAACTTCCCCAGTTGATTACTTACATTAATATGGGATAAAATGTATTACAAGTTATCTGAAATTTAATGTTTGAATATGCAAATTAGGCATAATCTAATTAAATATGTGCTGATTTGCATAAAGTTTAAAAAGAAAAAATCTGAACAATAGATGAAGCCGGGTTCAAAATTACTTTTTCATTGTGTTTACATATTAGATGAAAAGTATTTTACACAGGAAATTTGGATTACAAGTTTTCTGTAATTTAATGTTTAAATATGAAAAAGCCCAATGTGCCAAAATCATGAAAAAATTGGATATACCTCTGATTTCAAGATGAGTAGGTCTACTCATATTAAATGCAAATCAACTCAAATAAAATGTACTAAAATACAGTGTTCTGTGTGATAGTTTGTCAGACAGTACATTCACAGTACATAATTTAACTCTTTACTAAGTGAATTAATGAATTTCTATATTTCAGACAAGGCCAATCCGGGAGCCATGGGGTCAGACCTGGTTTTGTGGGTTATTTATTTATTCAATTTTGCTTAGACTTGTTGACTTGGGGTGGCTCTTTAATATTTAGGAGGGAGCCCAGTGATATTAACCTGACTCTCGCCAGACGAATTTCGTTCCGCTTAGCTCCGCCTAGCTTCACTCACATCCATCTGGGACCTCTTCCGTTTAGAGTGATTTCAGCACAAGATTGTATGGTTGAGCCAATCAGGACACAGGGCGGGAGTTTCATAGATGTGACATAGCGTAGAAGCAACTGTGAGACTGTTCGTCAGCGTCACGGGTTGGCTTCGATGTGAGTGGTTGAAGTAGCACGTCAATAGATGACGGACAAGTGGCTTATTCAATCATATGCAAGCATTTTTTGATTAGGCCCAGCCTTCTGAAACACCATTCCAATGGATCGGTTCCAGATGGATGAGTGGAGCTAGGCGGAAAGAAATTCATCTGGCGAGAGTCAGGTTACAGTGATATCCCTTGGACAATATCCTATATTAACCATTAAAGCCCTATGTGCCGAAATCATGAAGAAAACAAAATAGGAAAAGCAAATAATCAACTCAAATAGAATGTACTAAAATACAGTTTGCAGTGTGATAGTTATTCAGACAATACTTCATGCATTCAAATTGGGAAAATATAACCCTTTTCTATGTCAAATAATGAATTTATAATTTCAGATATTGCCTGTAATAATTCTGAATATGTGCACTTTTCCTCTAGTATTAGTTCTGATAATTGTCCAGTTCTGGCTCATCCTACCCTAAAACATGCAGAGAACATTGTGCAACCATTAACCTGGCAACTGCATCTGTTAAAGCAAGTCAAGGATTCAAGGATTTTCACTCTTGCAGCCACATCTGATCATCTCCAAAATGTATTTTGGTGCAAGTTTGACATTTTCTGGTAGACTGGATGGGCTCAGTAACGAATCAATGAATCTTTCTTCAAATGGCAGTTGAATTTCCAACTAAAGTATTCCTTTGTTTCAGGCTCCAAATACTTTAATACTTAAAAATGAATATTCTCTTTTTGAATGACGAGTTTAGGCTCTGAGCATAGACTACTACTGCAATAAAGAATAAAAATAAATGTATATTTTATACATATTAGAACAGTAGAACAGACACCCTGTCCGCTAATAGAGGGCAGTTTAGGCAAGTCCTTCCACTCAGCAGCCATATTGTAGCGCTTTTTGGGCACTTAACAGGCATCTATTTCGGCGTGCACAAGACTTCACAACACCAACCTTGCTCCAGCAGTGAGATCACAACACATGATTGGCACGATGTATTTACAACACACCACAGGATTGGCACAATGTATTCACATGTTGACTTTTTTGCCGTGGAAGGGGCGGGATATGTGTAGACAACTGCCATATTGGCGTTACAAACTAACCCCATGCATTTCTATGGAGGATTTTTTGAGTGCTGTGATTCCTCATTAGAAAGTCTCTGGTAAACCTCCATCCACACCTAAGAGACGTGCTAGTGAGAGATGCTAGCATGTAGCACCCATGGATTAGTTTCCTCTCCCACTCTGAGAATGAAATCTGCACTTCAGAAGCACCTACATACACCAAACTTTCCAGTCTTATACCTAACTATATTTAGAAGGCTTCTACAGAGGGGTTTGTTGATATATTATTCCTAGCCTTTTTATATGACATTCCTAAAAACATGGACAAAATGTATTTTTTAAGGCTATTGGCAGTACTTTCTGATTTACGGAATAAATAAAAGAGATATCTAAAATTCCCTGTGTAAAGACATTTCATCTAGTATGTCAACACAATGAAAAAGTAATTTTGAACCTATGTTTTGATCCAATGTTCTAATTTAGTTTTTTTTATGTTTTTAGTTTATGCAAATCAGCACATATTTAATTGGATTATGCTTAATATGCATATTTAAACTTTATATTACAGATAACTTGTAATATTTTTTTTTCCATATTAATGTAAGTAATCAATTGGGGAAGTTTCATAGTGATATCTGCTAATTTTTTTACCCTATTAACCTGTGGTGCCTCGCCTTATATCAACGCATTGGACAAGAAAGGCTTAATATCGAGAATTGCCGAAGGGATATCACCGGGCACCCTCTCTAATCTTATTGAGTTACCCCTTGACAACAAGAAACAGCAAAAAAAAAAAACTTTAACCGACAAAACCAGGTTCACCTAAATTATGGCATTTGGCTGCCGGACTAAATGCACATGTTTGTTTCTGCAGAGTCTATAGGCCTATGTTACATGCCCAAGTGCCACCCCCCCCCCCCCCCCCCCCCCCCCAAAAAAAAAAAAAAACAACAACAAAAGAATGGATGGTGTTCAGTAAAGTAATGAGTGTTTACACATGTGAAGAGAGAGAGAGAAAGCACTGGTGAATAAGTGTGGCATTTTGATGGGTTATGTTTGAAAAACGCCAACAAGTTACTTCCTGATAGATTTTTGTGTGTTAAGTGTTTTGCAAATTGTTTTGCAAATTGTCTTTTAAGAAATTGAACACTGTGTCAAACACTGAGAATTAGTGTATGGTTTTTCCAGATTTGATGTGGGGTGTTTGAAAGACATGTTTAGAAAGTTGTGTGACAAGCAAAGATTTAGTGTGTAAACAGTTGTAAAAAATTGGTTCATAGGTGTGTATTTTTGGAAGGTAGTACCTTGACATTGCAAAGAGGAGACATTATCTGAGATTTCTGTGTCTAAAGTACCAGAGACATGTGTTTAGAGTTTTGTAAATCAATGTGTGTACTATTTTGTAAAAACTGTGATGCTGATAATGTGTTTATAGTTGTGAAATTCTGGGCTGATGTTTTGTTACTTGAGTGTAAGGTTTCGCTAACTGTGGAATACTTTTGATTTTAGTGTTTACGCAATCGTAAAAAACTGTAAATCTTTCAAATTAATTAAACACACATGTTGAAATTTAAGTATAATGAAATTTATATGTATGTGTGTGTGTGTGTGTGTGTGTGTGTGTGTGCATGATCTCCCTCAGTGAGCACCTACACCAATGCGTTTGCCATCACTCAGCTGTGTGGAGTGCTGTGTGCTCCCTGGAATGGACTCCTCATGGACCGACACAAGGGACGCGCCAGAAAGCCAGGTCAGACCAGCTGTCCCTCCCACACACACACACACACACACTCAACTGCACACACACTCCTCACACTCTCACGCACACACACACACTCAATTGCACACACACTCCTTACACTCTCACTCACACACAGCAACACTCCCCAGACTCTCACTCACATACAGACTCACTCCTTTGGGTCTGTATGTATATGTGCCTGTATGACCCTGCTTAAGACAGTCACTTAGAAGTTATTAGTGTGTGTGTGTGTGTGTGTGTGTGTGTGTGTGTGTGTGTGTGCGTGCGCGTGTGTGTGTGAAATGTTAAATTGTATCTGTACTTTGGCTTTGTTAAACACCTTGTGTAGCAACACTGCATAAATGGCGCTATATAAATGAAGATGTATTTGTGTGTGTGTGTGTGTGTATGTGTGCGTGCGTGCATGTGTGTGTGGCACAGGTCAGAGCGAGCGTGAGGCGGACCTGCGGGCAGCCATCTTGTCGCTGGCCCTGACGGCCCTGCAGTGCCTGCTATTCTCTGTGTGTGCGGCCACTCCGCTGCTGCCCCTGCAGTATCTCACCTTCATCCTGCAGGTGCTCAACAGGTCCTTCCTCTACGGGGGACACGCAGCCTTCATTAGCGTGGCGTGAGTACACACACACACACACACACACACACACACACACACACACACACACTCACACACTCACACTCAAACAACATGGCATATTCACATTTTGTTTTTTCTGTGTCATCTGTCTCTAAGACATATTGACACACACACACACAGTCACCTTTGACTCAACTTGGACATATCTTCATTCAGTCATTATTAATTTACAAGTGTGTGTGTGTGTGTGTGTGTGTGTGTGTGTGTGTGTGCATTTGCTTGTGTGTGTGTGTGTGTGTGTGGGTGTGCAGGTTCCCAGCAGCTCATTTTGGGAAGCTGTATGGTCTGGTGATGGCCCTATCTGCAGTGGTGTCCCTGTTGCAGTACCCGTGTTTCATGCTCATCAAGGGCCCCCTGGGAGGAGACCCGCTCTATGTGAGTTAATAAATTACTATACTGTACTGTCAACCTGTTATTATACTGATTATACATCTGTTTTGACCATGTTTTTTCACTGTGTGTGTGTGTGTGTGTGTGTGTGTGTGTGTGTGTGTGTGTGTGTGTGTGTGTGTGTGTGTGTCTGTAGGTGAACATTGCACTGACCTTATTGACCTTACTGGCCTTCATCCACCCTACCTATGTCTACCTCCACTGTCGTCGCCAGGCAACGCAGAGAGGCAAAACTACAGACTAGCCCTACCAGTTCACAGACAGAAGGGACCAACTTGCACTTTAACCTATGTGTTATGTTTTAGTTCAGTATTTTTTCTGTAATTTGCCTTTTAACACATATGTGGGTTCAAATGCATAACACTAGCTTTAGCTTTTTTACATTAAAGATATCCATTCCAATTAAGGAACTTGAATCTATTTAAGGAAATGAATAGGGAGTTAGGTTAATGAACTGAAAATTGTATCTGAAACTCCGGAGGTGGGAGGAAGTACTTTACGAGTAGGAGCTATCTCACCCTTTGCCAAAGGCCACACAAGGCGTGTGAATTTACATAATGATTTTATTAGGAGATCATATTTTGTTCCCGAGAAGTCATCTTGCATTGCATCTGTGCTTGTGCTGTATTTCCATATAATGTTTAATGCCATTCCTTCCTGAACTTAACGTGGTTGAAAGACACACAACACTGGCTCAGAAGTGAGCAGGTTTTAGAATGTGGTGTCACACCTGCCTTATCCCTCCGACCCCAGACCTCCGCAAGAGAGCAGCTGTTCCACGTCACACACCCAAGCAGTCACACACGCACAGAACCCCCCCACCACCACCACACACACACACACACACACACACACACACACACACACACACACACATACACATACATCATGCATACATACAGACATACAAATACACACATACAAACACAGAGATAGAGAGAGAGAGAGAGACATAAACACAAACACACACATATGAACACCCTAGTTAGAGATATTGTCAAACCACATAGCAGCCACTGTATACACATCCTTTCTTTTAGTGCTGTTTAATATTGAAATAACATGTCCAGACTTTCTGGCTTTTCAGTGTAACTCTTCAGTTCAGGACACTTTTGCTTACTCAAGATAACACTCACACAGTTACTGTCTAGGTCATGCTGCCCTCTCTTGACCAAACCAGATTGTTGTGTCAAGTGGGCAAACATGTTTACCTCATTTGTCTCTTAGCAAACTCAGAGCTCGTCAGTGATGTCATGTCAGTGTTTTACAGAGTATTAGTCAGTGCCAGTATTATGATTTTGTACTGCTTTTTATACTAAAGGGAATCACATGCAATAAATGAAACCATGTGAAATGTAGATGTTTGCCTCCTTTTTTTATTCCAGTCTTATCTGTTAACTTGTGATTATATGTGTGTGTGTGTGTGTGTGTGTGTGTGGGGGGGGTTACCAAGGATTAGGGCCCAGTTTCATGACAACATATGGTGGTCTTAAATAAACCCTGACTTTCTTTCCTTGCAGTTTTTTTTCAAATCATGTGCTGTTTGTAGCCTGAAGATTCCAGACCCAAATCTGAAAGATTAAGGGTCGGGCCACCAATAATGTAATGGCCCAACTCGAGGGGCGACACCAAGCATGCATTTGAAAATCTCACTGCACGCAATTGGATAACACTATACGCAGTGGCAATTCTAGACATTTTTAACAAGGGTGGCACTAGTGAGGCACTGATTAATTCAAGGGTGGCATGAGGCAAAACATCCAGATAAACTGAAACAGGCTCAAGATGTGAAATTAGCACAAATACATTAGGGAAACCAGATGCAAACACCATACTCATAAATTGAAGGACAAAAAAACACAAATACCTTACTCTCACATAACATTTCTTTGTACTTGAATAAAATGTAACACAAACATATTAAAGTTAATTATTAAAGTTGTCTGTCACTGGGCTATGCTGTGCTAAAACAAATTCCATCATGGGGACATTACAATATAATCCATTTTATATTGGATGATTAAAGTTCTCAAGAAACTTTAGGCTGGAATGCTGGCCATTTGGGTGCCCTAAGCAGAAAAAATAAAGTAGTAGTTTGATTCTGTTTAATTACATAATACTGAGCCTTTTTATTTATTTTAGTGTGGCAGCAATACGTTTCCGTATTTTACCTTATTTATAAATGGTGCACTGTCACTTTATTACTGGTTATGTAGACTCACATTGATCTTTGCCAGCTCCATTCACATAGACTGTGGCTAATCCACAAACTCTAGCATTGTTTGTGCCACATTTATAGCACAATATTAACAATGATATGCATAATATGAAGTTGGTATAAACAGCCTCCATTGCTTTGGAAATGGAAGCATGTAATGACATGATGCTAGCTAGACATTTTCTGTTTGCATCTAAAAGTGAATTGGGTGTGCCTGTGACATCCAATCGTTGGTCTGGCACACCTGAAATATTTTCTGCTTTCACGGCTATGCTTGTCTGTTCTTGACATTCTAACCTGCTGTAGTGTCAACAAAAACCAACCATAATAGCTTATCATAACGAGCAAAATATTTTTGCACAATAAAAAACACAATAGCTTACGTTGGACACTCATTAGGCTACATGCATGGTTGAGTTTGTTCACTCTGTGAAGACACCCATTAGGTCTTCAATGCACCCACTACAGTTAAATAGCTTACTGTCTTTTGAAAGATACATGTAGTTGGCAGAAAGTCTGGAAAGACTGGAAAGAGTGAAAGTAAGTGCTGGTTACTCCTGTCCCTCACTGATCGAGGTTCTTGATGTCTGCCCAAAGGATATTTTCCCAAACATTAATAACTTACTTCGGCCAATCGGTTACACAGTCTTTGCTAATCAATAAACAAAGCAGTTTACGTGTTGAATTGACTTATAGGTCTATAAAATCCATCTCTAAAATAGGAACTGAATTTGTATTCTGCCTTAAAATAGTTTATGGCTTATTTTTTTCCTACTTAGATCTTCATTTAAGTTCGGAAATGAATCATGGTGCAGCCTGAAAGTGAATTATTCTTGCGAGTAGCCTAGGCATATCCTATTTTCACGTGCGGTTTTTGATTGTCATTACGCGATCACGTTAATTTTTAAAGCACAAATAGGCACAATTTATATTTTCATGTAATTTGCATCCCAACTGTAATGTCTCTCCTCAATTTCAGTTGGTTCTCACAGGCACACCTTAATTATAATCTCTGGCTATGACGATAACGTTCAAATTAAATGGAGTATCATAACAATAACGTTCAAATTAGATCTGCTGCATAGTGGAGATTGAAAGGACCCAAAAAGTATCATCCTTGCATGTAATATGCTGTTGCTGCATTTTGACATTGTAAACGTTCGGAAGAGTGAAAACAAAAGCAGTTACAGTTAACACTTAATGACCTAGCAAATGTCGGCGACTTAAGTGTGTGATTAGATAAATGGGCACTGGCAGATGCAATAGGTAAATAGATATCTTTGCATGTTAGCACAAGCAGTAGCCTGTGTGTTTGCCAAGTGTGTTTGCCACTTACATTTCTATTGTCTGACACTTCAAACTGCTGGGCATCAAGAAAGGTCCCGCCTTAGACCATGTTAATGGCCAATCGTAGACTAGGATTTGGGGGTGGCACCTGGGGTGGCCAATCGAATCTCAAGGGTGGCCTGTGCCACCCGGAGCCACCCCTCTGGCTCCGCCCCTGACTATACGACCAATGTTTACTGACTGATTCCTGACTTCGACGCAATTGGATAACACGAATGTCATCTGTTTAGCTCGCCTCTGGCCCGCCTATATCAGATACACAGATGTGATTGGTTCCCTGCGATGCAAGGGGCAAAAGTAACGTGCATCATTACTCATTGCCAAAGTCTCTCACTGAGCAAATTGATATTGTGCTCCCGCGAGAACTCTGGATTCCCAGGGTATGCTGTTTGGAAACATAGTATTAAAGCAACACCAAAGAGTTTTTTGTACCTTAAAATAATGTTTCCAAAATTGTTTCCGTGGTTCATCAACTCGTAACAGGGTGAACGGCACTTCTGCATTCGCTTCGCAGCCCTCTATCGGCTATAACCGCACTATGTAAGTTTGTAGTTCGATGGAATGAGACATAAGAAACTACACATTTGACTTGCATGATGTCGCAATACTTAATACTTTCATAAAATCATGCAACATATTCTACCTTGTCTATGGACATCTTTATTTGCAAAGCCGTTGCTGGATAAACAAATAGCGTGCGTGCAACAGAGGAAAAGTTCTTTGGTGTTGCTTTAAACAATGTGTGACTAGGGTACCACTTGGTGTGAATTACCACCTGATGTATGTAGTGGATTACAAGGCATCTGTAGTACAATGTGTTTTTTGAATGAAACTGAACATACATTTCAAGAAACACAATGTATAGGCTAAAGGTAAGCAGAATTGACTTACAACATCTTTAGGTGAAGTTTTGGATGTGGCAACCGGCAAGCGGCTTCTGCACAATGGCGCCCCACAGTGGTAAACTGGATATCAGGCTTAGACCTACCCATACAGAAAAATCCAGGGGAATATTCACATACATGCAGCTACATCCAGTTTATATTTGAGTAGATGGCTACAATATATTTAATAAATATATAGTGCAAGAATATAAGTATATGTGGAACTCAACATATATTTGGATATCTTGCATGAAAATCTATGCTGAATATAAGTAATTATATGCAGAAACTATAAGAAAGTGGCCAATATTGAATATTTACTCATATTTTGAAATATATTGATAAATACATTGAAATGTATTTATTTAACATAGATGTTCTTATACTGGAATATGTTCAAGCTGCATATATGTGGATATGTTATTTTTTCTGTATGGGAAAATGTTAGCAGACAGACACATTATTAAGTTATTATTAACATCTTACTTGAGTTATTATAACCAAATGTCCATTTGATTAGTCTATCTGAATTAAATTGGTAGACCTGATTAAGTAGGCTATAAAAAATTAATTCAATATCTTTATTGTCATTGTACATGTACAAAAAAAAAATATTTGATATAGCCTACAATCTGCAAAAAAATGCCATAAAAATATTTATAAGGGCCTCTAAAATAAATAAAGTAAATGATAAATAATAATAAACTAAGGCTCTAAAAGGGAAAACATGAATACAAAAAAATAATTGATTACTGCTCCGCTTCAACCCTTTGATAACACCACACACACAGTAAGCCTAATACTTATACTTATAGTTATATGGTTTCTCTGCAACACTGCTCAATCTGGGCATGCATTGACGATGTCAGAGACTTGTCTCCACTTTGTACTGCTTGACAAGTTCAGTTGTGACTTTTTGAGTGTATCTCTGATACAGTGTTTAGGCTATGCGATGTAACAGGCAGGTCAGCATATTGATCTGTTGACTGTTTGCAGGTTATGGCATATCTCGTAGGCAGAGAAAAACTGAAAAACTCAAACACTGTCTACTTAATCAACTGGAATAGATTAGATAGCTATGGCAGGTTTGCAAAGTGATATCAAGCTCCTTTTAAAGAGTATTTTGGTACTTTCAAAATAGAAAAATACAGTTGATTTTGATACATGGTGTGGCTATGTATTTTATAGATTATTTTGATACATTTAAAATAGAGCAGCCAGGCAGCTACAGTGCTTCACTCTGTTGGCTGTAGTGCTACCTACACTCTCAGAAAAGAAAGTACAGTACTTTTAAAGGTACAAAGGCTCGTCGCTGGGGCAGAACCCTCATGTACCTTTCAACCGGTTACATATTTTGTACCCTTACAGTTTGTAGCCTTTGGTGGTAAATATGTACAAACTTGTACCTTTATGCAATGGATCAAAATTGTACCCTTGGAAAAGGAACAAATATGTTCTTTTCAGGGTACTGCCCCAGCGACGAAGAATGTTGTATTAGTGTGGCAAATGTGTACCCCAAGACAACATGAAACAGTATACAGTTTGAACATGCAAATTTATTAACATTTTCACAATTTCAATATTGTGTAATACAATAAATTATTTTCCATCTAATTCCAAACATCTCAACAATAATTCAAATGTGTCTGAAAAAAAAAAGTTGTACAATTGTATGGCCTGGTTTAACATGGATCAACTTTGAATGCAGGTGTGTGAATCATAAAACACTAACTTTTCACAGATTGAATGGAGAGGACAATACATGTCTTTCAGTGTGGTGTAATGAATCATACAGCAACATTTCAGCAAACCAGTGAGCAATTAGCTAGAAAAAAATCAATGTTACAATGTTCCCTCATTCCAATCCTTACAAATAGGTGGAATAAGGTGTGCCGTTAAAAAAGGCAGAGTCTTAGATAATTAACTTTAATATGTTTTGTTTATTTGTATTTGCATTTTATTCAAATACAAAGAAATGTTATGTGAGGGTTAGTATTTGTGTTTTTTTGTTGTTCAATTTATGAGTATGGTGTTTGGTGTCTGGTTTCCCTGATGTAATTGTGCTAATTTCACATCTTGAGCCTGTTTCTGTTTATCTGGATGTTTTGCCTCATGCCACCCTTGAATTAATCACTGTCTCACTAGTGCCACCCTTGTTAAAAATGTCTAGTATCGCCACTGTTTACGCCCTCCTCACTTGAAATGAAATCTCACTCTAACCAGTTGAACCACCACAGATCTACAGTCAGTTCCACTGCAGTTGTGTAGAGACTATTCTCAGCCTACTCAACACATTTCATGGGTGTATGAAAGCATAGTCTTTGCTGATCAACCAATATTGACACGATCAACAATAAAACATGTTGGTAAACTATGCAGTATTGGCAATTTCCTTACTGTTTTCTCGGTTTTTGCTTATTTTTCGCTGGCTTTGTCATGACGAATGTCTGAGAAACTCCATCGCTACCTTTAACTAGCCGGTGCCTGGCGTGTATGTGAATTTGAATGCAGTAAAGCAATTCGTTACACTCGTTATATTTCCTGACACTGAGGCCGCCGACAGTTGCAAGGGTGTTTTTTCCGCTCACAGGCGCTAGGGGGAAGCAAGACGGCCACCATTCAACCCGAAAAAAAAAACATATAACCATTCCAATGACTCTGAAGCTGTTAAATGAAGGTAAATTAAGCGGGAAAAATTGCATATTAAGCTAAAAAACACTGCTGAGACGCATGACCTGGTGGTTGAGGTGGTAGGACTATGACCATTTTCATGAATTTGATGACTTCCATCACAGAGTCTTCAGTAGCCGAATTTACGCATGCCTCAGTGGAGCACACTGGTCATCACTTAGCCTGTGGATAGGTTAGCAGGAGCATGAGAGTCAGATAGGCCTACGTGCTATAAATGCACGGTCTGTACTTGCACAGTTTATTTTCTATTTGTATGTCAACATGGTGATCCTCCAACCAAGACCGCCTCGTTCTGGCACTGTACCTTAACGCCTCGGACGTAAAAAAAAAACGTGGATTCATCAGCAGCAGAGGCAACCAATTTCACCCGGATAGGGATGCAGACGACGTAGCAACAGAAAAAGACAGCGGAGCCGTCCGATAGCTGAGCGGTGAGGAGAATCGGGTGGGTTCACTGGAATGCTTTGCTCTGACACTTCACCGAGAATAGTCACACTTCACACATCCAAAATGCTAACAGCGGATGGGGGACACAATGTAATTAGTAGCCTAGGCTAATGATGTTGACTTAATTCTGGAAAAACACGGATACCCCTAACAATGTCCATTGGCGGAACGAGGGAAAGCACACAGATAACAGGACGTCTACAGTTCTTATTTTTATTGGAACAGAGTAAAGCCAGCCCTAGTATTATATTTAGTCATAACTGTCTAACATTGAAAGCACAGTTTCCTCCAGTGGAAAAATTGCTAAAAGACCATGACCGTAAGCTTACTTGTCCAACCACAACTGTTGATTTAAACTCTGACTCTTTTCTGCAGCCTTTTGCAACTGTATAGGCCATAGCCCTATTTAAGCAGGCCTAAATGTTTATAATGGATTTTGCAAGTGATCACCAGGGAGACTGCATGCATGCATGCCCGATTTTGTAATTTCGCGTTGCTAGATGGCATTTTTTTTTTGCATATTTGCAGACAACGAGAAAAGTCTCAAATGCAACTGTCATTAAATAAATAAATAATAATAAAAAACACACAAATTAGCCGTCGTGCCGTTATAGGAAACTAAATGCGCATTGCGCGCGGAACGGTTTTAATTAATACCTTATCCCCTGCTGTCCTTAAACATGTGAACTAGAGTGGCAATCAATCCCCAGAGTTAGATCACAATACTGTTTATACTATGCTGTATATATTAGGCCTGTAAAATCACCATATCCCTCTATATCAAGAGTAGATGGATCATTATTGTTCACTGACAACCACTTTAAACAAGCAGGTTACTGGGTGAATGCAGTATTTGAAGATGCTCATATGCATATTTTTGCTGTTTAAGTCTGTCTTCATGCTTCCAGGATACTGTACGTCATTGTTTGTCACATTGTGTGTGTGTGTGTGTGTGTGTGTGTGTGCGTGTGTGTGTGTGTGCGTGTGTACGTTTGTGTTTAAGAAGTCTTATGATCCTGAGTGTGAAAATGCCATTTTGAGCCTCTTATACCATGTGCAGTTGCATCATTAGTCATGGGATCACACCGGAGAAGCCCAGCATAGGAGGAAGTCAAGAGATGAGCCATACGTGCGCGCACACACACACACACCCACTATAAGCACACAGCCATAACCACAATCAGGGTATGCATGCACTGCACACACACACACACACACACACATAAGCACACAGCCATAACCACAATCAGGGTATGCATGCACTGCACACACACACACACACACACACACATGCAAACTTGCCAAATGTTTTGGATACAGTAATAATAACCTGTACCTGTACTACCAAAGTGAGCTCGAGGGCATGACCTAGTCATGCTTCATGTGCTTTAGTAGCAGATTATGACCTCAGAGCATATACGATATCTTTAGACATTGTCTCATGACAGCCTTATATTATGAACAGGTTCCTGGAATTTCGCATAAAGGGGAAATGACCAGACAGACAATGTTTTTCCTTAGATAGATACATAGCATGTTGGTCAGTTTACCAATTTCTACTGGGTGTCTCATTTTTCGTTATAGCGGATGCTCATGCAGGTGTTATGGCTTTAGGAAGGTTTTTGTTTCACATTTTTAATGCATTCCATTCAAAAACATTGTTCAGTGTATGCATGCCATGGCTCACACAAGCACCTTTTTTTTGTAAATGTTTGTGCGATGGCACACTGGTAAAAAAAAAAACAAATTGGGGGATGAGGAGTGCACTCAGATTTATTTATGGAGGTTTATTTATGTCTTTATTTGTCTATTATTCAGCTTATGGCATTTCACAACATCACTTATATCAAGAGGACACACAGTAGGCAATTACACAGCTGTATGTGAATCAGCATGCTTCCTAGGTTGTTTTTATGCATTATCCTTCAACAAATACCTATTTTATACAGTCTATGGCAACTACTGACACAACTGTAATTCGAATGTTGTAGAATAAGCATTCTAAAGAATATCCGACCTCATCTAACTTAAACATTCTTGCATTGATGAGGAACATTATTTTATTTTCTATGGCTTTGGTGTTGTATGTGCTTACCAGTTCATGTTCAGGGCCGCTGCTCTGGACTAAGGATCTTGGGATTCATGCTGTCATGATCATTATTATTTGTGCATGTTAAGCACATATCAGTAAACACACAGAGATGGACACCTGAGTCAATGTAATGAAATCCAGAAATCAATTCTGTAACATATTCCTGTTCTGCGATATGAGCGTACAATGAGGGGAAGTACATACACAGACAAAGTTAAAAGTGAGAAGTCAAACAAAATCAAAAGCTTGTGAATTAATTTATGAGGCAAGTTTTTAGAAGATGTAAATCTATGGACATTTCTTTCTGGTGTCCCCCAGTTCAGCTTGATATCCAATAGTCGCAACAGAGTGCATGCTGCTTGGTGTGTGATTTTGTGTGTGTGTGTGTGTGTGTGTGTGTGTGTGTGTGTGTGTGTGTCTATATCTGTGTGTTATGTTAGGTCAGGTACTTGTGAAACATGCTATGCGAGTGGGGAAAAATGTTTGGAGTAACAACAGAGATACATTCTTCCCTTTGCACTTGCAAAACAGATGAGTGTTTTCTCTACTATGAGGTGAGAGAGTAAACGGGTGGTGGCAGAGAGAGAGGGAGAGAGAGACAGCAGATAGAGAGGGAGCAGATAGAGAGAGAGTGAGAGAGGGAGCAGATAGAGAGAGAGTGAGAGAGGGAGCAGGAAGAGATAGAGAGTGAGAGAGGGAGCAGGCTGAAAGAGGGAGCAGAGAGAGTGAGAGAGAAAGAGAGCTGAATGGAGGGGAACTATATAAGGATGAAGACAAGGAGTATCTAGTGAGTCAGTGAGAGGGAGCGAGTGTGTGTGTGAGCACGCTGCAGGGCATCCTACGGAGTGTGAGAGTGAAAAAAGAAAGCTAGAGACTTTCAACAAAGTAAGGGACAGAAAGAGAGAGTGGGAAAAGAAGAACAGCGTGGAGCTCAAGACAAAATAGAACACAACAGAGAGCAAAGACATCTCCATGCAGAGGAACAGGATCAGTGAGTTCCATATCACTCATCTAAATCTTCTCCTCCATCTCTCTCTGTATCTCTCCTCTCTCTCTCTGTTTTCTCCACCTCCTTCATTCTGTTCATCTCTATAGGATATTATAGTTTCCAATCTCATGTACCTTTCTCTTCTTTTGATTTCTCTTCCAGGAGAACAGCAGAGGCCATCTAGAAACTACTACAGCTACAGTGTTTTTGAGAACCTCGGTGTGAGTGTGTGTGAGCGTGCAGTTGGCCAAAGTGTGCTTTAAGTGCTCTGTGTTTCTCTGTAACAGAGAGGTTGCTTGCCAGTGGATGTGTGCATGGTAGTGTGTCTGCTTGTGAACCTCAGGGCTTGTTTGTGAGTGTGTGTGTGTGTGAGTGTGTGTGTGTGTGTGTTTGATAACGATGCTTGTCTGCTGTGGCGGTGGGCTCCGTGTCCGGTCATGGCTGACCTTTGCGACAGGCCTGTTTGAGTGTCTGTGTTTCGCCGGCGCTGTGTTCGGCTGGGCTTCGCTGGTCTTCGTGCTCAAAGGTGATGGCTACTTCAGCCAACTATGCGTCAACACCACCTCCAGCAATGGCACATACACCATGGGTCAGTATTACGCTAGTTTGTGTGAGTGTGTGTGTGTGTGTGTGTGTGTCCATGTACAGGGATTTAGTGAGGCTAAACACAAGTAAACACAGCTTACCCACCTCTGAAATTTCAGAAACTGGTATTGTTATAAACATTGGACAATAACCTTCACCATCATCAAACATGTTTTGAATGTCTTTTTAAAAAATCTGATACCACATGGCGCAGTCCACCTTACCGTGATCACAGAATTCATTGTTTACCCACCTCTTATTTTACCACTACACCCCTGTCCATGTGTGTGTGTGTGTGGGGGGGGGGGGGGATTAATGCTATTACATGGCTGTATTATATTCATTTCAATAGTGTAGACTACACTGCATATGTAGAATGGAGGTGCCCATTATGAATGATGGATGATGTATGTTGCAGACTGCAGTGAGCAGGATGAGAAGCTCTCCCTCATCTTTACCATTGCGTCCTTCATGAACAACTTCCTCACACTGCCCAATGGCTTCCTTTTTGACCGCTTTGGCACCATGGTTACCCGTCTTCTTGGAATGTGAGTAAGATTCTGTGAGAGAATGTGAGTAAGATTCTGTGAGAGAATGTGTGTGTGTGTGTGTGTGTGTGTGTGTGTGTGTGTGTGTGTGTGTGTGTGTGTGTGTGTGTGTGTGTGTGTGTGTGTGTCTACACAGATGTGATGACGCTGCAAGAGTTCTGGGTGTTGAGAAAGTTGAGTGACATTCCCCTCCACATTGGTCTGAGTCTCACTCTGTGCAGACTCCCTGTTCTGGTTCTCTCTCTGTCTTTCCTCCCATGACTGCCACACACAGATGCCTGATAAGTCTTTTCAAAGCAGGCAAAGGGTTTTTATTGCCCTTTGCATATTAGAATCGCCAAAACCAGTTTGGCAGTTCCATCATCGTGCCATAAGTGCCATGCTACGTAGACTAAAAGAGATAAGCATACCGGTACTCAGTGTTAGATAAGCCAGTCAATTCATGTTGATGCACATCATGTGTGCCGCCTGGTCATTGACCCATGACCTTTTTGCACTTTGCTGAACCAGTTGAACTAGATAAACCTCTGATTTTTGGCCTGAAGCTTTGGCCTGAAGCTCTAGGTTCTGACGACAACAGTTTCAATTCAGCAATGAATGACACAACCATGTCCTAAACTGACCCCATGTTAGCACCTCGCTGAAGTAGTTATTTGCTCATTCTCTGTGTACAGTGCATAGGTTCTGATGGCAACTTTTTTCAATTCAGCATTGACAACCATAAATTAGATAGAAAGAAATAAGACAGGAAGTCATTTAGAGTGTTGGAGAGAGATATTACTGTAATTAGTAAGCCAAACTGAGTTAGAGCAGAACTCTCAAAGAGCACATTGTTTGTGCTTCTGTCCATCTCTGTTTTGTCTCTCTCTCTCTCTACCACCCAATTCGCACGTTATCTTTAACTCTTCCTCTTGCATGTGTGTCTGTTGCTCTGGCAGTGTCGTTAGTGTTTCTCTAAGTGTGGTCTGCAGGCCACTGGTGGTTTGCCAGCTATCCCTAGTGGACTGCGAGCAGATGTGGTCAAATATCATTTTTCAGATCAGTGTTTCTTAAACTGCCTATGTGTGACAAAGCCATGTTGTCGTTGACATGATGAGTCGTTTGCAATGTTCACATGATGAGTCGTTTGCAATGTCCAACTCATACGTAAATCCAGATTCTGTGTTAACAAGGGCAGTTTATCAAAACCCAAGGCTAGGCATTAGCAATGGCCTTATCACCACATGCTGAAGTTAAACATTAATGCTTAACAGGGAACCACATGCTATTTAGGAAATATTTTTTGTCAGGCCACAACAGGTCTGTATGTTTGTTTGTGTGTGTGTGTGTGTGCTTGTTGTACCATCACTGTGTGAGAAATGGAAATGACTTCTACTCCCATATTGGTGTTGCGGCAGATTACTACTGGTGCAGTGTGTGTTGAAATGTGTATTTATGAGGCAAAAGGCCCTCACATTCCTGGATGTGTGATAAGGTAATGACCTCTCAGTGGAAAAGGTAAAACAGGCCTTCTATGTTCTGGGTGGGGTGCATAACATGTTGCTCTAGGATGTGGAGGTGCTATTGGCCTGGATCCCATAGAGTTTGTTTTGTTTTAGAAATAATCCCTCTGGCAGCGGGAGAGTTTACATGAGTAGCTGCGATATCAAATAAATCTCACAGCAGGATTGTTATTGTTTTGGATATGTTGCATATGTTGGAAGGGAGTCAGCATCCTCACACATACGTTCAGTCATACACACACACACACACACACACACACACACAATGCTGGAGAATAACAGAACGTCTGTCAGGGAATCCCCAGTGAAATTTAAGAGCAGTAGTTTTCTCTTACTCACTGTCACATGTGATTACCCCCTGAAGAGTTGTCCAAACCAAAGAGGTCACTATGTGTGTGTGTGTGTGAGTGACTGAGCGTATGTGTGAGGATGCTGACTCCGATCCAACATATGCACCAAAACAATAACAATCCTGCTGTGAGATTTATTTGATTTATTTGTTTGGCCATGCTGTGTATAGTTGGTGCACTAGTCCAGGAATGATGAGTGTTGTCACTTCATCAGTGGTCATTGTTATCCTGTCCATCTAAATGACATAATTTTTCCTCATCATTTGCCAGACATGGAGAGGGCATTATTAGGGCACACAAGGGTTATTAGAGTGGACATAATGAGAAGCAATATCCACTGTTAAGGGAAACTTCACTAGTTCGTGGGGGGTTGGGGGTGTGAGAGATTCAGCCGTTACAGTCCTGGGCCCATCAGTGCTCTGTCATGACCGGGACATTAAATGAGGGGAGACTAGACTAGACAGCTAGACTAGAAGGTATGGGAGAAGTGCATGTGCGATGACCGCTTGCACCCCCCTGTGTAAGGAGGATGAGTAACAGGGCAATTGGTGAAATGGAGGAGTAGGGGGAGGAGGGGGGATGATTTCGCGAACGTCGGAGCGTGTGACGTATGGAAAAGGAGGTCGGCTTAAATAGGCCTACCCTGCGGCGGCAGTGGGTGAGTTAATTGCTGTCAATTATCCCGCAGGCTCCTCCCGAACTTTGTTTAGAAAACATCATTTCACTAGTTCGCCCTTCGATATGATTGCTTCAGATAGACTAGAAGGTATGGGAGAAGTGCGTGTTTGGCAAGGTAGCTGTCCGTGGTCCTGGAGTGCCTGGAGCGGATATCGCGATAGAGCGATGACCGCTTGCACCCCAAAAGATCACAGAGAAAGGCCGCTACCAAATACATAAGTGCTTGCTGAGCGAGTCGTAAATCCGCTAGATTGGAGCGGATGTAAGACTGGTAGGCATCTGAGGACCAACGGCCCAGTATTTTAATTTGTTGCTCCGATAAGCTGTTGAGCGCAGCTGTTGTGGCAGCTCCTATCCTGAAGGAGTGTGCGGAGTAGCGATCCGCGGGAAAACCAGATTTGACTAGAATGGTTTTTAAGAGTGTCTGGAATCTGTGGCAAGTGATGGGTAGCCCTTCGTCTGACACGAAGAGCGGGTTAGTAGACGAAGCTTGAGCTGACCGATATGAGATGTAGTGAGAGAGGTATTGGAAAGGCTGAAGATCTGAGGCGGAGTTAAAAATGGATATGGAGTGTCCTTTTCGGGACTGATCAGTTTTACTCTGTTTGATGGTAAATCGAATGGTGTCTTGGTCTAGCTGCTCTAGATCTGCGATGCACGGGTGGACATCGGGAATGAAGAGAGACGAAGGGCATGTAAACTCGCTACATCTCAGCAGCCCAAAAAGGCCAGTAGAAACATAACGGAGATGGTGGAATCGGAATGCGGTGACATGAACCCTTTGCGAAGGGTAGCGATGCAGGTGGCGAGAATGCTTGAGGTAATGGGAAGGCGGGAGTCTTGGGGGACTGGATGTTGCCTACGGATACCTTTAATTAACACGCCTATTAACACTGCATGGTCCTGGGTGCGAGGGCTTGAAGGGCTAGGTCGGCCGTGATGGGCTGAAGATAGCTGAGGGGGTGGTTTATAGGAAGATGGTCTCCGAAAAGCTGGGGAGTGGAGTAGGGTACGCCTCTGGAGCCGAGCTTCTGAATCTCTGGAATTTAAGACGAGAGAGAGAGTCAGCCATTTTTATTGTGGCAACCGGGGACGTGTGCGGCTCTTATAATAAGCTGGTAGCTGGCTGCTATCCAGATTAGACGCCTAATAAGAGGGGAAAGCGCAGGCGATTTTCAGCTCGAGTTATTAATGACGTGCACTACGGCTTCGTTGTCGCTGTGGATTAGCACACTCTTGGAGGTCCACTCATTCCCCCAGGTAGGGCCGTGATGGCTACCGGGTAGAGTTCGAACACGGCTGACGATTCGTTTCCAGTTGTTAGCTCTCTGAACTCTAGTTGCCACGGGGATGCAAACCAGCGCCCTTTGAAAAAGCCTTCGAAGCCTGTTGAGGGGGCTGCGTCAGTGTACAACTGGAGGTCTTCTGGAGATGATTGGCAGTCGTCGTAGAACATGCACAGACCATTCCATTAGTCTAAAAACATCCTCCAGAGTTTGATATCGGCCAGACACTGGGCATCTAGAGATACGACGTCTTCGAGAGATGGGGTTGCTGAGCGCAGTTTAGGAGATGCGAGATGAAAGGGCGGCCCTGGGGAATGAGTTGACTAGTGGACACTCGACCGTGCCGTGACTAGGGCTATTGCAGAGGGGACAAGATGGCTTAAGTCCTAGGAAAACGCGGTTATGGAGCTCCATATCGAGCGCGCCCCAGTAGGGGTTTTGGTTCCAGAGGCCAACTCTGGCAGCGCATTTTGCTGAAAACAGCCGGTGGTAGCCTACGTATAAAAATGGGCTCCCCCGTAGGACACGGCTAGGCCGGCGATGATGGCCAGGTAGTCATTTAGCTCTTTGCGTCGACTGGGGAACACGAAACAGACGACTTCTGTGTAGTTGGTTAAAGCTACGGTGAACTCGGGGAATGACAGCATTTTTGATGCTGGGCCAGAATGTTTTAAAGACAAAACCAGTTCGCCGCAAACTAAATCCCGGTTATGAGAGGGAATAGGAAGGGAGGGAAGAATGGTAGAAAGGTCTACGTCTGCACCTGACAAAATGAGGTTCCTGGTGGACGCTGTGACGGGTGGTGGTTCGAATGCTGCAGCGTGGGGAGGCGGTGTCAGGGCCTTTGCTGTGGCTAATGAATAGCTTGGAAGCCGGAATGGGACGTCGTGATCCAAAGCACTCGCTGAATGCTGATGACCCGCTGCGGCGGGCTGGTCTAGCGCGGAGCCGGGGAAGAGATGGGAAGGGAGAAAAGGGGGGAGGGAGGGAGCGGAAGGGGAGCAACCTGGGACAGGGTCGCGGGAAGTGGGACGGGGAAGGAAAGAGGGTTAGGGGGGAGTAGCGACGCTGTCGCTATTGGCGCCGGCTGAGACCAGGTGCTCGCTAACTCATAAGAGAGATGGGGAGCTAGCGAGGTGAATCTTCGAGCTGACGCTTCGTGAGTTGAGGCGTGCTGTACAGACGTGGCTCCCGGGATGGAAAGGGGGGAGGGAGGGAGCAGTCGTCGGAACGACTGGAGGTGGGGCAGCCCTGGACCGAGTCCTGGCTAGGGGAGGTGGATGGGGGAGGGAAAGAAGGGGTGGGGGGAGTAGCGACGGTGTCGCTACCGGGGCCGTCTGGAGAAGTGGGGTTGGACCCGGAAATACGGCGGAGATGCGGCGGGAATGGGCCTGAGCCGCTGACGTGGCTGTGGCTGAAGCAGCGGAATGATACGCTCTGAAGCGTGTGGTGCCGGAAAGTGCTGTCGGCGTGCCCGGTTCGCAAGGTGGCTGGTGGTGTGTGCTTCGTCCGGCTGAATGGCCGGCGGAAGGAACCGCGCCGGGATGCCAGAAGGAGCAGCTTGCTTCCTGGTCTGGGGAGGAAAACAAAGGGAGGGAGCGGGAGGGCGAAAAGACCGGGCTATCCGACTGCGTTAGAAGGCGGAGGAGATGGAACTTCCTATCCGACCTACGGAACGCGATGCCACGGGAATGGAGAGTGCTGCGGATGCTAGCCACTGTCCAGTGGATAGGGTCATCGCCTTGCTGGCGCTGGGTCTTGGTGCTGCCGCGAGTTGAGGCTGCTGAGCGGGAAATGCTGCCCCGCACGGGGGCAGGAGAGGAGCACCTTCTGCGACCCTGTGTCCTGGATTCCCTACGCTGGCGGCGAGGGGAACGAATAAGATTATTTTCGCCCGGCGGAGGGCCCTGGGTGTCGGGTGTTGGCGGGACGAAGTTGTCCTCCAGATCGCTGGAAGAGGCGTGGATTTCCAGTTCCATGAGAGCTGTCTTGTCTATGCGAACAATATGCAGACTGAATGATTTCGCGAACGTCGGAGCATGTGACGTATGGAAAAGGAGGTCGGCTTAAATAGGCCTACCCTGCGGCGGCAGTGGGTGAGTTAATTGCTGTCAATCATCCCGCAGGCTCCTCCCGAACTTTGTTTAAAAAACATCATTTATTGGTTGAAACACCCTATTGAAAGTCTGAGATCTCTCTCTCTCTCTCTCTCTCTCTCTCTCTCTCTCTCTCTCTCTCTTGCTTCCTCTGATATATGTACAGTATTTCTTTCTTTCTCTCTCTCTTTCTCACTCTCTCTCTCTCTCTCTCTCTCTCTCTCTTGCTTCCTCTGATATATGTACAGTATTTCTTTCTTTCTCTCTCTCTTTCTCACTCTCTCACTCTCTCTGTCTCTCTCTCCCTCTCTCTTTCTCTCTCTCTCTCTCTGCTCATCCTTTGCTCCCTCCTACCCATTCCAGCTGTTCTCTGTTGCAGCTACCCTAGAGGAGGAAATGCCTGTGTGCCTATTTCTGTGCATGCTTACATAAACAGACAGTGACATAATAGAGAGGCAGGAAAATGGGGAAATCAGGGAACCAGAATTGGGGACACAGAGCGCAGGAGGGAAGTAAGAAAGTAAGAAGAAGAGAGTGAAGAGAAACCAGAGAGAGGAGAGGAGTTGTGATAGGAAGGAATGAGAGGGATGGTCCTGGCAGTGCAAACATACAGGCCATTAAAGAGTGCAAGCTTGGACACCACTTTGAGTTTCCCAAGAAACAGAGTGACATTTGGAAGGAAAGGAATGTGTGTGTGTGTGTGTGTGTGTGTGTTGTGTGTGCCTCTGAATGTGTGTTTATGCAAGATTTAGGACTAATACTTTCCAGAGTTGACTCTGGCCAGTGAAAATCTTTGGCTTAAGTGTCTGTGATCCAGAGCAACAAACTGAGGCTGTTTTCTCTGAGGGGTGGAGGAAATGAAAGGGTGGAGTAGTAACGATGTTGGGACAGGCGAAGGAGTGTGAAACAAGGTCACGTCCCACATTCTGTGGTTTGTTTTGACCAAATCTGATGCCGCAGTTTCTAACCGTTTTTTCCCCCCTCTATTTTTCACTAGATCCATATACACCACGGGGACCATGATGATAGCCTTCTCAAACGCTGGTAAAGAATTCTGCTCTACTCCTTGGGATTCTACCTCAGAAGGGAATTCTGTTCCCTTTGACATGTTTTTGGTCCATTCTTTTGAGTTCCACCAACCGTTCCATTCTATTGATGTATCCCCCCGCTTAGGCACAGCAGGCAGCCGGTCTGGACTGCTTTTGAGTCTGTGTGTGTGAGCGGGAGAGTTTGAACTTAAACAAAGATAACGCCCCTGGGCCTCCCCTCCTGGGCCCCTTCTGAAGCTCCACTCTGACCCGTTCGTGTAGGAGGTAGCACAGGGCGGAGAGACATGCGGAATAAATAATCATGGTTTATTTGCTTAGTCAAAAATACAGTGTAAGAAATTGACCTTAGCTCAGTAGTTAGTGTGTACATGGAGAGGGTGCAGGTGATGTGTTACTCCATTGAAATGTAGCATCCTCATTCAGTGCCCACACATAGGTATAACTAGGGAATGTTACGCCTTGAATTAAACTGGCCATCACAAATCATCACAAGCCCTTTTCCACAAGCCCTGTCTGTGTTTTCGTTTATTCATTTCACAGGAAACAGACATAGTGCCTCTTCCTTCCTCTATTCCTACATGTTTTAGATGTTAACATTAAAGCCAATCACATGCTGTTAGCTGGTCAATATTATCACTGTTTTATTGTTTCCAAACAAGCGCACACACACACCAACACACACACACACACACACACACACAATTCCTTTATACACAAACAGAATGAATACTTTAAACAGTTTACCTGGCTCACGGTGACAGGAAAGGCAAAAGCTTCACCCTCTCCTTTGTTTTACACAAACAGCACTGTTCAGTCAGGAAACTATCTTTTGAAGTTTTTAACTGTGTGTTATTATTTACAGTATATCAATAATGTAGCCCATGATTATGCTTTAATGTGGTTATGAATGAATAAGCAATGTTTTATAAACGTGACCCTGTCTGTCTTTCTGTCTCACATAGCTGTGTCCATCCTGCTGTTCCCTGCTCTCTCCTGCATTGCGGTCGGAGGAATTCTCTTTCTGGTGACAAACATGCAGGTAAAATATAAACCTAATGACCACATATGTACATGCAGGAAAAGTATAAACTTAATGACCACATATGTACATGCAGGTAAAGTATAAACCTAATGACACCACATATGTGCCGGTGTATGTACCCACCCAGAATATGCTCACTGTACTTTTCTATTTTCTCTCTCTCTCTCTATCTGTCTCTCTTACCCTCCATGACCAGGTTGGAAACCTGTTTGGTTCCCGGCGCTCCACTATAATAACCCTCTACAATGGTGCATTTGATTCTTCCTCAGCCATCTTCCTCATCATCAAGGTAAGGTCCACTTCTCTCATGGAGATAGAACAGTAGGCCTGATGGAGGTTGCAGTGGTAGGGAATCAAGAGAGTGAAGGATCTTGTAACAGTGAGTATGTTTCCAGCACACCATATTCTGATTAAGGACCATATTCTGGTTATGGGAATATTCAGAATAAGATGTTTCCATGTGAAGCAGAAACAAAATATTCCCGTTTACATGTTTATCAGCTGAATAAAGCGCTGACGTGCAGTAGAAGTAGTGTCTGCGTCATGACGTCTCAACGGCCTCTGTCCTTGAATTTCATTCATGACCACAAAATAATTGAATTTGGCCAGATTAGAGCCGCTATTGTTTTGCATTTTAGCCTTGTAATAGGCCGCTTTAATTGAGGGGTTTTCATTGATTCTTCATCTGTCAGCAGTGCGCATGCTGTGTCTTGAAGCATTATGATACTTTCACTCATCGATTAATTCCACTTTGACATTTAAACTTTCGGGCTGTATTTTGCACTCTGGCGCATGGTGTAAAACTCGTTTTTCACCCGCGCAAAGTTCAATTCGGTATTTTGCACGTTTATTTTTTAAACGATGCACCCAGGGGTGTGGCAATTAACAACCTAGGGAGGGGCCTGGCGCATTGTCTAAAAATCGCTATTGTACAACTGGTCAGAAGTCTATGGCGAGTTATTTATATGTTATTTTAAGAGCGCGTTGTCAACAGTCATATTGGCAGGTGCACGCACCATCCTTGCATTAACGCACACCAGCGCATGTCCATGCAAAACATTAAAAATTGCACGATTACAATGGGAAACATAATTAGAATAAAGATATTATGAAATACTGTCATCAATCTCATGATGAGTAGTTATTCACCATCATTTGCAAATTGGTAATGACGGTTAAAAGTGATTAGGGGAGAGCCGAGAGACACGTATGGAGCACAGCTGAAGACGCACTCACGAGATATAAGCAACTCCTCTGCAGGTTAAATGTTGTTTTGTTCAGTCATTTGAGCAATATTTGGGTAAGTGTTGCTTTTTCAGCCTATGTTTTCGATGGTAACCCATTGTCAGTCAATAGTGAAAGTAATTGCATATAACTGTCTTGTCGTTGACTGACACCTTGGTGAAGTTAGTTTCACTTTGCCAATGAGTTCAAATACTGTAATAGACGAGTGCAAATGCGTGAAGGCTATGCTAGGTTTTAGTAAAGCATGGTTTAGTGGAATGACTATTCCATACGGTCTCGCAAGCAGCCTCCTTCAAATGCGCCGTTGAATGCCAAAATACCGATGCATTTATTTGACATATCGCGCTTTGCGCCAATAAAGGGAATGACAGATGTCATTCTCATTGGTTTAAACGATGTTACGCCCCAAACACACCCATATGACTGATTAAAAAACCTAGGAACACCTTGTTGCGCCATGCGCTCCACGTTTGATAACGAAACCCCTCCCAATGTGGACTGGACATCCTACTAAATTTGAATAAGCTTTTGATGAGTGATGGTGCGCTTTAGAATGTCATGATAGGGCCCTTCAGGTTGTAATACATAAATTGACCTCGTCTTCACTTAAGAAGTGCAAACTTTCGCTATATTTTTCGCTATGTTGGCAAAGTGTCAGGACATCAAAGCAAGCTACCAAAATTCTTTGCACGAACATGCACAGATGGAATTTAATATTTCGAAAGGGGCATTTTCTGACTAATTTCTGTCTTTCCATGCCACAATATTCCGGTTAAAAGAGGCATATGCTAGGGGTGTTATTCTGGTTTTTAGTATTCCGAATATGACCTTATTCGGGTTATGGCATCGGGAATAACGTGTTAACATGACTCATGCACGATTGTAATATTGTCATTATTCCGAATAAAACCGGAATATGGTGTGCATGGAAACGTAGCCAGTGTTGTTCTGATTAGGAAACGATAACATGTAATAAACATTCTGATGATATTATTGAGGTGGATAGTTTAGAGAACAGTGATGGTGCAGTGATGATGATGACGATGATGATGATGATAGATTTAGAGATGAAGATGGTGATAACAATGATGAGGATGACAATAATGCTAAAGAAAAGGGTGTTGGTGAATATGAGTATGAATAATAAATATGCGGATCAAATGGTGTGTGTGTTTGCTGTAGTTGCTGATGCTGATGAAATGGTGTGTGTGTGTGTGTGTGTGTGCGTTTGCTGTAGTTGCTGCATGAGAGCGGCGTCTCCCTACAGGCCTCCTTCCTCTTCCTGTCCTCGTGCAGCGTGATCCACCTGCTGCGCACCTTCCTACTCATGCCCCGAAAACACATCCCCTACCCACTACCTGAGGACTACACTTATGGGTACACACACACACACACACACACACACACACACACACACACACACACACACACACACATAAACATACACAAACATACACATCCCCTACCCACTACCTGAGGACTACACTTATGGGTACACACACACACACATTCCCTTCCCACTACCGGAGGGTACACTTACAGGAACACATAAACATACACATCCCCTACCCACTACCTGAGGAGTACACTTACGGGTACACACACACACACACATACACACAAACTCACAAACACACACAGACACACACCCTACCGACTATGGGTACTCTCTCCCACACACCCTTTTGAGTAACCCTGAGTCCCTGTCTCTCCTGCAGAATTAGCTGTAGTCAGAAGAGAAGCTATAGCATAGAGGACAAATCAGCCAATGGAGGAAACATTCAGAGCCCTGCTGTTACCGAGGAAACCACTCCTGAAGAGGGCTCACCATTCTCCCAAAGCAAGCCAGGTGAGTGTGTGTTTGTGTGTGTGTGTGTGTGTGTGCATGATCGCTTGTGTCCTAAATCATTTAGCAGATGTACTGGCAGTCCTTGAGATGTAAATAGAATTGTGACACAGAACAAGTGTTTCTGAAGAACCCGTGTTGAAATATGCCATGAAGTGACTATACCATGCTGACTGCCAGAGAAGTGCTATTCTGAAAGTTTGAGGAAGGACAGGAAGAGGAAATGAAAGCGAATTTGACGCATACATCTCTCTGCCATCCACTGGTTCCCTATGGGCCCCATGACTTTCTCCTCCTTGTCCGCAAATGACATCTGTATGTTTGTGTGTGATCTCATTCTCCCTCACAGTCTGTACCATACTACACTACACCATACTATATTTTAGTACACCATACTATACTACACTATACTATATAATACTACACCATAGTATATTATACTATACCATACAATACTACTGACATACAATGCCATATCATACTGTACTGTAGTGTTTCAAGTAGAAATTTGAGGTGAGATCCTTTTCACGCAATCAATCAACTATAGACCTCAGCTACAGTGTAGCTGGTTTGCTAGTGTCATTGCACAACTGTAGTAATTTCCTGTGTATTAGCCGCATTGTGTTTAAACCACAGGACAGTGTTTTAGGCAAGTTAAAAAAACATATTAATACCATACTGTCCCTGTGTATTAACCTCATAGCTGAAGAAAGTTTGCAAAATCAATGTATAAACCGCGGCTAATAGTTGGGAAATTACGGTAAAGTAGATGCTGTTCTCACTCTCTAATAGTTGGGAAATTACGGTAAAGTAGATGCTGTTCTCTCTCTCTCCCTAACACCCCCTCTGTGGTATAGTGTGTGTGCCAGATAAGAGTTTCCGGAGCTGTGTGCTGTCCTGGTTCTTCCTGTGGCACTTGCTTTGGCTGTCTGTCATGCAGCTGAGGCACTACCTCTTCATCGGCACCCTCAACCCCATGCTGAATCGTCTCACCGCAGGGAAACCAGCTCTGGGTACTTACACACACACACACACACACACACACACACACACACATAAAACATGGATACACACACACACACACACACACACGTATACACATACACACATAAAACATGGACACACACAAAGTCTCTCATGTATACTGTTTTATGGTTTACATTACACGAGTACACATGTGCACAAAAACACACATTGACACATGTTACAGTTGTGCTTAGGCACAATTTTGAAAACAGGGCCTGTTTTTTCAAACATGTCTGAACCTCCAGAAATATTGTTCAAGTAGGATTATTAGAGGATAATTTCGAGTACAAGGTATACTGACCAAACACAACACATAAGGCAAGACCTGTACATTGAGGACTTTTTTTCTCTCCGCATTGTGAGGTACACTACCTTTTTTCTTCGACTGCTTACACACAGAATTTTTGTATACAATCTTTACAGTAAACATGTCACTATAATCCCATTGCCCCATATAATACCAAAACCCCATACAAAACCTGCAAAACCATGCACTAAATCTCAGCCTTTGACACAGTTTTCAATTTCATAAAAATACATTTTGCGAGTGTCTCTTCCTCCTCTTCCTCTCTGTGCTACATTGCCTTTAATTTCTGTTGTTCACAAGGGCTCACCTGTTGACCAGTGTTTAGGACCGATTGTTGAGTTTACAGTTACAGTAGCTCAAACTTGTTTTCTGTGCCTCCGGAAAAGCCTTAGGAATTAGTCCGGCAGCCATGGAGTCAGACCTGGTTTTGTCGGTTAAAGTTTTTTTTTTGCAGAATTTTGTAGACTAGGGGTATCTCTTTAAGATTTAGGAGGGTGCCCAGTGATACCCTTTGGGCAATTTTGTATATTAACCCTTTCTTGTTCAATGTATTGAATACAAGGTGAGACACTACAGGTGAATTGGGCAAAAAAATTAACCAGCAGATATCACTATGAAACTTCCCCAGTTGATTACTTACATTAATATGGGATAAAATGTATTACAAGTTATCTGAAATTTAATGTTTGAATATGCAAATTAGGCATAATCTAATTAAATATGTGCTGATTTGCATAAAGTTTAAAAAGAAAAAATCTGAACAATAGATGAAGCCGGGTTCAAAATTACTTTTTCATTGTGTTTACATATTAGATGAAAAGTATTTTACACAGGAAATTTGGATTACAAGTTTTCTGTAATTTAATGTTTAAATATGAAAAAGCCCAATGTGCCAAAATCATGAAAAAATTGGATATACCTCTGATTTCAAGATGAGTAGGTCTACTCATATTAAATGCAAATCAACTCAAATAAAATGTACTAAAATACAGTGTTCTGTGTGATAGTTTGTCAGACAGTACATTCACAGTACATAATTTAACTCTTTACTAAGTGAATTAATGAATTTCTATATTTCAGACAAGGCCAATCCGGGAGCCATGGGGTCAGACCTGGTTTTGTGGGTTATTTATTTATTCAATTTTGCTTAGACTTGTTGACTTGGGGTGGCTCTTTAATATTTAGGAGGGAGCCCAGTGATATTAACCTGACTCTCGCCAGACGAATTTCGTTCCGCTTAGCTCCGCCTAGCTTCACTCACATCCATCTGGGACCTCTTCCGTTTAGAGTGATTTCAGCACAAGATTGTATGGTTGAGCCAATCAGGACACAGGGCGGGAGTTTCATAGATGTGACATAGCGTAGAAGCAACTGTGAGACTGTTCGTCAGCGTCACGGGTTGGCTTCGATGTGAGTGGTTGAAGTAGCACGTCAATAGATGACGGACAAGTGGCTTATTCAATCATATGCAAGCATTTTTTGATTAGGCCCAGCCTTCTGAAACACCATTCCAATGGATCGGTTCCAGATGGATGAGTGGAGCTAGGCGGAAAGAAATTCATCTGGCGAGAGTCAGGTTACAGTGATATCCCTTGGACAATATCCTATATTAACCATTAAAGCCCTATGTGCCGAAATCATGAAGAAAACAAAATAGGAAAAGCAAATAATCAACTCAAATAGAATGTACTAAAATACAGTTTGCAGTGTGATAGTTATTCAGACAATACTTCATGCATTCAAATTGGGAAAATATAACCCTTTTCTATGTCAAATAATGAATTTATAATTTCAGATATTGCCTGTAATAATTCTGAATATGTGCACTTTTCCTCTAGTATTAGTTCTGATAATTGTCCAGTTCTGGCTCATCCTACCCTAAAACATGCAGAGAACATTGTGCAACCATTAACCTGGCAACTGCATCTGTTAAAGCAAGTCAAGGATTCAAGGATTTTCACTCTTGCAGCCACATCTGATCATCTCCAAAATGTATTTTGGTGCAAGTTTGACATTTTCTGGTAGACTGGATGGGCTCAGTAACGAATCAATGAATCTTTCTTCAAATGGCAGTTGAATTTCCAACTAAAGTATTCCTTTGTTTCAGGCTCCAAATACTTTAATACTTAAAAATGAATATTCTCTTTTTGAATGACGAGTTTAGGCTCTGAGCATAGACTACTACTGCAATAAAGAATAAAAATAAATGTATATTTTATACATATTAGAACAGTAGAACAGACACCCTGTCCGCTAATAGAGGGCAGTTTAGGCAAGTCCTTCCACTCAGCAGCCATATTGTAGCGCTTTTTGGGCACTTAACAGGCATCTATTTCGGCGTGCACAAGACTTCACAACACCAACCTTGCTCCAGCAGTGAGATCACAACACATGATTGGCACGATGTATTTACAACACACCACAGGATTGGCACAATGTATTCACATGTTGACTTTTTTGCCGTGGAAGGGGCGGGATATGTGTAGACAACTGCCATATTGGCGTTACAAACTAACCCCATGCATTTCTATGGAGGATTTTTTGAGTGCTGTGATTCCTCATTAGAAAGTCTCTGGTAAACCTCCATCCACACCTAAGAGACGTGCTAGTGAGAGATGCTAGCATGTAGCACCCATGGATTAGTTTCCTCTCCCACTCTGAGAATGAAATCTGCACTTCAGAAGCACCTACATACACCAAACTTTCCAGTCTTATACCTAACTATATTTAGAAGGCTTCTACAGAGGGGTTTGTTGATATATTATTCCTAGCCTTTTTATATGACATTCCTAAAAACATGGACAAAATGTATTTTTTAAGGCTATTGGCAGTACTTTCTGATTTACGGAATAAATAAAAGAGATATCTAAAATTCCCTGTGTAAAGACTTTTCATCTAGTATGTCAACACAATGAAAAAGTAATTTTGAACCTATGTTTTGATCCAATGTTCTAATTTAGTTTTTTTTTAATGTTTTTAGTTTATGCAAATCAGCACATATTTAATTGGATTATGCTTAATATGCATATTTAAACTTTATATTACAGATAACTTGTAATATTATTTTTCCATATTAATGTAAGTAATCAATTGGGGAAGTTTCATAGTGATATCTGCTCATTTTTTTACCCTATTAACCTGTGGTGCCTCGCCTTATATCAACGCATTGGACAAGAAAGGCTTAATATCGAGAATTGCCGAAGGGATATCACCGGGCACCCTCTCTAATCTTATTGAGTTACCCCTTGACAACAAGAAACAGCAAAAAAAAAAAACTTTAACCGACAAAACCAGGTTCACCTAAATTATGGCATTTGGCTGCCGGACTAAATGCACATGTTTGTTTCTGCAGTTGAAAGAGTCTATAGGCCTATGATACATGCCCAACTGCCAACCCCCCCCCCCCCCAAAAAAAATAAACAACAAAAGAATGGATGGTGTTCAGTAAAGTAATAAGTGTTTACACATGTGAAGAGAGAAAGAGAAAGCACTGGTGAATAAGTGTGGCATTTTGATGGGTTGTGTTTGAAAAACGCCAACAAGTTACTTCCTGATAGATTTTTGTGTGTTAAGTTTTTTGCAAATTGTCTTTTAAGAAATTGCACACTGTGTCAAACACTAAGAATTAGTGTATGGTTTTTCCAGATTTGATGTGGGGTGTTTGAAAGACATGTTTAGAAAATTGTGTGACAAGCAAAGATTTAGTGTGTAAACAGTTGTAAAAAATTGGTTCATAGGTGTGTATTTTTGGAAGGTAGTACCTTGACATTGCAAAGAGGAGACATTATCTGAGATTTCTGTGTCTAAAGTACCAGAGACATGTGTTTAGAGTTTTGTAAATCAATGTGTGTACTATTTTGTAAAAACTGTGATGCTGATAATGTGTTTATAGTTGTGAAAATCTGGGCTGATGTTTTGCTACTTGAGTGTAAGGTTTCGCTAACTGGAATACTTTTGATTTTAGTGTTTACGCAATCGTAAAAAACTGTAAATCGTTCAAATTAATTAAACACACATGTTGAAATTTAAGTATAATGAAATTTATATGTATGTGTGTGTGTGTGTGTGTGTGTGTGCATGATCTCCCTCAGTGAGCATCTACACCAATGCGTTTGCCATCACTCAGCTGTGTGGAGTGCTGTGTGCTCCCTGGAATGGACTCCTCATGGACCGACACAAGGGACGCGCCAGAAAGCCAGGTCAGACCAGCTGTCCCTCACACACACACACACACACACACACACACACACACTCAACTGCACACACACTCCTCACACTCTCACGCACACACACACACTCAATTGCACACACACTCCTTACACTCTCACTCACACACAGCAACACTCCCCAGACTCTCACTCACATACAGACTCACTCCTTTGGGTCTGTATGTATATGTGCCTGTATGACCCTGCTCAAGACAGTCACTTAGAAGTTATTAGTGTGTGTGTGTGTGTGTGTGTGTGAAATGTTAAATTGTATCTGTACTTTGGCTTTGTTAAACACCTTGTGTAGCAACACTGCATAAATGGCGCTATATAAATGAAGATGTATTTTTGTGTGTGTGTGTGTGTGTGTATGTGTGCGTGCGTGCATGTGTGTGTGGCACAGGTGAGAGCGAGCGTGAGGCGGACCTGCGGGCAGCCATCTTGTCGCTGGCCCTGACGGCCCTGCAGTGCCTGCTATTCTCTGTGTGTGCGGCCACTCCGCTGCTGCCCCTTCAGTATCTCACCTTCATCCTGCAGGTGCTCAACAGGTCCTTCCTCTACGGGGGAAACGCAGCCTTCATTAGCGTGGCGTGAGTACACACACACACACACACACACACACACACACACACACACACACACACACACTCACACTCACACTCAAACAACATGGCATATTCACATTTTGTTTTTTCTGTGTCATCTGTCTCTAAGACATATTGACACACACACACACACACACACACAGTCACCTTTGACTCAACTTAGACATATCTTCATTCAGTCAGTAATCATTTACGTGTGTGTGTGTGTGTGTGTGTGTGTGTGTGCGTGCATTTGCTTCTGTGTGTGTGTGTGTGTGTGTGTGTGTGTGTGTGTGTGTGTGTGTGTGTGTGTGTGTGTGTGTGTGTGTGTGTGCAGGTTCCCAGCAGCTCATTTTGGGAAGCTGTATGGTCTGGTGATGGCCCTATCTGCAGTGGTGTCCCTGTTGCAGTACCCGTGTTTCGCGCTCATCAAGGGCCCCCTGGGAGGAGACCCGCTCTATGTGAGTTAATAAATGACTAACTGTACTGTCAACCTGTTATTATACTGATTATACATCTGTTTTGACCATGTTTTTTCACTGTGTGTGTGTGTGTGTGTGTGTCTGTAGGTGAACATTGCACTGACCTTATTGACCTTACTGGCCTTCATCCACCCTGCCTATGTCTACCTCCACTGTCGTCGCCAGGCAACGCAGAGGGGCAAAACTACAGACTAGCCCTACCAGTTCACAGACAGAAGGGACCAACTTACACTTTAACCTATGTGTTATGTTTTAGTTCAGTATTTTTTCTGTAATTTGCCTTTTAACACGTATGTGGGTTCAAATGCATAACACTAGCTTTAGCTTTTTTACATTAAAGATATCCATTCCAATTAAGGAACTTGAATCTATTTAAGGAAATGAATAGGGAGTTAGGTTAATGAACTGAAAATTGTATCTGAAACTCCGGAGGTGGGAGGAAGTACTTTACGAGTAGGAGCTATCTCACCCTTTGCCAAAGGCCACACAAGGCGTGTGAATTTACATAATGATTTTATTAGGAGATCATATTTTGTTCCCGAGAAGTCATCTTGCATTGCATCTGTGCTTGTGCTGTATTTCCATATAATGTTTAATGCCATTCCTTCCTGAACTTAACGTGGTTGAAAGACACACAACACTGGCTCAGAAGTGAGCAGGTTTTAGAATGTGGGGTCACACCTGCCTTATTCCTCTGACCCCAGACCTCCGCAAGAGAGCAGCTGTTCCACGTCACACACACCCAAGCAGTCACACACGCACAGAACCCCCCCACCACCACACACACACACACACACACACACACACACACACACACACACATACATACATCATGCATACATACAGACAGACAAATACACACATACAAACACAGAGATAGAGAGAGAGAGAGAGAGACATAAACACAAACACACACATATGAACACCCTAGTTAGAGAGATTGTCAAACCACATAGCAGCCACTGTATACACATCCTTTCTTTTAGTGCTGTTTAATATTGAAATAACATGTCCAGACTTTCTGGCTTTTCAGTGTAACTCTTCAGTTCAGGACACTTTTGCTTACTCAAGATAACACTCACACAGTTACATGTCTAGGTCATGCTGCCCTCTCTTGACCAAACCAGATTGTTGTGTCAAGTGGGCAAACATGTTTACCTCATTTGTCTCTTAGCAAACTCAGAGCTCGTCAGTGATGTCATGTCAGTGTTTTACAGAGTATTAGTCAGTGCCAGTATTATGATTTTGTACTGCTTTTTATACTAAAGGGAATCACATGCAATAAATGAAACCATGTGAAATGTAGATTTTTGCCTCCTTTTTTTATTCCAGTCTTATCTGTTAACTTGTGATTGTGTGTGTGGGGGGGGGGGGGATGGTCACCAAGGATTAGGGCCCAGTTTCATGACAACATATGGTGGTCTTAAATAAACCCTAACTTTCTTTCCTTGCAGTTTTTTTCAAAACCTGTGCTGTTTGTAGCCTGAAGATTCCAGACCCAAATCTGAAAGATTAAGGGTCTGGCCACCAATAATGTAATGGCCCAACTCGAGGGGCGACACCAAGCATGCATTTGAAAATCTCACTGCACGCAATTGGATAACACTATACGCAGTGGCGATTCTAGACATTTTTAACAAGGGTGGCACTAGTGAGGCACTGATTAATTCAAGGGTGGCATGAGGCAAAACATCCAGATAAACAGAAACAGGCTCAAGATGTGAAATTAGCACAAATACATTAGGGAAACCAGATGCAAACACCATACTCATAAATTGAAGGACAAAAAAACACAAATACCTTACTCTCACATAACATTTCTTTGTACTTGAATAAAATGTAACACAAACATATTAAAGTTAATTATTAAAGTTGTCTGTCACTGGGCTATGCTGTGCTAAAACAAATTCCATCATGGGGACATTACAATATAATCCATTTTATATTGGATGATTAAAGTTCTCAAGAAACTTTAGGCTGGTATCAGGGCTGCTGCTGGCCATTTGGGTGCCCTAAGCAGAAAAAATAAAGTAGTAGTTTGATGCTGTTTAATTACATAATACTGAGCCTTTTTATTTATTTTAGTGTGGCAGCAATACGTTTCCGTATATAAGATCTGCTGCATAGTGGAGATCGAAAGGACCCAAAAAGTATCATCCTTGCATGTAATATGCTGTTGCTGCATTTTGACATTGTAAACGTTCGGAAGAGTGAAAACAAAAGCAGTTACAGTTAACACTTAATGACCTAGCAAATGTCGGCGACTTAAGTGTGTGATTAGGTAAATAGGCACTGGCAGATGCAATAGGTAAATAGATATCTTTGCATGTTAGCACAAGCAGTAGCCTGTAGGCCAATAAAGGCAAGTGTGTTTGCCACTTACATTTCTATTGTCTGACACTTCAAACTGCTGCGCATCAAGAAAGGTCCCGCCTTAGACCATGTTAATGGCCAATCGTAGACTAGGATTTGGGGGTGGCCAATCGAATCTCAAGGGTGGCCTGTGCCACCCGGAGCCACCCCTCTGGCTCCGCCCCTGACTATACGACCAATGTTTACCGACTGATTCCTGACTTCGACGCAATTGGATAACACGAATGTCATCTGTTTAGCTCGCCTCTGGCCCGCCTATATCAGATACACAGATGTGATTGGTTCCCTGCGATGCAAGGGGCAAAAGTAACGTGCATCATTACTCATTGCCAAAGTCTCTCACTGAGCAAATTGATATTGTGCTCCCGCGAGAACTCTGGATTCCCAGGGTATGCTGTTTGGAAACATAGTATTAAAGCAAAGAGTTTTTTGTACCTTAAAATAATGTTTCCAAAATTGTTTCCGTGGTTCATCAACTCCTAACAGGGTGAACGGCACTTCTGCATTCGCTTCGCAGCCCTCTGTCGGCTATAACCGCACTATGTAAGTTTGTAGTTCGATGGAATGAGACATAAGAAACTACACATTTGACTTGCATGATGTCGCAATACTTAATACTTTCATAAAATCATGCAACATATTCTACCTTGTCTATGGACATCTTTATTTGCAAAGCCGTTGCTGGATAAACAAATAGCGTGCGTGCAACAGAGGAAAAGTTCTTTGGTGTTGCTTTAAACAATGTGTGACTAGGGTACCACTTGGTGTGAATTACCACCTGATGTATGTAGTGGATTACAAGGCATCTGTAGTACAATGTGTTTTTTGAATGAAACTGAACATACATTTCAAGAAACACAATGTATAGGCTAAAGGTAAGCAGAATTGACTTACAACATCTTTAGGTGAAGTTTTGGATGTGGCAACCGGCAAGCGGCTTCTGCACAATGGCGCCCCACAGTGGTAAACTGGATTTCAGGCTTAGACCTACCCATACAGAAAAATCCCGGGGAATATTCACATACATGCAGCTACATCCAGTTTATATTTGAGTAGATGGCTACAATATATTTAATAAATATATAGTATATTATAGAATATAAGTATATGTGGAACTCAACATATATTTGGATATCTTGCATGAAAATCTATTCTGAATATAAGTAATTATATGCAGAAAATATAAGAAAGTGGCCAATATTGAATATTTACTCATATTTTGAAATATATTGATAAATACATTGAAATGTATTTATTTAACATAGATGTTCTTATACTGGAATATGTTCAAGCTGCATATATGTGGATATGTTATTTTTTCTGTATGGGAAAATGTTAGCAGACAGACACATTATTAAGTTATTATTAACATCTTACTTGAGTTATTATAACCAAATGTCCATTTGATTAGTCTATCTGAATCAAATTGGTAGACCTGATTAAGTAGGCTATAAAAAATGAATTCAATATCTTTGTTGTCATTGTACATGTACAAAAAAAAATATTTGATATAGCCTACAATCTGCAAAAAAATGCCATAAAAATATTTATAAGGGCCTCTAAAATAAATAAAGTAAATGATAAATAATAATAAACTAAGGCTCTAAAAGGGAAAACATGAATACAAAAAAATAATTGATTACTGCTCCGCTTCAACCCTTTGATAACACCACACACACAGTAAGCCTATACCATAGGGCCTATACATTCCACATTCTGCTGGCTTTAACATCCATGTGAAATCATAGCAGCAAGTTGTGTAGTTATGGCTCTAGGGTAGAGAAACTGTTTTTTTTTATGTCTAGTAACTGTAAGCTACCCACCACGATAAGGTACACACACACACACACACACACACACACACACACACACACACACACACCACTAAAGTGGGCAGGCCTAAAGTTACCATGAAAGGTACTGGTACAGCCTACTGTGGTACAGGCAAACATAGGCAAAGAGTACAGGCAGAGCCCTTCTAAGGAGAGCCTCCCCACTCTCTATTAATCCCATACAAACCGAATTTGGCTGCAGTTCACCAGAGTTCACCTAGATGGCGATCGCGGGCGAGTCCAAAATACATGGGGTCCTATGGAGCTACATGGCTACATTTGTTGTTTTCACCTATTTAACAACTGAAACCCTCAGATTTTATTTTATTTTTCGCAAAATGGATATGGATTTTCAATCAAAAGTGAAATAATCCGGGAGTCATGTCCTTTCGTTTTCTTACAGGTTGGGTCGTTGTTGCCCATAACACGCTAGCATTGATGCTATGCTATGCTATGATCATGCTAATGAATGATGTCATTGGCACGTTTGAAAGGCTTTTTAGAACAATTAAGTGACTTTAAAAAATATAATACTCAACCAAGTGTATTGTCTTTGCCTCCCCTTTCGAATACAATATTCAAATTACTTGAAAAAAAATGATATCTCGAGAAAAGTGGATTTTGAGGGATACAGCTCCATAGACCTCCATTCATTCTGGACTCGCCCGTGAGCGCCCCTAGATGCAGTACCACACCGGAAGAGTTCCGAGAGTGAAGGTTCTCTCCTTATTAGACATTCTCTGGTACAGGGAAAGGCCATAGACGGGCTCTGGAAAGGCTGTATTTGCAGCAAAACGTAAATTGAGTTGGGCTTTTACGACACACTGCTTTGCGGCAGATACACACATGTGCAGTAACTTGCTCTCGGTAACACCGCATGCCCCTAGAGTTTGTTGTAGACCGAACAATTGAAGTGTCTGCAAAACGCTCCGATCAAATTTAAAGGTATTTGTTGATGTTTGTTTTAAAGATTAACCATGTTGTATCAGCCGCGTTGAAGTATTATTGTTCAAATGAGAAATTAGCTATCGTTTGTTGCAGTGTAGCTAGCTGGCTAACCTAGTGTCATCATGGGGGACACATGCCACGGTGTGTCTTCAAATGAAAATTATATTGCACTTTATATCGTACTTTCATTGGTGTGTTAGTGTGTGTGTAGTTGGCATTAGCGTTACACAATATGAAACCCTCGTGTGACATGTTATTGTAAACTTAAGCGTCATCCTGATGTTTGCAACTTCTCTGGCGCAGCTAACGTTTACTAGCTAAAACAGCTAGCTGCTACGTTACCTAGTCGGATTCATTGACTGAAGTTATGCTAGTCTACAATTATACAGTATAATCTTTGTGTTGCATGTTTGGTAACGTTACTGAACTGGCGTTAGGTGTTAACCTAGTTCAGGACCTAGCAACTTCAAATTTGTGTAACGTTAATTGTTAAACAAATTTATTTCCAAGTAGTTATAAATTCATTTTCATTTACAGTCTCAGGATGTCTTTTCGAGGGGGTGGTGGACGAGGTGGTCGAGGTGGTGGTGGAGGATTTAACCGGGGCGGAAGAGGAGGATTCGGTGGCGGACGAGGAGGATTCGGTGGCCGAGGAGGGGGAAGAGGCGGCTTCAACAGACAGCAAGATTATGGTCCCCCTGAATACGTTGTCGGTAAGATGTGCTGCGGACTGCAATGAGAGCAGCTTTGCTTGCTCCTTTGCCTAATGGGTCACCTGTACGGATTGTATTACACGCCATTTAATGAGCTGTGAAATGTGGTAAAGCTTATTGCTTTGGAAATTGGGCCTTGGACTAAATCTTGTTATTGGTTGTCTTTACAGGTCTAGGAGAGTTTGTGCATCCTTGTGAGGATGATATTGTGTGTAAATGCACAACAGAAGAAAGCAAAGTGCCTTACTTCAACGCCCCAGTCTATCTGGAAAACAAAGAGCAAATTGGAAAAGTGGATGAAATATTTGGAAATCTGCGGGACTTTGTATCCTTGTCACTTCAAAGAAGGCTGTACTGTTAATTTGTTGGGAGTACATTTTCTGTATTGTTTCCAGTGTTTTACCAATACGTATTAAAGGATACATTTGGCGAGTTTTCACATAGATCTCCGTTTCTTGAGGTCACCGAGTACTGTTGGTATGGAAAAAAAAGGTACATGCCCAAACTCTGTGGGCATGTACATGGGAGCTCACGGACATGCCCCTAGAGTAAAGAGCTGTAGCTGCCTGGCTGCGGTAGCGGCAACTCAAGCTAGGGTTTTTTTGTACCAACAATACTCGGTGACCTCGAGAAACGGAGATCTATGTGTGAACTCCCCGGATTTCTCCTTCAAGTTACTAGTGCAGGATTAATAGCAATTTCCCTTAACTTGGTTGCAGTATTTTTCTGTCAAACTATCAGAAAACATGAAGGCATCATCGTTTAAGAAACTACAGAAGGTTAGTTGGTCTATTCAGCACATTTCTGAGCAATATCTGGTGACCCTGCCAAAATCTGTCACCAATGCAGGCCGTGTGGAGATTAATGTTTTTACCCTGTTTCCTCCCTCAGTTCTACATAGACCCTGCAAAGCTTTTGCCCCTACAGAGGTTTCTCCCGCGACCCCCAGGAGAGAAGGGTCCCCCGAGGGGAGGTAGAGGTGGCAGAGGAGGTGGCCGTGGAGGTGAGATCACTTCTCCTACACTGTTAATAATCACTTGCACTGTAGGGTATAAGTGTATATATATAAGTATATATACTCTTTTGATCCCTTGAGGGAAATTTGGTCTCTGCATTTATCCCAATCCGTGAATTAGTGAAACACACTCAGCCCACAGTGAACACACAGTGAGGTGAAGCACACACTATTCCCGGCGCAGTGAGCTGCCTGCAACAACAGCGGCGCTCGGGGAGCAGTGAGGGGTTAGGTGCCTTGCTCAAGGGCACTTCAGCCGTGCCTACTGGTCGGGGTTCGAACCGGCAACCCTCCGGTTACAAGTCCGAATCGCTAACCTGCAGGCCACGGCTGCCCCCTAGCTAGGGTAGCTGTTGTTGGGGCCCTTACATGAAAGCTGATTGTGACTGTTTAATTTGAAGTTAACTTGGAATGAGATTTGTTAATTGAACATTCAAAAATATAACCAAATAATGCATGTTGTGTGTTGCTGCAGGTGGCTTCCGTGGAGGACGGGGTGGAGGCCGTGGTGGAGGAGGATTCAGAGGAGGCAGCGGTGGAGGCTTCCGAGGAGGCAGTGGTGGTGGTGGTGGTTTCAGAGGAGGCAGTGGGGGAGGTTTCAGAGGAGGCAGCGGGGGAGGTTTCAGAGGAAGAGGAGGTGGCGGTGGATTCAGAGGTCAGTGAAATTTACCATGGGAAATATCAATGGACTAGATAGATGGATAATGGATAGATAGCAATCTGAATCAGTGTTGTGTTTTATGTATTTATTTGGTTAGCGTTGTATTTTTATTTAGTTTTGTTAGTTGTGAATCATTTTCTATTTAGTTTTAATAATACACATATACCGTGTTTCGTATGTTCTTCATTCATATGGCTGTTGTAAACTGTATTCAGAGAATGATCCTTTTAAATGGAGAAATCACTGACTGCTGTCCGTTTCCATTGATACAGGAGGGAGATCATGATGACTCAACAGACGCAGACTTGATCGGCCAGCACCACAGGAAGGGTACCAGGGGAGATGGAGCAAAGAGGCTGTTGAGCTTCCTCTCTGTTGGACTTGTTTTTAAACGAGGCAGCGGCCCTCTACCTTTTGGACCATTGGCCTGCAATGTTATTTTTTATTATTATTCATAATTTTTTGTGCTGTTTAATGTGTCCATTCCTTTTTTCCCCCCTTATCATCTCCCAGTTATCAATCTGTGATTGTAGTCCCTGGTCAATGATGCATTTTCTTTGGAAACCCCACAGGCAAGAGTGAGGCTTAAGCCATCATCTAGTGAAGGAATGTCTCATTGTTAGAAGATCCATTTTGATATACAGTGACACACACATAGTCCATAAAATGACAGAAACATAAAATAATGTCAGACTTGGAAGCGTTGTAAACGAAAGCTCAATTAAACATTTGGTTTGGAAGGGTTTGTATGTTTCAAACGCTGGTAACATCCAGTCAGTGAATCCACTGTGTGCCTGTAGTTGATATCAAAGGGCACTGAATATTTTTGTACAGGTTTGATGTTCTGCCAGTGCCACTCACAACTCAAATTAATAAAAAAGTAGCTGGTAACCAGCTGCTATTCAAAAAAAGTACTTGTGCCTGCTGGATTCATCAGATGTGCTTTCACTGAGATACTGTTTTAACTGGAAATATAAATCTTTCACTGTCTTTAACATGTGGGTTCTCTGTCTCAGCACCTCAAATTGATCATTGTGCTTACGTGTTGCCGTTATGCCTGAATACCCAATAACGAACGCCATTATGCATTCCCAATAAGCTGTTCTTGAACCACCACTTGTATGCTGGTTCTCTTTATGTACTATTGGTGTTTTATGCATCATGCATATTATGGTTATGACATGAGTAAATATCATATTAACATTAGAATTAAACTATTAAAGTCATATGGCCTAAATGAGCAATTAACAAAACTAAAATTATCAATAGACTATAGAATTAATAATAATAACAACCACCCTTTGTTGCAAACATGAGGGCCTTGGAAATATTTCTGGCCCCCAAAAAGTTTTAGAACCGTTGTTCTAATGCTTGTTGATCTGTGGCTCCCTACTGACCTGTCAAGCTGGTGGTCCCTGTTAGTTACACTCAGAATATCTCACACTTGTGTACACACACACACTTGTTTCTAAAGGCTGGTCCTCACAAGCAGCTGAAAATTGTTCCATAGTGTTGAAACTGTTGACTGTAAGGTGCATTGAGACAACCGAGACAATTTTACTGCCACAAAAAAAATGGTGTTGACGTTAACAGCGCGGAAAGTTTTGCTTTCTTTTTATTGGCAAGGTCCCCCTGTTTGATATGACTTATCATTTGCTATCATTCGAAGGTCGTGTTCAGTTATATTAGATGTTTGAATGCGCTTAACAATCGCGGTTTTGTGTGATTGGTTCAAATAGAGCTGATCAGTCAAGTCTACAGTTGCCACAATCAGCGTGTCAGAAAATAACTGTGAACAGGAATCAGCGTTTTGATTGGCTCGGGTAAAAGTCTCAACTACCTCCCACATTCGGTTTCTCTTGCTCCATTTCACTGTAGAAAGGAAGATCATGGATACAGCTGGGAAAGTAAGAACCTTTTTTTGTGGTTGTGAATAACCTCAACGAATTAATTATATATTCAATATCAGTGGGATATTCACTTTGCGAAATGTAACGTTAACGAAGGAACAAATAGTTTTCTTCAAGTTGCAACGTGCAAAGAGCTAAACTATGCATGAAACTACTGTATAAACGAGTAGTGTTTCAGCCGAGAAAGTTGCACAGTTTCTGCGTGGTACAACGAATCATTGTGTGCTTTCCAATAGACCAGCTGAATTATTTCGACCAGTGCATGCTCCTTTATGTTATGTAACACCGAGCATAAAACCAGTTAGCGGCTTTGTTATTCGCTCGTTTCTTTATGTAGCGATGCAGGATGGCATGCTAGCGTCGGTAGGATGTGTTGCTTGAAACATAGTTCGCGTGATTTTACTACTTAAAAATACTGGGTTGTGCATTAATTATACCCTTCTTTGCATGTTAGCTAGGTTTTATAACGATAAAACATGGTGAAGTTCTACCATCACGTGCAAGCACAAAATTGGTGAATGCAGTCTTCACATCATATGTTAACTTTTTATCTTCAGTGTATGGTATTCTAAGTCAAAGTCTAATACCATACCATTAACAATGTGACAACTGATTTCACCTAACATTATAAGTTCACTAAATATGGGATAAGGATGCATCCAGATTGTGTGTTGATGGTCATATTACAGAGTAAGGTGCAGAGATAGAACTACATCTGTGCCTCCACCAGGTCATCAAATGCAAGGCAGCAGTGGCCTGGGAGGCTGGGAAGCCTCTGTCCATTGAGGAGGTGGAGGTGGCCCCACCCAAAGCCCACGAAGTCCGAGTGAAGGTGACGTCTCCTCTTTCACTTTTCTCTATTCTTTCTTTTATCTCTGGGTGTAATTGCCTTAACAAGTTACTTATCTCAATCAGTGGGTACCTACAATACAGCTGAACATCAGAGAAGGCCAAGGAGGCATTATATTTTGAAGATATCTGGTCATTTCACCACTGATGTGTTCTGATGGGAAACTGTTGCATGATGGGATATTGTAACAGCTGGATGCACTGTGGCAGAACGCATGCTCTGCTGTCTCCTGTGAGATTTAAAGGAATTATCTGGAGTAAAATGCACTTTAGATCGATTTCCGGATGATTGGGGGTACATACGTTGAGTTGACATCAAAATTATGTCATTCGGATGTGTTTTGAGAAAGTTCGATTGTACCGTTTTCAGTCACAACTCGTAGCCTGGAAGTGAGCGGGGCATTTCAATTGCGCCGCTACAAAACGCTATTTTTATACCTCTTCTACAGTTCCAAACAACATAACACTTACGTGGTAGTGAGTAGAGGGTCCCTAAAGCCAAACTGAAGTATCCCGAGGTCTTTATGTGGTCGAATAGAGAGTCCAGAATGAATTTCATCAAGCCGATACCGTTCCGGGAATGTTGCCATCTTTTCCACCACCTTGAGGGGAAAGTCCTTAAGAGTCTTATTGCTGTGTAACACGCTCTGGAAATTCACAATTTCGTCGCCGTTTTAAAAAAAAAAGCTATGTAGCCTACACTAACACATAATATGTGACTTGAATAATAGGCCTACTTCAAATAGTTGTTATTTCAGATAGATTGCTAGATTGCAGATATTCAGATAGATTGTCTGTTAATTGCCGTCATCGTGAAGCGCTGTATCTCGTGGTTATGGAAATACCATGCACTATGCCATTTATATAGCTAGAATAATACATGTTTCCAATGATATAATGTTTCTATAGTACAAAGTGTTATTTCACTCTGTTTTACGTGGGTAAGGCCACCGCACATCCAAATAACTGCCCTTCATGACCCACAGCCGTCACTCTCCATAGGTTAACATGGCAAAACTCATTTTTCTAAAACTGCTTTTCCATGTCTCACCTGCAATAAATATAGGAGGCTATAAACACAGATATGTGTGCATTTACTTAGAATACATGGGGTTGCCTGGTCGGGAGGACCGCTTCATTCGTCCCTCCATAGACATTCAGCAATAGGCTGTTTTGCATCCATTACAAACAAACATGCAATGTGAAAGTCTGGGATTGGGGAGAGCATTTAGTAGGCTATGCCTAGTCTAGTGCATAAGCATGAAGTTGAACCTTTAGATGAAAAACACTCTTTAATAATAGGCCTACAATAAATGAATAAACCGCTAATGACGTTTACTTTTGACCATTGCATTTATCGCCTGTAACTCCGTGATAAAAGGACCTAACAGGTAAGTATTTGGCTGAGCAACGGAGGATAATATGTTCTATGTTTTGTCCACATGATATAGGCCTATGTCTAATCATTGTTGCACTCGAAGAAAACTGGAATGTTTCATTCGTCCTCATTTTCAATCGTCCCGAGCGGTCGTTCTCTCTCCAAACTAACTTTATTCTCAAAATGTTGAGTTTAATGTCGACATGGCGACTTTAAAGTCGGCACATCGAGATTAAAGTCGACATGACATTTCAACTTTATTCTCGAAATATCGAGTTTAATCTCGTCATGGCAAAAATATTTTTTTCTTCATGTGTGGCCCTAATACTCCGTCGTACTCTAGAGCAACTTCACATGGTTTCTGAATTATGCAATAGCGGTGTTTTGTAGCGGTATTGACAAGAGCCAGCCAGGAAGTTGTGTGTAAGCCCACTCCATACTTGGAGCCTGCTTTTTGTTGATTGAATCTTGTCATTATGGACCCTTATAGTGTTGCAACACAGTAGAGTAAACTTTGTGGCTCTACTCCTGGGACGCGTTTCCCAAAACTATAGTTGCTAACTAATTTAGCAACTTTGTTGGTTGCAATGCAATTTCGCATTGCCAACCAACTAAGTTGCTAACAGGTTAGCAACTATAGTTTTGGGAAACGCGCCCCAGACTAGTAGTAACACACCAGTTCACATGTGTAAGGTAGGTCATTCTAACACAGTTGTCCCCAAACTTTTTCTTCCGAGGGCCAGCTCACTATGCCTGGCTCTAAGAGAGGGCCAGAGACTCGGAGTATATCAGTAACCATAAATAGCTTAGCGCTGTGAACAAAGGCAGTCTACCTTAGTTGAATATTCCATTACATTTAATCTATAGGCTATTGCAATTTAATACCATTGTTATCTGTGTTTCTATTGCCATCTTGCCATATCAGTGTAAAATGTAGCTCAATTTTATAATACTAATAATAGCATTCTCAAAACTATAAGCAGGGAGTCCCAAAAGTATATTTTGAACTCTGAACTTTGCATACACAGCTCAAGTTGTGAACAAGCAATATCATACAAATTTAAAGTTCTCAAACTATGAGTTTTATGAAGTGGTGGCAGAAACATCTGAAATGACCAACATTCTAACTTTCACTCACCTGATGAGAACTTTGTGAACTCTGTATGAATATTTGAACGAGTGAATAAAAAATATAAATAATTATACCAGAAAGTTCCAGAATTATGACTTGAATAGAAGTTAGTTAGTTATTAACAATTAATTGATAAACTTTTAGAATACTTTGAGCACTGATGCAGTCAGCAGAGGCCTCTTACATTGTTTGCAGGTACAGTAGGCCTAGCCTGACGTAGTCATACTCAATTCTAGTCAGAATTTGACCTCAAACGTTGTGGGCGGGACTAAGTTCGGAATGGCACCCAGGCTACAGTAGGCCTACTATACATTTAATTCCGTTTTCGATGGCAAACGCGAAACAGCGCCAAAACAACCACCAGTGGACAAAAATAGTATTACATGTGTACTGTTAAGACCCGCCATAGAGAATGAATGGGGGAAATTACGGAGGTTATAGTTTGACGATGTCGTACTCCCGTGCGGGCCGGATCCTATATACCACGGACATGTTTTGGGGGGCCACCTAAAATGAGGTGGCGGGCCGTATCCGGCCCGCGGGCCGTAGTTTGGGGACCACTGTTCTAACAGATGTTCCGACTTGTCCATAAATTGAGTGGCCTGCTGTGGATTGCAGATCCATTCCACTGCGGTGTGCCACACTGATGCCTACACCCTGAGTGGAGCGGACCCTGAGGGCCTCTTCCCCGTCATCCTGGGCCACGAGGGCGCCGGCACGGTGGAGAGTGTCGGAGAGGGTGTCACCAAGTTCAAACCAGGTCAGACAGTTCACACTTCTCTGGTGATATCCTAGACCTGCTTACTGAGTGTGGATCTTTTTTTGTTCTGTTTTTTTCCTTTCTAATATCTGAAGTGCAATTTATGATGACATTTGAAAAAATAATTTGTGTAAAAAAGACCATGATTTAAAGCTACTTTTCCAGTTATTATTCTTGAATTTACTGTAATGCTGGGCTGAACCAGATATGTGCAACAGTATATTTAACCGCTTGTGTTTTTTAAAATTAGGAGATGTGGTCATTCCTCTGTACGTGCCTCAGTGTGGAGAGTGCAAATTCTGTAAAAATCCCAAGACTAACCTGTGTCAGAAGATCAGGTAATTAGACCCTAGATATTATAATATGCACACCTTTAATCAACCACAAAACGAAACAGATTCTTTCCATACCAACCAGTTACGTCATGGTTGTGTCCATTATGGAAAAACAAGATGTGGGGAGAATATGTGAAATGTTTAACCCACATGTGACCCTGGCGTGGTGCCTGCTTTGGCTTACTGAATTTGTACTAGAATTCCTGCATATCACAGAATCAGCCATTAATCTTTTTTTTTTCTACTTGTAAAGTTGAAAACTGACCAAACATATACTTTTAATAGGTCAGAATATAATTTAGAAATGTTAGCAGCATTATAATTTAGCAGTTTAATTCATAATTTAGCAGTTTAGCAGCATTTGATGGAACTGAATCAACATTTCAACATAAGTTCAGGCCGTGTGTTAGCAGGCTTTTTAGTCCAATTGCTACCTGAGAAACTTGTTGTTTTCAGATGATCTGTATTGATCCAAGTGCAGGTGATCAGATTATTCCTCTGTCCTCTTTCAGAATCACCCAGGGCCAGGGGCTGATGCCAGATAAGACCTCCCGCTTCACCTGCAAGGGAAAGCAGTTGTTCCACTTCATGGGGACCAGCACTTTCTCTGAGTACACAGTTGTGGCGGATATCTCTCTGGCCAAGGTGGATGAGAAAGCGCCGATGGATAAAGTGTGCCTGCTGGGCTGTGGCATCTCCACTGGGTATGGCGCTGTGCTGAATACTGCCAAGGTAATGCTGCCAGATATGGGAATTACAAGAGGTTTTCATTGTGCAGACATGGATTACTTGCTTGCCTCATTACATGCTTTATTACATAGCTAATGTCTCTTGTTTACATGCTGTCTGTATTACAGAGCCAGTGGTTTAGCCACCTCAGCTACCCCTCTGTTTACTTTACCACAGGCAATGTTATTATCCCAAACAGAATGCTGATTGGATCAGTTAAAGCCTGGGTTGGAATGTTGTCAATGATTAAATCAAGTGAAATTAGTGCAGCAACCACAGAGCACACATTCTCCTTCGCTTGATCGCATAGTATCATGCATCAAGTAGATTTTGCTTCACCTTGTTTAACTGAACCTAGTTTTTATCAGTTAGCTGCTGTTTGGATTTTGGGTGGCAGAGACGACCATTCTGCTAGAAAACGGAATCAGTGTGTCAGTGTGTTGTCAATCAATTACCGTGTTTCCATCCAACTCATGCGAATTAGTGATGCGAATCCATGGTAATGCGCATAAATAAAATGCGCATTAGTCAGCGTTTCCAACACCTATTGATTCTAAGTATTTTGGGACACTTTGCCTATGTTGAGTGAAATGGACGCCCTCCTCTCTGCGGTCGGAATAGCCTAGGCCCTAGGCCTAATTCATTCCTTCATTTTGAAAATATTTTGTTTAATATCGATTAGAAGGAGAAGGCGGAGAATGTTTATATTGCGCAATCGGGTGTTGGCAGCTTCCCATCGCCGGAGACCGCCATACACTTGGGAATGACCAAGGTCTCGGCAGTTTTTTTGTCAAATTTGGCACTTCACTGTAGAGCTTCATTTCTATCATTTCACGCGGGCTCGGGCTGGGCTCGGGCTTGTGCGGTAGGCTAAATGAGCGGTCAGGTGATGCGTTTCGGTTAGCTGCGAGAAAGATGCAGAAATGGATGCTTAGGAGGTGAAACAGTGGCTGGCCTCTTGTGACTGGCGTTTTAGTTGCACCGGCAAAGAAAGCAAAGTCTGAGGTGTGGAAAAGTTTTGATCATGTGCATAATGAGAATAATGAGCCAGTGGTTATGTAAAATCCAAAGGATGCAACATTCTGTAGAACGACAGGGAATTCGTCACTGATAAGGCATGTTGATCAAAGCTGTCAGTGCCCATCAGGATCACATCGTTTGTTAGGCTACAGCAACAAAATCAAACCCTGCAAAGGTGAAACAAATGGTTATGGAGAAGAAGTGTGTCAGCTTTCGCTGTAAAGACATTAGGCTTTTTAATATCGTAAATGGCCTAAATTTTAAGGCTGCCAGGGTTTGAAGAATTATGACGAATGATAGACCTGGCTGTTGCCCCGAGTACTCGTTGTCGGATGCCTATCCCAACAAACAAGCCATCGCATCTATCTATCCATAAAATGCAGGAACGTCTGTCTGTCTGCGTGTCGTCGGTCCGTTTGATTTCAAACTTGGCAGGTGTCTTGCTACTGGCATGAGTAGTGTCTTGCTACTGGCATGAGTAAGTGCAGTGCATAGTTTGACATTGTTTGGATAAGAAAAGCTAAATATATCGTTATATATCGGTAAAAGAAGCACACGTTGGCTTTCTCCGCTCTACCATAGCCACCCTCTCACACAGCACTACGCGCAGGACCAGAGAGAGGATAAGCGGAGATTTGGCAACACTAAATCACGGTTAAAATGCAGGATATTTGATTATCATCTCTGACCTCAACAATAAAGACTTCCTGTATGTTTGCTTGCATAAAATGATTACGCGGATTTTGCAACAACACATCAACAAACACGGGTATGTAGTGGCTATTCAAAATTACATGAAAAGTATGTGCAATAAACTGACGCTTTGAATAGCCCAGGCTACATTGGACATGAGACTTTGAATAAACAAACTACATTTCCGACTGCAAGGTCCCAAATTGAAACAAGCTAATGGTCCCGAATGTAACGTTTCAGAAGACGTGCCACACGGCTAGACAACAAGTGGCAGACAGAGCAACGTCACTTATGCTACCAAACACTGCTTTTGAGTCACATCGTTGCAAATGTAAAACGATCACAAAATGGCTTGTCTTCACTATCAGGAAAGTTATGCAATAAGCTAGGCCTATAGCCTTAACTCAAAACATTTGTTATGCCATTATGATCTGTAGAAATCACATGCAGTCATGCCTAAATTCTGCTTACTGCACATTCATTATAGGCTAATATATTATGATATTCAGAATACATTATTGAATGCTTAGCTGGAATGATGTTTTTCCCTATCATATTATTGTTAAAGCAGGCATACCTGGGGGCATGTAATCGGCTACAGGTTTTCTACAGGAATGGCATGTTTAAACGGGCACTGCACTAGTTGTATAAACTTGCGATGTGTGCCGATCGAGTTGTTGGCGAAAACTTTAGCGTCAGCAAAACAGCTGTGCACCGATGTGTGTATTCAGTTTGTTTTATTCTACGGAAACAAGCAAGAGAACACATCAAGTTGCCTAATGTTATAGGGAAGCGCCAGAGATTGCTGAGATTCTCTGAAGGTTACGACACACCGTTTCCATCAACTTTATTCGCATTATACCTTATGCGCATCGAGAGTTAATCCACCCCCCTCTAGCGAATCAAATATAGATGCGCATTAGGATTTTTGATGCGCATTGCACGTGTTTCCAACCGGGATTTCTTATTCGAATAGATTAAATGCGCATTAGGAAGTTGGATGGAAACACGCTAAATGTGTTGTCATTTTTGTTGCCTTGAAATAGTTTTTCAATTATATGCTTTGCCAAACCTGTAGGTGGAGGCAGGTTCCACCTGTGCCATCTTCGGACTGGGAGCCGTGGGACTGGCTGTGGTCATGGGCTGCAAGTCAGTCGGAGCCACCAGGATCATCGGTGTTGACATCAACCCTGAGAAGTTTGAGGTGGCCAAGCAGTTTGGGGTGACTGAGTGTGTGAACCCCAAAGATCACAGCAAACCCATCCAGGAAGTGTTGGTTGAGATGACTGACGGAGGAGTGGACTACTCTTTTGAGTGCATCGGGAATGTTGGGATCATGGTCAGTATTTCAGATGCTTTTGCAATCGGGACATGGGGTACACTTGTTTAGTTCACTCGCACTGTGTTTCTTCAGGGGGAAAACGGCTTAAAATATCTTTCTAGTTCTTGGTCAGTTCTAAAGAAATTGCTTGGATTTTAAATCCACATAATCATACCATCTTCAACAGGTTAATCAACATATCCAAGAAGTATTTTGGCCTCTGTATGCATTCAATACATTTGTAATTAGTTTTTTCATAAACACACAGTTTTCAGCCCATGCAGGTATAGCTGTTGACCAGTACTGATGGTCTGTGCTGTGGTTTCAGAGGTCAGCCTTGGAGGCCTGTCACAAGGGCTGGGGCACGAGCGTCATCATCGGAGTGGCAGGAGCTGGGCAGGAGATCGCCACCAGACCTTTCCAGTTGGTCACTGGGCGGACCTGGAAGGGAACCGCCTTTGGAGGTGAGGGTTTAGAGCAAAGATGGACTAGTTTCCTCCCATCAGCATTCATCAGCCACAGGAAATAAGACACTGGTCTTGCCCTTCATCATACTGTGATTTAGCCTGACATGTAGAAGATTACACATGAAGGCCATACATTGGGAATTACTTTAAAACCACAGTCAAATCAGTGGCCAAGCCAAAATATTCACTCTTGTGTTATCACAATGACCCTATGTGTCCTGTATCCCTATGAGCATAATTGTAGTCACTTTAGGAAATTATTTTTTAAAGGACAGAAAAATTTACTTTTTTTTATGACTGTTGAACTTGAGGCTGTGTGTGGCGTTCAGAGTAAACCGGTCAGTCCTCTGCACCTTTAGGATGGAAGAGTGTGGAGAGTGTGCCCAAGCTGGTGAATGAGTACATGAGCAAGAAGCTGAAGGTGGATGAGTTTATCACCCACACGCTACCCTTCCCCCAGATCAACGAGGCCTTTGATCTCATGCACCAAGGAAAGAGGTACAGTTTCCCCAAATCTACCAAGCAAGCTGATTATGCCTGTTTGCTTTTATAATAGCATGTCATCTTTTGTGTCCTCAAGGATGGTTAGGTGTTGATAATTGATGTTGGATGTGGTTAGGTAGGTCTTAGTAATTTCTAACTTAATGGAGCTGCACATCAGAAAAAATAGTAGAAAATTGGTATTGGTTTTAAGCTAATGCTGTGACTTTTTGTTATGTTTGTTTCAGCCTCCGTGCAGTCCTGAACCTCTGAGGAGCCAGTGGACAGGAAGTGGTCTCATCACATGGCACTTACCCAGTGTGCACTTAAGATGTTGTCCTTCTGGCGACCATCATGGCTTTTTTTGTTTGTTTGTTTGTTTGTTTAATGTTTACATCAAGGCACACCTGTTACAATCACAACTGATTAAATTTGACTAAAAAATGCAAATGTTTTTGTCTTGTCATTTCTTCCCATTGCACAGCTGGTTACCTTTGTTACAGAAAAGAGCATGTCACAGCGAAAAACCACAAGCCTAAGGTCATGGCTTTGTCAATATCAGTATTGCTGATATTAATTGAATTAATGTTTTTCCACCTTTGAAATGTATGGTGGAAATTTAAAGGAGGAATACTTCTGAAATTGCACGGATGGAAAAACAACTGTTCTGTTTATCCAGCCAGTTCTTTACTGTTATGAGTAATATAATTAAATTTTAATGCTGTTTGATACACTTCTCATAAGCATGATAAAATAGTGAACATTAATAATCCAATTAGCAGCACTGTTATACAATTATGGGCTTTTCTATGATTTTACAACCAGATACTGGCATCCCACAATGCTAATATATCAGTATGCTTCCATGTCATCAATATTAAATGCATTTTAAGAAGGGAAGCAATGTAGTTCATAACTTGTTCATTAAGATGAACAAGCAGAGTTTTTCCAGTTGTGATGATGGCAGCTGGAAGGCTTTGTTTGTATAAGAGGCAATGAAACACTTCATAGTACCACCCACTTCTGTGGTTGCCACATTTGCCAAAAATCCCCTTTAACAGTTAAGATTTCCTGTATGTTTTTTTTTTTGTGTGTGTGTCAAATCATTTCCTTATCATAAATTGTGAATCACTCCAGCTCAAAACTTGTTTGGAAATAGTATTGGAAAAGTATTCAGTTATGTTTTAGACGGCGTGACCACTGTTTACACAAAATGCCTGAGAGTTGTTTTTACAATACATGACAAAAGGGGATAAAAATGGAAGAACTTTTCAGGATTTTCTCCAAACTTGGCAACATATCCCACATCCACAAACACCAGGCAATGAGTAATTATTAACCTTAAACACAGTGAACTTGACTGGCTCCTTCCGCACTCGCTACAGGACGTAGCTGCTTTCCCTCCAACAAGCTTGCACTCTAACAAGACGCCCTCTGAACACAGCTACATAATGGCAACTGCAGGAAAAGTAAGAAACCTTTTCTTCACTCTTTGCACTTTATTTTAACTTTGGATTATGTTTATGGGCAAATGCATGAGATGGAACATCTAATGACTGGTAGCTGTGTGGCATTGGTAGTAAAAATAATGAGACTATATAGAAGGATTCCAGACTCAAGATATTGCATATTATTATCCTATCCCCATTGCATAGCCTTTGCATATTGTCCTATCCCCATATTATCCTAATGAGTATACTGTGTTGTATCCTGATGTTATTACCCCTTAACATTATTTACAATACGGCATGTGGTGGTCACAGTCAGCAAGAATAAGGACAATTTGATCAAACAAACTAGGGACTCATTATGTTCAGTTGAGAGTGGTTGTGTTAAGTGTACAGGTTGCTGCTTGCTCGGGAAGTGGAAATGTTCGTTTATGGTGGTGAACCTTGGTGTGAGCAAAGTTCACTTTTTGCTGTAGAACACTGACATGGTTGTATTAGCTTCTTGGTTTTGTTTTATTATCACTGATAATAGGGGCTTCTTTTGCCCAACCACGGGCTACAAATTACACTTATCTCTGACTGGTATGCAATAAACAAAAACTCTCTGAAGTTGCATCTACCTGAGATTTGAATTGATTGAATTTACTGCACCTAATTGCATGATGGCTTGTTTCAAGGTGATCAAATGCAAGGCAGCAGTGGCCTGGGAGGCTGGGAAGCCTCTGTCCATTGAGGAGGTGGAGGTGGCCCCACCCAGAGCCCACGAAGTCCGAGTGAAGGTGAGAATGGCCAGAATGTGGCTGATTGCCAAATTACTGATCTCTGATGTTATATAATATACAGTACTGCAGTGCAATGCAGTTAGTCAAGCACAGATCAATAGTTTACTTTTACGATTAGGTATCAGACACTATTATGCAAAACGATTTATCATGAATATGGATTTCTAACCATAACATAGTGGAATGCCTGTATGTTTAATACGCATACAGATAAATGGAAAGGCAATTGTTTATATATTTCATATAAAGACCAATATTGTATAAAGTTTTATTTTCACTGAGATTCTGCGTCAAGACAACTAATATGTTTACAGACATAGTCCTTTCCTCAACAAGCATTTCTTTATATTCAGTAGTGGCCTGCTGTCATTGCAGATCCATTCCACTGCAGTGTGCCACACTGATGCCTACACCCTGAGTGGAGCGGACCCTGAGGGCCTCTTCCCCGTCATCCTGGGCCACGAGGGCGCCGGCACGGTGGAGAGCGTCGGAGAGGGTGTCACCAAGTTCAAACCAGGTCTACCCAAACAAATTAAACTATATATGATTACTGATTGGGGAAATATTATCATGATATATCATTTTATTTACAAATGATAAACTGGGAATTGAAAACAGTTGATTTAAAATAATAAAAAACAAGATTTTTAAGACTTTGAACTGAATATAACATACAGTATATAACATATATGTTTCACTTAAGTGATATTATATGTAACACAATGAATAGTTAAATAATAAATAGCATAGTAGAGTATACATTGTGGATAGCTGAATCTTATCTACTGGCAATCACCTCAGGGTACTGTAGAATTCTGATGTATTCCAGATGTATCTCACTTGTATAGGTGGTGCAACCACACACACACAAAGGGCTTAGTCTCACTAATAGCCAGACTGACACCATGGAAGGCCATGTGTATGTGTAACGTAAAATGCAATGCAGCTGTACTAGTTTACAGGTCAAGGCACCAAAGCTAGCTTGGCAGGACATTGGCAGGTGTATATTCATGGTTTGATGTATTATAGAGGTTGTTATTGTGTGTGGGGGGTTCTGTAACAAAAACAAGAACAGAAATGGTAAAGAGATACATTTTCTCTACCTAGGCGACACGGTCATACCTCTGTATGTGCCACAGTGTGGAGAGTGCAAGTTCTGTAAAAACCCCAAGACGAATCTGTGTCAGAAGATCAGGTTGGTCTGTCTTTCTAAAATTCAAGATGCATTCCTCGTATTCAAGCAATTATTATTTTTTGTCTCTGATATGTAACATTACAAAGCAGTACAATGTTTGAAACATTTATTTCTAAAAAAAATAATAACAACATTCCTGTCATTGTTATAGGATGACCTAGAGAATACTGACACTGTATGTCTTCCTACAACCACAACCACACATCCCCTTCACAGAATCACCCAGGGCCAGGGGCTGATGCCTGATAAGACCTCCCGCTTCACCTGCAAGGGAAAGCAGTTGTTCCACTTCATGGGGACCAGCACTTTCTCTGAGTACACCGTGGTGGCGGATATCTCTCTGGCCAAGGTGGATGAGAAAGCGCCGATGGATAAAGTGTGCCTGCTGGGCTGTGGCATCTCCACTGGCTACGGAGCAGCGCTGAACACAGCTGGGGTGAGAAACATACAGAAGAAGGACACAATGGTCAATACATGCTTGTGTATTGCCTTTCTTCCTCTAGCTGTTTTCTATTCTTTATCATTCATGTTATACAGATTTACTGCTTATTGGTATTTTGTAAAGCTCCTTTTTAACACTACTGTTCATTCCAGTGTTTTTAAGAAACTCAGACATTGTTGTTAATAGAAGAATGCCCAATAACTGTGAGGAGTACCAGAAGATAACTCCCCATTCTCTCGTCTTCTCCTTAAAGGTAGAACCCGGATCCACGTGTGCCGTGTTCGGTCTTGGAGCAGTGGGGCTCGCTGCCATAATGGGCTGCAAAGTAGCTGGAGCATCAAGAATCATCGCCATTGATCTCAATCCGTCCAAATTTGAAAGTGCCAAGAGCTTTGGAGCCACTGAGTGTGTGAACCCCAAAGATCACAGTAAACCCATCCAGGAAGTGCTGGTTGAGATGACTGACGGAGGAGTGGACTACTCCTTTGAGTGCATCGGGAACGTTGGAGTTATGGTCAGTATTTCAGAACATTGGAGTTATGGTAAGCTCCTCCTTTCAGTCGACAGAGAAATGGCTTTTAGTTATTCACCTCACAGATGAGTTTATCATAAAGTGATATTAGTGGCGGCAGGACAGATTTGATCCATAAGAAGTCAAATGAATTGTGAGTTTTATCTTTTCTTTAAGCAAAGAAGGGCCTCTCACCGTATTACCTTTCCTTATCTGATATTCCTGTGTTATTATGGTTTGTTTGCAATTTAATCAAGATGTGTAATGTGTTTTGGTGTTGGCAGAGGGCTGCACTGGAGGCCTGTCATAAGGGTTGGGGCACCAGTGTGATCCTCGGGGTGGCGGGTGCAGGACAGGAGATATCCACCAGACCTTTCCAGCTCGTCACAGGGCGCACCTGGAAGGGCTCTGCCTTTGGAGGTGAACACCTGCGTTTGTGCATTAAATAGGCTATAGGGTTTCAGGGTGAACAAAAAAGTGAGAGCAAGTGGCAAACACATCAACCTAAAACAACACTAATATGTTGACAATAAAGCAGGTTACATATAGGCTGAGCATGCCTAATGATCCATTAGACATCACTTACAGGCACAGGCATAGGCACTGGTGATATTTATGTGAAGCATCTTATGACACTACTTGTATTGTGGGATGCCTGTGAGGATCTATGAGTACTCTCCAGACCATACTGAAATCTTTTAGGGATGCTGCTGTTGGATACACATAAAATTCAGATTCTTGCAATATAATTTTTCACTTTCCTTTAATATAAGCATGCAACTTAAACACACAACTTAAAATCACAACTTTCATTATGCTTCTGTGTACTGTGGTTTCCACTTAGGCTGGAAGAGTGTGGAGAGTGTCCCTAGGCTGGTGAATGACTACATGACCAAAAAGTTGAAGGTGGATGAGTTTATCACCCACACACTGCCCTTTGCTGAAATCAATGAGGCTTTTGATCTCATGCACCATGGAAAGAGGTAAAATTGTACTTGTTATTAATATTTTTATATGAATTAATTTAATATTAATTTATTATATAAATAATATATGTTGCTGTTGAGTCCTCACAGTAATTGTTACAGCCTAACATTTTTGTCATGATCGTGACACTGTCTTTTGTTCTTCATCAGTCTACGTGCTGTCCTGCAATTTTGAAGACACTGACTGCTGACACTATTTAGCCTAGGATACTTGTTGTTTGTAGCATGTTGGCTGATTGTATAAAATGACTAATAAAGAAAAACATGTTTGATTTCTCATTGTGGAATCTGCACCTACCTAAAAGCTACTGTGTAGGCCTACTAATTGTCCAAATTAGCTGAATCAGCTAAATTCTTAGTGTAAATACTGGGTTTAGAAAGAGATTAGATATTTTATTGAGAAAGAAAAAAGAAAGAAGAATTTTATGAAAAAAGGTTGAACAAATTGCAACAGAAGAAAACGTAACTGATTTTGTATCCTCAATATGTCCTGAGTAAGGGAAAATTGAGGATACAAAATCAGTTACATTTTCTTCTGTTGCAATTTGTTCAACGTTGACCCCTATTTTGGCTTAAAATGACTGGACTAATTAGTCAGCCCTTTTTTTGAGTCCGTGGCAGATACGGCTCTGGCCCGTGGGCCACACTTGCGCTACTAGCGGTTGGTCTCGCAAATTGGAGAGAAAAAGTACAATCGACTTTCACTGCCAAAGTTGGGTTTGTCAGTCACGTTGAAAGGCACAGTCCAAATCCAAGACCCCTCATCCAATCAGCTTTTATTTTCACGCCACAGTAGGCTAGAACTACTTGCAGGCAGATTTCTAGAAGATGGCGACTGCAGAACCGGTGAGTAAATGTCTTACCTTGGAAAATTTTAGAAGATTATTTAGAAATCTCGTGTGGTTTTCTGTTATAACATGTGGTGAATGACCACAACCATCAATATATCCCCGCTAGATAGTTGTGGAAAACAGGAATGGCTTGAATGTGAATACTTTCTTGGAAGACGTAATCCAGCTCTTCGTTGGTTTGGACTATAGGCAGTCATCATTCGTAGTAACGTTATGGAAAACTGACAGTAATGTTAGCTAGTGTAGCAAGAGTAGTTTCGGGTCAGGTCTAGAAAATAATTTCAGTGGAAGAGTTGTTCATCTGAGCCTAGCCTGGTAAGTATGTATGTGGCTATTCATGTCAACATTTTAATTCATGTTTTAGAATTCAGGATAACAGTTTGTTAAGTAACGTTACGCCTACTAGCTAGCTAGCGTGCGTGCTAGTCTGTTCCTTGTGTATGTCAACAAATGTGTCATGTTGTCAGTGATAGCTAGCTATTGCGTTAACTAAGTTTGCTAGTTCGATTGAATATTTTTGTTTTGGAGTTACAATAGCTAACTTATGTAATCGATAGTAAGTTTAACTCACGGTTGGCTCAAAGCAGGTCAACCCGGCATAATTTGAAACGTGCAGTTTTGCCAATCTATTTCTGTTCCTGTAATTTAACGTTAACGTTAAGTTAATGGTAACATTGACGTTCTTTCCTCAATTAGACAACGTTAACATTAAATGTTATCCGATTAGTTTAACCTAACATGTAAGTGTCTTTAGGGTAAGTTACCTTTCAATTTGACATACACTAATGTAAACGACCACATTTTTGATTGACACATTTGGTGAAGCGTCACTGCAAATTATGGAATAGGCATGGGCACACATTGTTTAATATTGTAATTTAAGGACACTCAACTAACCTAGATACATTCACTAGTTTATCCTTTTGTAAGACACCGACATCACACGAAAACGCCGTGAAACTAGCATCGTTTTATTAAACAGTCGATCATTAAGGTAATTCAGACTGCTCTTGGAGTCTTGATGCAGCAGGCATGGCATAACGTTAGCAAAAACTGCTCGGGGTTTGTCCACCAAATGGTAACAGCCAACGTTACTAGCTACTCTTACCCACTAGTTGTATCACTCCGTCTGAGATTTTATGCTGTGGGAACAGGTTGCACAGTATTGCCTGCCTCTGTTAGTGGGGCAGATTCATGAAATCGAATGCTAGCACAGAAGATCACACTGCCCATGTGTTATGTCAGATCAGATGAGTCGTGATATGTGTACCATATCTCTTATGCAAAATAGACATGCTCACTGCATGAGAGAGACGCACATTAATTACTCATGGGGGAAGTGCACTTTAACCAGCATGATCCTTTTCACAGGAACCCATTTCCAATTCTTCAAATTCCGAGGAAGAGAAAAGTGAAGCTACTGGACAAGAAGTTGTTCTGAGTCCTGAAGATTACATCAAGCATCCCCTACAGAACAAGTAATGTACCTCTCCTTCACCCTAATATCTCATTTGAATGTAGCAAAACTCAGTACATAAGTCTCTCTCTCTCTTCTCTTCTCTTCTCTCTCTCTCTCTCTCTCTCTCTCTCTCTCTCATCCTCAAGACAATTTTTTGTTTACCCTTGAGTGTTTTTGAGTAAATTTAGTACGTCACTTGATATAAGTGTTTTATTTCCCCAACAGATGGGCTCTTTGGTTCTTCAAAAATGACAAAAGCAAAACGTGGCAAGCCAACCTGCGTCTCATCTCAAAGTTTGACACAGTGGAAGATTTCTGGGCGTAAGTTTAGGGCTTGTGACGTGTCTAAACTGCAAGCTCTTATTTACATATTTTTCATTAAGGTTTCCCCAGGGTCATACCATATCCATCACCTCCTGTTTTGAAATGTAAATGTGTTCAGACCCTTACACAAGCGCAGTGAATTAACCTCTTAGTCCTATTTTCCACACCAGTGTTTACCAATGTGTGGGCCGCCAAGACATTGTTGGTGGGCCGTGAGAGGTAGCCTAAATTCCTTTATTAAAGCAGCACTAAAGAAGATTTGCTCTCGGGTTCCCCCTACAGTTGATAAGCGCAATAATAAACTATATGCGTCTTTTGCAACAAATTATGAACATAACTCTGATATAATATGGGAGGGGGGGGGGGGGGTTTATGTGCCATCAAAATGATTTTGGATTCTATGAGGTTATCTGCCATCAAAATGATTTTGGAAACGTTTAAAGAGTTTCAAATCAGTGCTGCCGCTACCACCACGCGCATCATGCACTATGTGTAGGGCACCAAGGGACAGAGGGGCAAAATGTAGACCCTAATAAATAGGAGTAACTGCAAACTGCTTTTCACTCTTCCTCGAGAACATTTACAATGTCAAAAAGCACTAACCATTTTACATGCAAGGATGATACTTTTTCAGTCCTCTCAATCTCCACCATGCAGCAGATCTAACTCGGAACTTGTTACTTACTGCACTTAATTAGGCATCTTGAGCACACACGAGTGAGATAGAGAATGAGTGGCAGGTTCCAGCTGACTTGTCATTATTAATATCTCCTTTTGTAATATATCATGAAGGCACCAAAGGCGAGGCTACAGGAGGTTGCGGAGTTATCCAGTTCCCATTACTGTCCATTCATAAGCTTAGGGTGTTGAGAGTGCTCTGGCTGCACTCACTGTGATTGTTGTTAGGTGGGCTGCAGAAGATTTGAAATTGGGCCTTAGCAGCTTTAAGTTTGGGAACCTCTGTTCCACACGATTTGTACTTGGTTCAGTCTGCAATGTTGCCAGGTCTGATTGCTGCCATTCTAGTCGTGTTGGTTGTTCCACCATGTGTGCTGCAGCGTGTGTCAGAAGTATGTCTCTCCGCTCTACTTATGGTTGTATTAGACAACTTCCCACTATGCCATATTTTCACTTGATGGCCTTGTAGACTATAATGTGCCTTAAATGTTTTCCCTCAGGTGTTTGCGGCTTCTTCTGTGCAACTGTATCCATGGTAACACATGTAGTTCAACTGTGCGTCTTTCATTTCGGCTGTGTCTGAGGGACATTACAATAAGCTGATTAACACTTGCTTTCTGAGTCACTGGCAGTGGCATTGGACTGACAGCTCTGCCCTTGTGTCTCTTTTCAGCCTTTATAATCACATTCAGCTGTCAAGCAACCTGATGTCCGGCTGCGACTACTCCCTCTTTAAGGTAAGAGTGATTACGTGGGCAATGAACGTTTTCCGCAGAACAGAAACATAACGGACCAGAGTAGAGTGGATTGGACAATCCAGTGGCCAGCAGGGTTTGAGCCTGTGTCACACAGGCAAGGGGGAGTATGTTATCTCATGGTAATCTTGGTGACATGTGTTGGCCTAAATTAAATCAGTCCATGACCATTGAATAAGTTGGAATTGTGTAAAAACGACAGGATTCAATGCTACACACAGCAGGTGTTCTCTAATATTGTCACATTCAGCATCAGGCACACAGAAGACATGTGTGATCATGTTCTATTTCTGTAGTTTTCCCCCGCCCTCTTAAGACCTAATTTGTTTTCTCACTTAACCTTGTATTGCGATAAAATAACCAAAATGTTTTTTGTTTCTGCCTGCCCATGGATTTTCTGTTTGTGTGTATCTAAGTAAGCAGGGCAACGCTGATGTCATGTGGAACATGTCACAGTTTAAACCAATCAGCTGTCAATTAAAGGCAGACATTTTTGCTACAGGCTAATAATAAACTAACGTGCTTTTCTTGCACCATATGAACCCTGGCTGTATGGCATTGTTGCCGTAGTAACAACATGTGAGGTTAGTGATGTGACCGTTTTTAGGACTGAAAAAGGTTTCTAAGCAACTGCACGGTCACAGTGCCAAGCCGCTTTTGAGAATCCAGCTGGCACACTCTGTCATAAAGGAGGTCGTCATAAAGGCAGCAAGCCTCTGCTCTCAGGAAAAGAAAAAAACAAAAACCTATTTCTTTATAGTCTCCCAATTATTTATTGTATGCCTCTTTTGAAAAATGGCTTTTGTGTTTAAAGAATGTTTATGATGATAAAGGATTATTGCCTAATATGAGTTGGGGGGGCGGGGGCGCTAGGCATCACTGCCTGTTTTTGTTTGTTGTGCATGTATATATTTCCATATTTTCCACATCTGAAAACAGTTTTATTACTCACACACTGAGTAAAGGAGTAGTCTTTATGGACACAGCGAGGGCTCTGTGTGGACACACGGGGAAGGGTAGCACTGCTCCAGGAAAAGACTGGAGGGTGTTCAGCAGACTATAATGAAAGTGCTTCTAAGCAAGTCTGTCCTCTTAGCCGCTGACTCTGGGCAGTTCTGGGCAAGATCAGGTCTAAAGGAGTGGAGACTGAGAGACCTGTGCCTCCACTTCTTGTGGTCAAAATGGCATTCAGAAGACGTATGTAGAATCAAAGCTGTGACCTGAGCCTGAGGTCACCTGACCTTTGACCCTGCATGCAGGATGGCATTGAGCCCATGTGGGAGGACGAGCGAAACAAGCGTGGTGGCCGCTGGCTCATCACGCTGTCCAAACAGCAGCGACGCCAAGACCTGGACCGCTTCTGGCTGGAGACGGTGAGCGGTGACGCGCACTCATGCAGACACACACACACACACACACACACACACACACACACACACACACACACACACAGACGCCTACTCTTCACCCTCATGTATGACACATGAGTCTAATACGAATGCAACATACTCATTTTGGAACGCAGTCAGTATTGGTTTAACCTACATATGCACACAACACACACACACACACACACACACACACACACACACTCCTTTCACTCACATGTGACTATAAGGAGGCATGAATGGGTTCTTTATATTTACATACCTTCAACCCCCTCTCTTTTTCTCTCACTTCTTTCTATCCATTCACTCACTCACACGCTCACACTCACACTCACACACTTGGAGTGGAACACAGGCTGGTGCAGCACAAGGCTCATGGCAGTATCTGAGGTCTTGGTGAAACTGAAATGATAAGCATTGAACTGGAAGATAGCTGTCTAAGACCAGACAGGGATGTTCATGGCTGACTTTGTTTGCTCTGTGTGTCCCTCATCAGCTCCTGTGCCTGGTCGGCGAGGCCTTTGATGACCACAGCGATGATGTATGTGGAGCAGTGGTTAATATCAGAACAAAAGGAGACAAGATTGCGATCTGGACGACAGACTATGAGAATAAAGAAGCAGTGACACACATAGGGTAAGTTCAGTCTCATGAGGACAGAGGGTCTGGTTCATCAGACCATTGTTGACCACAGATGTAAAAAAAAAAAGATATCTTAATGCATAATGTTGCTGGTGGTTGTTGTGTTTCCCCTAAAACTTTACCATTCCTAAAATCTGTCTTAAAAAAAAAAAAAATATCTGACCATGTAGCCTACATACCCAATCATGGTGTAGCCCGAAGCCTGATATAAAACACATAAGAAAATGTGACTCCTTTTCAGTACAACATGTAGTCCCATACAGTGAGTTAAGTCTAGTGGCCAAGTCTACTAAGTAAGGGATAATGGACGACACGGTGGTCTGTTCACAGAAGTTAATGCACGGTCGAGGTTGTAAAACGGCCCCGACGCGAAGCGGAGGGTCGTTTAAACCTCGTAGTGCATTCATTTCTGTGTACTGACCACCGTGGAGTCCATTATCCCGCTTATTCCACTGTTGCCACTTGCGTTGTGTTCAATTTCCTGTTACAATTTAAACGTTTTAATCGCTAAAACTGTCTTGTTTGTAGAACTAGTTTCTTCCGACACATATCAACTAATTTCTCAACTTGCAGTTGCAGTTGTAGTTCTAAATGGATGGTTGCTACGGCCAAAGGCCAGTCATTAGTTCTATCTCTCCCTTTGTCAGACGGGCGTATCCCAAGATTCTGATGAACTTTAGTTTTGAAACATCGCTATTTTACTTAGCCTGCTGTCCTCCATCTAGCTAAAAGCCACCTCCGTCATATGCTACAATGTTGCCATTTTCTGAACGTCTGCATTTTACAGCTCGGATGCAACGTGACAGTGCATTTAAACTTCACAACAAGTTCGGTGAATTAATATATAAGTGTGATACGGCCAACAAAATGGATCTACTTCATAGGTGTGCAAATAACATACGGTTAATGGTCGTTCTAAATTACGTAGGACAATGGGAAATTCAACCAAGCAGTGGAATAAAGCATGTTAAAATGTAGATATATACACCGGATACACAGGTTTTTGCAGTGCTTGTTTGGATGATTAGTATCTCTGTGATGCTCAGTGACCTTTCTCTCCCTGTTTCCCCCCTCAGGAGTGTATATAAGGAGAGGCTGGGGGTCCCTGCCAAAGTCATCATTGGGTACCAGTCCCACGCAGACACAGCCACCAAGAGCGGCTCCACCACCAAAAACAAGTTTGTCGTCTGAGGAGCATCTGTCCTGCCATGCCATGCCAGGGCCTTTTGGGTTCTGATCTTGAAGCATTTTTCACTTTCAATTGAATAGATCATTCGTGCCTGTGCGTGTGTGTGTGTGTGTGTGTGTGTGTGTGTGTGCGTGTGTGTGTACTCGTGCGTATACTCGTGTGTGAACACAGACAGAAAATGTGTGTGTGTGTGTGTGTGTGTGTGTCTCAGTTACATTGCCATAGTGTTTAAACAGAAACAGTGACTTTGTATGCCCTGAGCATAAACCAAAGGTTAACAAAGGTGAGACTAGATGAAATAGGCAGCAACAATAATAATAGTAATAATATTAATAATGAGAAATAATGTCACACCACACTTATCAGCATTACATTTGGACAAAATAAATAGATGTATTTGAGAGAATTAAGATGAGAACAAAAGTCTGAAGCAGGATAAGGAAAGGGTAGTAGCTATGGCGACTGTTGTATGTATGAACGGCTGTCTAAATGCTCTTAGAACCTAACGTGCATAGTCCTGAATGCACTACAGGGAAACTTTCCATCCCCACATCTGTTTTTTTACAGTATGAGAGCGTATGATTCAAACGGCAGGCCAAACTGTACAGTATCACAACAACATCAGCGTTGTTGACAATGTATGTCATAAGTAAACAGAGTATGGTGCTCTTTCCTCTCTAGTATGAACATAATCATGCTTCAGTATTGTGCTTTGTTGGGGGCCTTTACTCTTAACGAGTGTGCGTTTGACTTTGAATTAAGCCTTTAAGTTATTTTTTTTTTCTTGGCTGCTGGGACTATGGCTGACTTTCTCCTTGTTTTTATTTTCTTATTTTAGATTAGTTAAGATGCAGTGGTCCCTGCATTTTTTTTACTTGCCTGCAGGGTCATTTCAAGCTCTCAGCATTTCAGTTCATGAGTCATTTTGACTCTCTAAACCTGTACATTTTGTGTAATATGTTTGTTTGTTTTGTTTTGTTTTGTTTTTATTTTTGTTGTATCTCTGTTGGGTTTAGTTTGTTGTTTACATTCCCAGCTATGTGTGTGTGTGTGTGTGTGTGTGTGTGTGTGGAAGCCTATTGGGTTGGAACCCGGGGGCGTGGAGACTGAACACCCCCTCGGCCCAGCTCCTGTTGACATGTACAAAACTTTGAATGTAAATAAATTTGTACAGTGGTAGTTATTTGTGTGTGTATTTTTTCCTGACACACTCCATCTTCCGGCCCAACTCTCATTCTATACTAGTTTGCATCTTTGACCACCTGTTGTTTACTGTGTTTGTGGGGACCTTTATGACTGCAGATATGAAGTTGATGATGTAGTTCTGGTAATGGATTGTAATGGATGTTCTTGGGCACTAGGGGCAGCATCTGGTTATATGTAAGATTCTCACGAACTCCAAGCTGTTGCCCATGCTCTCATAATGCCAAGCGCCATTGAAACTGAATGGTCCAACATACCCATACCCAACTTATAGACTATTCTTGTTTTATACCATGTTTGTAAAGATCAAATCAAAACACCATTTATGCCACTGATACCAAAAGGCTGAGGTATACAGGGAAAGTGTACGTTGGCTTGCAAAACAATTAAACCCCTTGAAAGTCACCACCATTTTCTGGTTTACAATGATACTTGCTCACCCTGCCCACAAAATTTGATGTCGGGAAATTCACATCAGGCTAGATAGATACTTGCACATATTTTCCCAAATACCTTTGTAAGAAACTGTACACTTAAACCTATGTTGTAGTATATCAGGCCTACTCTGAAGCCTGTCACATGTAGTAAGGTGGAATGGTTGCGTATCTGCTGAAATTAAAAATGGGCAAAAGAGAGTACAGGGTTTGAATGCTTTTATTTGTTTTGTTTCAATTATTTCAGTTTTTTTTAGTTTTCATTATTGATTTTTGCAGACAGATAAATAAATGAAAATGGTGAAGACTTTTTAAGGTCGTTGAATCTTTTGTAAGGAACTGTACACCTAAACAGTCTTTTCAACCTTATTTAATGTAAAACAATGTTGTAGTGTTTTATATGAAAATAAAAGGCTTACATCTTAGAATTCAGAGAGGCTATGTAATATTTAATATGTATACTTCCATAGAACTCCTTTAATCTCTAAGAAACCATTAAACTAAGCCAAGCTTGCAAGGATCAATATATTTTTTTTCATGCTTCTCCAAAATGAAACCAGAGTGTGAGCCTCTGATCAATGAACATTTCCACCCAAAAGGGAGCAAGAACGCTGCACTGACAATGCTTTGATCGTCAACGTGGGTCCAACATAGACTACAATTACTATTAAATTCTGTTTGATTACCCTCATTGATTTGGACTAAAAACTATAATCCCCATGACTGAGACTGATCACTGGGGCCTGCTCACCACACGCGTTTTAGTAGATTTTCATATTACAATTTCAAAAAATACTATGGATACTCCAAAAAATACATTTGTTTTGATTAGATCATGACTGCTTTGACCGACACTATAGAGTTTATTCTATACCTTTCAATGATGGTTCCTCAACTGTTCGATGTAATGTAAAGCTTCCGTGCAGTAGCCTACTGAAATTGTGTGGATAGCACATACTTTCACACCTAATCCTTGAGCGTAATCCTCATCAGAAAATCTCTCTGGATGATGGCTTCATTACCAGAAACAGGCCTGGATTTCCTCCACTAGAGGGCAGCATAACTCCAGGTCTGGCAGCGTCGGAGCTCTGTGCACCGTGCACTGCTTTTGCGTTGACTCAGTTCCCCCTCTAGCTTTTGGACTCTGATCCGGCAGACTCCATAGGAATTACACTGGGGAGGCAGATATCTGTAAATAGCAGCTGTGTCTTTCTCCTTCCTGTGCCCCCACCCCCCCTCCTCTCCACTTTCCTTACAATGCCTCTGGCAACTGTCAACTTTCAGGTGTACGATACTCAAGTGGCACCAAGAGAGAGGAGCGACCCTGTGAAGCTTTTCTACCAATGTTGTTGTTGCTCTTTTTCTTTTCTGACACTCTCGGCGAGCTTCACTCTGTCTCTCTGGTCCTCTTCCCCCCCCCCCCCTCTCTCTCTCTCTGGTGAACACATTGTGCTGTAATCTCAATTCAGCTTGCCCTGAAGAGGATGAGATATTATTGTTCTCTCTCTCTCTCCCTAGGGCCCAATTACGGGTTTGTCCAGTGCTGTTGTATTGGTGCACACACAGGTTTTCCAGGTGTACTTTTGTGTAAAGGGGAGTGCATGCGTGGAGCCAGTAACATTTGATCTTCCACTTTGATCTCGCCCGATTGTAGTCATGTGCCTGAGAGATGAAAGACAGAGCTATTTCATCTGAGGAATAAAGGTCGCCAATCATAAACGGAATAAATGAGTAGTATATGAGAGAGGGGGAACGGATGGCTCCTTTACATCCAAATCCCATAGAACTGTTTTTCAACTTATTCTCCTCTTCCCCATCCCCCTTTTTCAATCTGTCTACCTTTCCCTCTCTTTTTATTTTTCTCCTTTTTGCTCCTACTTCTCTCTCTCTCTCTCTTCCACATGAAGAATAAATTTACCTGACACATTTACACTGCGGTAAGTGTGTCTGTGTGGCACTCAAAGAAGTGGGAAAGAGAGAGACAGAGACCGAGGGGGAGAGCGAATGAAAGAACGAACAAATCAGTTGAGACAAATCCCCAGCAATTAAGTGGTGGCATGATGATGAGTGCTTCGTCCTTTTCTGTGGAGGAAAATGCTACAAGGGAAAGAGAGAGAGAGAGAGACAGTGGACCCCTCCATCCCTCTCGCCCTCCCTTCCCTCCACCTTCTCTCGCTGTATGAAACCCACTTCATTTCCCCCTGAAGCCTCGCTCATCACCCATCCCTCGCCTCCACTACCTGCGCTGGAGCTTCTTGACCCAGTTTTCTGGCCTTGGCCGTGCCGTCCGAAACTCGCGGGTGACTGCTTAACCAAGCCACACTCCCAGCCCCCCCCAGCTGACACTGAGCGGCCAATTGTAAAATGCGTCATTGGCGCAGCTGAAAACATCTTTTGTGCAGGTGGAGGGGAGTGTGTGGGTGGGTGGAGGGGGAGTGAGTCAGAGAGGGTTGGGAGGGAGGGAGGGAGGGAGGAAGGAAGTGAAGGAGGTGGAGAAGGAGGATGAGACCGGAAAATGAATAAGGCGGAGAATGGGATGAGAGAAATGCTTCCGATGCCCGGCCACGGCAGGCTTAAGCTCTTCAGCTCCTTGGTCCAGCTCTCACCTGTCACCCGCTGACAACCGTGACCACACACACACACAAACTGTTACACACACACACAGAGATGAACTGACACACACACATATACGCACACATAAACTGACACACACACACACACACACATAAACTGACACATATGCACACAGAAAGGCACACACTGACACACATACATATAAAAACAAGTCACACACACTCAAATTGACATCCAGTGGAACAAACAAACAGACACTGACACGCAACAGTTCTCACACACACACACACACACACACACATACTCACACACGTGCGCTGGATGGAAATGTTCTGACTCTGAGCCAAGACACTGCAGGGTTCTCATATCCAATCCTCTCTCTACAGTGAGCTGTCTTCAATTGCACCAACCCCATGTAGTTTAAGTGTAGGAGTCTAGCTGCCATTATAATGTTGTGCTTATAAGGGTGTAGCCAAGTCCCAAAGAAAGACAGGCGTAATGGTGATAGTAGCCTCTGGCCTTAATGTCTGTCCTTAATCACACTCACATTCTTCATATCAGAAAGACTGTCTCTTGGGTTATCAGAATCGGCTCTGAAAAGAAGATGTTTGGCACCAGTGTTCATCCAGTTTTCTGTGAGTTTTCCAGTGTCTTCGTTATCAAAGGAGCCTAGAGGTCGTTCTGGTCAGCAGAGACTAATGGGGTGGAGAGCATACTCGCCCTGGTCATCGTATTTGTGTTTGTTGTGTAATTACTTTGCATAAAACAATCCAAACTGTCCTGAGTGCCACCAGAACCCCCTTCCCTGTCAGAACACAGAGCAACACAACCCCCCCCCCCCCGTCTGCCCCCTAATTTCTGATCGATGGTGACCGTGAAATCTCCTCCATTACAACCGAAGCCCCATCGCAAATTATGGGTTCTGCTCCGGGAGGTTTCAGCCCAGCCCTCCGTCCCAAGCTGGGGTGTTTA
>NW_027468630.1:23416464-23553964 GCF_046254945.1 Alosa pseudoharengus | reverse complement strand
CTACTAGCTAGAAATCACTATACGTTCTGCTCATTGTAGACATTTGCTCATTGTAGACATTTGCTCATGACACTACAATTGTGGGTTTCTTACCAGGTGATGAAACTTGCAGCAGTACAGACAAGGTAGACCAGTTCTATACTTAGTGCAATGAAATCCAGCCCTCCACGCTCTCGTTGTTGCCTGCTACGCGGCGTTGCTATGCCTACCCCGCTCTGCTGCAATTCATCACGGGTAACGTTGTGCGGAAGCCAGTATGCTATTCAACTATTCTCAGCCGGACATTACGTTACCGCAATGCATTGCGCACACAATGTCAAAACCATTTCTGTCTGGTGATACATGATTTAAGCGGCATCAGCGAGAATACAGGAGGGAGGAACTTTCTCTCGTTGCGTATCAAAAGAGAAAACAGATGTCACTCAATTTTCAATGGAAAACAAATTCCAACTATCATTTACAGTGATGTCTGCCGTTCATGACACATAATGTGAACTAATTCACGTTCAAGTTCTTTATTAAAAAATGTGTTGCGTTCAGTTCAACGTTCACGAAAAAATGAGCGTGTTCAATGAACGCGTTCTTTTGAACTCGTTCACGCACAACACTGATGATATCATGCAGCAGCTGAAAAAATAGTCCCCGTAGGCTCATTTCCAGCAACAAGGTTGAGCTGCAGCAGACAAATTGGTTAGTGGCTGTTTTCCCCCTCTGTTTTTACCCCTTGATGGTCATATATGTATATGACATATGTAAATTACTTTGGATGAAAAGTGTCTGGTAAATGAATGAATGTAAATGTAAATGTTTTGCAAGGATCGTGCAGTCTATTGCCCAGACAGGACTCTGGTAGGTTCCATGTGTACACCCCTATGCTATTCCTAACCCAGACAGGACTCCGGAAGGTTCCATGCGTACACCCCTATGCTATTCCTAAACCAGACAGGACTCCGGAAGGTTCCATGCGTACCCCTATGCTATTCCTAACCCAGACAGGACTCCGGAAGATTCCATGCGTACCCCTATGCTATTCCTAACCCAGGAAGATGGGAGGTGTGAAGGGAGGCGGTGGGATGATGCCTACTGCTAGAGCAGGTGAGCTGGGTGTAAATTACACAATACATGAGTCTGTCGCTATAGGCTTAGTATGTGGGAATTAAAAGAAGCACCTATTCAATCCAGCCCAGCAAAAGGAAACTCCTAGAATTTTGTATTCCCAGAATTCCCAACTGGTCACTTTTTTAGGTTCCAAAAAGAGTATGTGCTGTGAATAATTAATAACCAATAACAATGGTCTTCTTGATCAGATACCTTTGACCTCCACGAAGTCTTGCAGTGTAGTTTCACGCCATCCCCTCTCTGAGCTGAGAGACTGGTGCCCAAAGATTCTAGAAAAGAGCTCTGTTCTTTGCTCTGTTCTAGAATCTTTGCTGGTGCCTTCCATCTGCATGTGTTTTTGTGGACTGATGACAGAAAATCTCATCTCAGATCAGACACCATAACAGTGTAATACACGGTCATTTGTCTCTGCTGTGTGTGGAGATGCAGCCTCCCTGATTCCATTCCATCCCCCCCCCCCCCCACACACACACACACATAAACACACACACACACCACCACTAAGCCTCTACGCTGCCCTACTCATCATGCAGATTACAGAGATTGCACTCTCAGATGGCACCTATACATATAAATGGCGGTGTCATTATGGCAATGCTGGTGTTTTCTACATTCATTCCGCATTTTCCCCATCACCCATCAATACCGTGTGCTCAGCTGAGTGTGTGTCTGTGCATGAGTGCTGTTTGTGCATGTGTGTGTGTGTGGGTGAGTGAGTGTGAGAGAGAGAAAGTGTGTGTGTGTGTGTGCGTGTGTGCACGAGCACTCAAACAAGCGTGTGTAGTGCATAGGTGTGTGTGTGTATGTGTGTGTACGCCTGTGTGTTGTGTGTGTGTGTGTGTGCTGTTAGACCTCCCATCTTCAGTGAAATCTGCACATAAAAAACACTCACTCCTACTGTCATTACTGCTCTGTTACAACACAGCCTTCCCACAGTTTCAAAAAGACTGGAGATTCGCCAGCTCAATCCTGGGCTCTGACTTAACGCTGTATCACTTCAGCAGTAGGAGCTACAGAAGGGCCTGCCACCAGCTATTTGGCGAGCCAGCCAAGACCTAATCTCATTCTCAGCTCTTTTCCTTCATTCTCTGAGAATGTTACGTCTTGTTTTGGACATTTTACGCTATACTCTCAGTTCCCACCTTTAGATTTGAGAGGAGGCCTCTGCCTCTATGCATGACTCCACCAACCCCGGAGCATCTGTGTGTGTGTGTGTGTGTGTGTGTGTGTGTGTGTGTGTGTGTGTGTGTGTGGTGTGTGTGTTTGAATCTCTGCCTTTCCATTACATGTCACATCAATCATTCAGAAGTCCCCGAGTTTTGGCCAAATACAGCTCCTTTCCATATTTAATGAGTGCCTTCATCCCCAAATACCAGGCTCAAACACTGCTTGGTAGGCTTGCACACTCTGTACTCATGGACCTTACTGAAGGCATGTGTCTGAGCGTTTGAGTGTGTGTGTGTGTGTGTGTTTGTGTGTGTGTGTGTGTGTGGTGGGGGGACAGTTCTCTGGGACAGCTCTCCTGAAGTCAGTGTGATTTGTCACAAAAACAAGTATAGCAGCATGCATAACTCCATACAACTCCATACTTGACCAGACATAAATAATGTATTTAGTATTTTTAGTACTTTATTCCCATATGCATTTATATCTTCTGTGCTATCGGCCTATGCTCCTGTGCTTTGATTGTATTGCTGTGGAGTGGGAAGTGCACTGTCATCTATATAGAAGGCATGAGTGGCCGACTGCTGCTTTGTACAGAAGATTACATGGAAGAGAGACTAGAGACGAGATGATTAGTGAAGCTGACGATTCGAGAGGAGGATGAATACTGCCTGTCAGGATTGTTGAAGGTCGTAGGAGATTGAATGCATTGCCAAGGGCTACCGGCTCCAGAGCCTGCTTTGTGTGGGGCATACCATCCTCTGTGCATGTATGCGAGTGTGTGTATGTGTGTGTGTGTGTGTGTGTGAGTGTGTGGGTGTTTGTACACGTGTTTCTATGTGTAGGCCATACTGTATAATGTAGATGTCAGTTTGTATAAACTTAGAGAAATTCTTAGGACATAACTTATGTTGTTGTATAATGTTATATGTTATGTTATCATTATTATTCATGATAAATATTTCATTTATATTTTCATAATGTGCTGGATGCATATTGTGATGATGTATACTGAAGTAATTGACTTATTCTGATTTTGTTAAGTAACTAGTTTGCCTGAGCAATGTTGAGTCACACGCTGCGTCCTCATCTTCACACAGATGACTAGTATAGATGACAGTACACACACAGTATGACAGACAGTGCGTTGGCAGCCGTGGCCTACTGGTTAGCGCTTCGGACTTGTAACCGGAGGGTTGCCAGTTCGAACCCCGACCAGTAGGCACGGCTGAAGTGCCCTTGAGCAAGGCACCTAACCCCTCACTGCTCCCCGAGCGCCGCTGTAGCAGGCAGCTCAATGCACAGGGATTAGTGTGTGCTTCACCTCACTGTGTGTTCACTGTGTGCTGAGTGGGTTTCACTAATTCACGGATTGGGATAAATGCAGAGACCAAATTTCCCTCACGGGATCAAAAGAGTATATATACTTACTTACTTATACTTGCTTATACTGCTCTGTTAGAATGGAACCCGTGTCTCCATAGGCAGGTATGCAGGAATGCAGCCATTTATGTTATACAAGCATAACGTTGTTCAGAATATTTTTTACTTGGAAATCCTCATGGGAAAAACAAACATTGCTAGTCTGTGTCTGCTAAATACCTGTCAACTTTAACTTTAAATTGAATTCAGAAAACAAATGTGCGGTTGGCAACTAGCTCAAATTTAGGTCGCTGATTTACATCACGTTTGTCACTTGCATGTCTGCAGTATACATTAGATAATTTCATGTATTGGTAGAAAACCATATGCTATTTGTGTGTGTGTATATATGTGTGTGTGTGTGTGTGTGTGTGTGTGTCTGTGTGTGTGTGTGTCTGTGTGTGTGTGTGGTATACAGTGCATGGATTTGTGCCATGCTGTTGTAAAGCAGGTCCTTCTTGTCCCTGTTGCCTGCAGGTTGTCTCGAAAGAATATGCACAGTGGTTTCCTTCTGTCCATTCAGCCGTCTATATGCTACATGAACCTCCTCAACATCTGGAGCCAGTAGCCCATATCCTGAACAGCTGGAGCTCTCTCTGAAAGGCCACTACACCACCAGTAGACAGGTGAGCCTTATAGCAGCTCATGTTCCGTATCTGTTTTGAATGCTTTAATTCTACCTCCTGCACAAACCCTCTCTCTTGAACCACATGAGGTGTTGACACTATTACCGGTATGTATTTAAAAAAGCTTAATAAAGTACGTTTTTGGAAGACCAGCATTTCTTAAAAAGAAATACCTGTAAATCCCATGATAGATGTTCAAATGCTTAAATCTGAAAATCTTGACTGGTATCGTGGAATAAGTAATGGGAAATAAAGGATAAGGAATGTGTGTGTGTGTGTGTGTGTGTGTGTGTGCACATGTTTGTGTGTGTAGGCTTATATAAGAATGTCTTTTTGCATGATCTTCCAGACATTCTTATGCATGCATTTGTAATTCACATTTTTGTCACTTTGCATGTCTTCAGCATACACCATTTCATGTTGTAGCAGAGAATGTTGTGTGTGTGTCGTGCCTGAATTTGCATGAATTTGGTACAACTTGGAAAATTCCTGAGTGGTTCCTCACGAACACAACAACCTCTCTTTTGAGCTCATGCATTTCTTCCATTCTTCCTCCAGGTGCTCTCATTCTCCTTTCTCCAAAACCAAAACAAACACACTTGAAGTGCTGCTCAATGTGTCAGACAACCTGAATTTCTTTAACCCATTCACTGCTGAGGCATTTTCACATAATATATGCACATCTTCTGCCTATCTTCTTTCTCCTTGGCCGTCTTACCTTCTTTACATTAAATATCTTTGCATAATTCAACCATTTTATCGGTTTTACCAGCGTGCATGTCACCCACAGCTAATTTTATAGAGGGGTGCTGCACAGTAAGTGTGATAAGCTGCCTTCTGTTCGAAGAACACCTTTTTCATTTTCTATTCTTCTCTCCTGTGTGTGTGCATTTTCATTTGTGAGTGAGTGCGAGGTTGTGTGTGTGTGTTTATGTGCACGTGTGTGTGTGTACATTCCCACGCTCCATTGCAAGTGTGCGAGCTGTTATAGATAACACCAGTATCTTGCCACAGGATAAGCAGTGAAGCCACAGTTGTCTCACTACTAGTGTAATGGTTCACCCCTTTCCTGCGTTTATTTCCGTAGCTGCCTCTCAACTCCAGAGTCGTTGTGTGGATTGTGGCGATGCCAAAAGTCCGATAAGGACAGAGAACATGCATGTACACACAAACACACACACACACACACACACACACACACGCACACACACACACACAAGCACACAAGCACACAAGCACACACACATACTGTACACACAAGCACACATACACACAAGCGCACACACACACAAACACACACGCACACACACACACACAGCTTTAATGTTGCTGCTGGGTCCCCTGAGCTCTACAGTTTCGCTCCACAGCGTTAGCCCTGAGATACCTTCATAATCAGAGCTGCAGCTACAGCCCCACGCCACACTGGGGGGAGACCAATGCACACTTCTCACCGCTTCAGCAGACATGGCCGTGCAGCAGGTGGAGCTGTGTCGTCGTCAGAGTCAGCGTGGCCATCTTCTCTCCTTGCTGACCGTGTTTATTCTCCATGCTTTTCATCTCCGAGCAGACCGACTGCACTCTTGTTTATCACATGTAATGTTTTATTCATTTCAGAGCCTAAAAAAATATTGACCCCGGTATTTGTCCAGCCTAATCATGTTTACCCCTTTTCCCCACTGGCTTGTAAATAATTCCAAATCAGTTTAATTAGAGGGAGGTGAATTTGCCTTTTCATCATTCTAAGGCAGCGATGATAGTCAGCCGTTGGAATTGACTATTAGTTTTTTTTTTTTTCGTTTTTTTTTGGAGGGGGGGGGGGGGCTGAATTAGTGTAACCTTATTGCTGCCTGGCGTGGTTGTGTAACCCTTCTGTTTATGTTTGGGGTGGGGTTGGGATGGGGGGCAGAGAGTGGTTTGAGGTCAAGAATCTGAACCTGTGTAACCAAAATAAAAAGCAAACAAACACACAAATAAAAACAGGATGAGCCAATGGGAAGGGGAGGGGAGGGGAGGGGAGGGGAGGGGAGGGGAGGGGCTGTTGACTGAGGAAGCAGCAGTGGCCCACTGTATGCACAACACTGGAAACAGCCAAAACACCACTGCTGCTCAAACAACAGCAGAGGGGATGCTGTCAACACGCGCGCGCACACACACACACACACGCACACGCACACGCACACGCACAGATGCTCCGGGGTTGGTGGAGTCATGCATAGAGGCAGAGGAATGTGAACGAGCCAGAAGCTACACACAGCACACATGCACACTCACTCACGCACGCACACACACACACACACACACACACACACACACACAGCCGATTACAGACTCTGGATCAGAACTGCATCGATCTGTCGAGTGTGTGCCAGAGGCGTGAAGTCCCCCATGTTTTGAAAACCTCCATAGCTGCTCCATTAGAGCAGCCCTGCTCATGGTGTTGGAGTGCTGTGCACTTATATCAACACTCCCTTCCAGTCCACTCGCACGGGTGATGAGATAAGCTGTTCTCTTTACCTTACTCATGTGAAGTCTAATTTGGTCACCTACTCGATTAGTAGCTGGTTATTGTTTTTATGTTCTGCTCACCAAAAGCTGAATGATTGATCTTGAGCTTTTCACTCTGCAGTTTGTCATTAACTGTAGACCTTGTGTATTGGATGGGTGGCTGAGAATAAAAAGTAATGATTACATCTATAATGCATTGGGCCTAAAGGGGATTGGAATATGGATGAGATTTGACATGGTAACACAAGCAAATTGTAACAGGCAGGCAGGCAGTGAAGGGCTGGATCAATGGGTCAGTGGCTGAACGTGGGCGTCGCCTCAATGCACAGGGAAATTCGCCTCAATGCACAGGGAAAGATATGAATAATGAAACCATGTGGTCAGCAGGCGGCTCTAAAAAACGGCACTTTTCAATTCGCCCCTTTCATGAGCTTTTTCAGTGGCTGGTGCGCTTGGAGGCACCTCTGCTTTCTTTAAAATCAGAGCAAATCATTCTTATTTCCTCTGGAGCCCCTGGTGGTGGATTATAAGTGTGGATTTTAGAAAGGAACGGGAGAGAGGACATTCTTTTTTAGACCCCCAGCCCTGGAGCGGTGACAGGCCCCTCTTTGCCCGCACCGCGAGAGACGAATGCCTCTGATATATTCCATAGGTTGGTCTCCATGCACGCCCACCAGTGTGGATTATCTCGTTTAGCTCTTCCGTTTTATTTATTTCATCAGCCACTACATCTGTGTCTGTGTGACAAATGAGGGCCCTCTCAGGCTCCAATGATACGTTATTAACATTTTATCATAGCTAATGAAGGGGGTGATGGAGAATGTGTTGACAATAAATCAAATTCACCTCCCTGTTCACGTGACATTGTCTTATTACTTCCACTTCTGTGCTTTCTGATGCCTAAATAAAATAAAATAAAATGAAGAGGGAGAGGAGTGAGACAGACAGAGAGAGAGAGAGAGAGAGGATAGGGGGGGGGGGGGGCAATGTAATGTATGGTTAGCTAAATGGAGAATCTACCACAGACCCTGCCTTGGTGATTTAGGTGAGTTCGAAGCACTTTATCTGTGCAGGTCTCTCCGCTGGTCGGAAGTGCGCATTACTCTAGTGTCCGGGGGGAGATGCGGGCAGGTTTTATGGGAGAGGCTGGTGCCAATTGGAGAAGGTCAGTGCAAGGAGCAATCGGGGAAAGTTAGCCGGACTGTCACCAAGTCTACCCACTGCTGCCCGGCTGGATTTATAGCGACGACTGGAAATTGTCACACCTACATGTTTCTCCTCTCCCGCTTCTGCTCTGTTTTTAGACTGCCCTGAAATCCTAGCTTCTTTATCACTTCCCTTTTCAGGTCATCGGAGGGTTAGCATACTGGCCAGTCGGCCGGCTGGCCGGCGTCCTCTCAGTCCACACACCAGCCAGTACACACAGGCCAAGCTGTTTCTCTTCTGCTTTCCCCCCTCAATGATTATTGCGCATAGAAAGGATACAGAAATGTGCAACATGGGAGAACTGCTCTGCCTTGTAGATTTGCCTGGAGGGTGGTACAGCACTCCGCTGTGTGCAGATTCTGTATCGACACGTGCTAATTGGCGTTAAGTGCTGAAATGGATGTGTAGGGGAGAAAAAAGAAAACTATCTTGATTTGTCTCAGAACACCTGCTCACCAGGCACAGAGGTCCTGAGCCTGTTCTCACGTCCCTCCCACAGCCCCCTCCCCCTGGTCTCTCTTTATATGATCAGTGGAAGTGTTGATGTCGGGGCTTTGCAGAGACAGACATACAGGTCTATTTTCAAGAGTGAGCCCCACAGGCATGATCTGTAAAGTTATTCCACACAATGACAGGTATGAAAATCACACATCTGAAACACATGGCTTAAATACAAGGCGACCCAGCCTAAACTAATTTGCACTGTGTAACATCATCATTTTCTGGTTTCTATAACACTGTATCCTATTATATCTAAGATTAGGTGTGACTGATGACCCCCACCTGAACTGCTGTAAAAAATTCATACACCTCATGAAATTAGAATCTAGTTTTGGCTCATCTGACCTCAATGCAAGCAAGTATACTGTAGATATTTAGTGGAATAGTTAAACTGCAGTATGGCACAGCTACCATACAAATGTCTTAAACTACTACTAAACTACTGTGCGGTATACAGCAACACACCCTAGTATCACACATTGTGGGATGTGGCATGGATGATGCTTTTGGTCTGAATGTGCTGCATGTTTTAACAAGGCTCTGGAGCACAGACTAAAAGCACAGACTATTGCTGGATGTGCTAGCCGTTGATAATGATTCCTCTAGTGCTGCAGAAGTTGGATGCTTATCCCAGGGGAAGTTGGAGCTTGCAGAGATGATGTATAGCCTCGGTGTACTGACAGCTGTTGGAGAGGCACTGAATCCCCAAATGCAAATGTAATGCACCTACATATGTTTGGTCTGCAGCTTGCTCTCTTAATTAAGAGAGAAAAGGAGTGGAATTCAAACAAACAGAGGGAGGTGAGGCCTGCTTTGATGTGTACTAACAGGATTGTCTTGGGGCTAATTCTGCTGTAGTCGGGGGCTTGCAGTATCGCCAGTGGCTACACTTGTCCAGGCACTCGCTCTGGAATCTTAATCAGGTCTGTGTTTGGGAGGGGGGATGACTCCTTTCTGCCTCTGGTTCACACACACACACACACACACATTGGGTAGCAGAACTGGCCCCTCCTCTGGCTGAACACTCAAAGCGTGGAGATTCGAGTCAAACTCAGGTCAGAGCAAAGTACAGAAAAGAGGGGTGTCCACATTCCCAGGCTTGTAAGAGAGGGGATATTTGAGGGCTTTTTGCTCTTCTGACTTGTGAGCTGTTTTTTTGTGTTCTGAGCTGTTTTTTATGCTTTTTGCCTTATGATGCTCTTCCACATTCATGAAAGGTTTGGTATGAATATTGAGTCATGACTCATGAAACAGTCATGAATGCTTTATGTGCAGTTTATGACTGCTGTTATGAATGTGTTATGAACTCACCCGTCAAGTAAAGTGTTACCAAAATAACTCATGCAATCATTACATTGTGTGAGATATTGGTGAATGACTATCATGGGCAGATGTTCTTCTCCATGCTGTTACTCCAACCTATGGATTGAATTTCTATGTTGACAGATTGTTGTTGTGTGGGCACATGTGAGTTTGTTATCAGTGGATTTGCTTGGACTGTTGATGACCCTTTAACTGGACTATTGACTGCTATACTCTGGGTTGTTATTTGTGGACTTGTTTACTTCTGTTCAGTCAGTTCCCTGAACTCTGAATAACATTGAATCCACTTTATATGCCATTCAAAACTTGTATAATACCATGGCGGTGTTCAATAGTCATCTCTAATTTGTGTTTTGAAAGTCTGCATCTCCGGCTTTAATATGGCTATATTTTGAGGTTGTGCTTTTCTTACTGAATATTTCATCTTTGTTAAATATATACTCATCTGAAATCCCTGTTATCCTTCACCTTGAGGGAGCACAGTTGCTAAGAGGCCCTTTAGGTCAAGGGGTCTCTTTCAGTGCCCGAACATCTGGGGCTGTCTGAACGCGCATCCCACTGACTGTCAATCAGGTTTATCAGCATCTCCCCTTGAGAGCCTCCATTCTGTCATGTCCTTGTCCTAGGGCCAGTACTCCAGCTTAATCCACTAGTCTCTCCTCTCCTCATCAGTGTTATATCACCTCTTCACATTTTATTTCATATTTGATCCTTATTCATAGATGCTAAATTGAGTACAGTTTTTTTTTCAGATCATTAGTATTTCAGAAATAAAACTACAATGATTGCCCCCCTCCTAGAGGCAGACAACTAATAATTAAATAAGGTCATTAATTAGATATGGAGCCATGTCTTTCTTCATATTGTTTTGCTGGAAAAACACAGAGAAAATGTATGTTTGCCTGTCCTTTCTTTCATTCTCTTTCAGAAGTGAGAAGTAAAATAGGAAGACGATGAGATGCACAAGTGATGCTTCAAATCCAGTGTGTGGTCTGTGACGGTGAGCATCAATTATGTTGTGCAGTCAGTCTTATTCTTTTGCAGTATATTAGACTAATAAGGAAAAATAGAATTTAAGGGTATACTATGCAAGATTTTCACCATAACATAACCTTTTAAGAAGCCAATTTTATGGTAAACAAACTTGTAATAGATAAACCGTTCACCTAACATAGCTATACAGCATAGACGTAGTGAGTCGCTACGGAGAAAACCAGCCATGCAACTTCAAAAACGGCAGCCTGAAAAATCTAGCGAGAATCAGTAGATATAGCTCTTTGGAGATAGCTTTTGCCTGTTGTTAATCCTTTTCTGTTTTTAAAGCATTTTCATTGTGTACATGGGGAACAAGTCACTAGAAGTTTGCTATTTACAACAGCAGAGTAAAATATAAATATATTGTGACTCTAAAGGGAGCTCTTCAGTAGCCAAAATACCTAAACCTGCATAGTGTACCTTTAAAATCCATTATGTGATCGGTGATATCTGAAATCTGTCTTTTTGTGCATCTTAAAAACTTTGGATATGGTGTGGCTGACACTTCCCACACACTTCTGCACTGTGAGCAGAACAACAGACTGTCTTGAGTGGTTATGAGATACTGTGAACCTGACACCAGGAGTGAGTGCCTCGGGCTCCTTTCCCTAAGTCCAATTGGGCATAAACGTGTGGCAGCACAGGAGTCCTGTGAGATGATGTTCTGCCCCTTGCTGACAGCCCAAAGCCCAAAGCCTGTCCACACACGGACTGACTAAGGGAAAACGCTGATTCTGCCTGCTCTCTCCTCAACCCTGCACACCACAGACATGAAGGCAAGATGCAGAATGTGTGTGTGTGTGTGTGTGTGTGTGTGTGAGAGAGAGAGAGAGAGAGAGAGTGAGAGAGAGAGTATTTGGATGACTGTTTAAAGCTGCACTATGCAAGGTTTTTACCTTAACAGCTTCAAAGCTAATTCGATGGTTAACAAATTTATAATAGGGGAATTGTTCACCTAGCATAGCCATAGACCACAGCTGGTTAGCAACCCGCAGCAGAAAGCCAGCCTTACAACTTCAAGTCTCGTCGACCCGGATACATCTTGCGAGAATCGTGAAACATTACTTGGTTAGTAGATATTTCTCTTTGGAGATAGTCTTATATATATATATATATAAGACTATCTCCAAAGAGATATGTGTATACACAAATATTTTACTCTAGGGGGAACCAAAAATACCCCAAAGTACATTGGATGCCTTTAAAAGTGATTCTATGTGTGTGTCGGGACATAGGGGAAGATAGCAGTAACAGGTGTGTGTGTGTCGGGACATAGGGGGACATAGCAGTAACAGGTGTGTGTGTGTGTGTATGTGTGTGTCAGGACATAGGGGGACAGGTGTGTGTGAGTGGAGGCATACACTTTAGTCTATTTGTCTATTACTAATATTAAATAATACTTTTTAAAGTTTGGCTACATGTCTTTATTTTAAACTACCATATTGGCCCGAACATAATACAACAATTCTTTTGAAAAGCCTGGTGATAACACATTGGATGAATTAATTTATTGGCTGTTAACACCTTTTAACATCATTTAAATTAAATCATGAGATCAATTTCATTAATCTTTTGGGATGAATTTGTCAAATTGAATAAAATAGGTAATTTGTAATATGATAGGCCTAATATGTTAATGAATTAATGACTTTTTTCCTGGAAATGCCATAAAAGTGCAAAAGATAAACTGGTATTTCTACCAATTATGAAAGAAAAGAACCACAGCCTGAATATCTGCATCAACCATGTCTAACTGTAGGCTACAGTCTTGAAACAAACAGTTTCAACACTGACAGATGTTGCCATGTGAGTGTGTGTGTCTGTGTGTGTCTGTATATATGTTTGTAACATGTGCGATCAGTGGTGCCATGAGGGATGCCTCTCTCTCTCTCTCTCTCAGTGAGTGTGTGTATGTGTGTATGCCTAATGGAGGAGTGTAGCATTGATGGAGTGCAGTGGGGTGGCCGGCTCCACTCACCTTGAGTCAGGGGTTGCTCTCGGCCCCCATAATCCATAAAGCGCCTATAATAGCTTTTCCCCGAGACATGACCCTCAGAGGTGCGCTGCCCGTGAGGGATGAGAGGGGGGTGGAGTGGGGTTGAGTGGGGTGGTGAGAGCAGGAAGAAAGCAAGGTGTTGTCACCGCGCTCCAGAAATGAGAGCACACTCTCCACGCCACACCTGGGCACCGCCAGGCTGTTGCAGATCTCACCATGCTTCTACTCCACTGCACACGGACAATTCCATACGTGTGTGACATGACACATAAATTGAAATGTACACACACACACACACACACACACACACACACACACACACACACATATACCATGTTCACACACACACACACAGAGACACACACAGACACACACATGCACACACATGCACACACACATACACACACATACACATATCTCATACCACATACACACACACACACACACACACACACACACACACACACACACATATCTCATACCACACACACACACACACACACAGAAGCATATGGAAGTAGTTATGATACTCAACCATTTTGTTAGCAGAAAGTGAAGAATTCAGAAAGGTTTCGGCACTAATATCTGTTATGATGGATCCGATCAGTACTTACATCAGGGTGTAAATAGCACACATTACATATACTTCAGGGTACAAATAGCATCCACTTCTAATTATACACTGGTACAAATAGCATACATTGATTTTTGTACCGGAGTGAAAATAGCCTTTGCCTTTAAATTACTGAAGAATAAAATAGAGAAATATGCAAATCTCTCTCATTGAAGTTATAATTATGACCGCCGCGCAGCGAAGCGGCGGTCATATAGGTTTAGTCAGATTTTTATTTATTTTTTTTCTTTTTCGCATGCCCAAATTTCTGTCAATGATTCCCGGGACACTGAAAGACCGGGGTACACGAAACGTGGTGGGCATGTAACCCCACATGGATAGCATGGAACCATCGTTTTTCGTTTTGATCTGTGGCCCCCCCGCTGGACTGGACCCCCCGAAAGGAGGGTAGGGCAGACACAGTTTTCTGTGAATATCTCGAAAACCGTAGGGTTTAGGAGGACCATTTTTTTTTGTATGTTGATCTCAAGGGGCCATGTCAACCCATTCCATAACCACTCATTTCATGTATAGCGCCACCTAGTTAAACACAAAAAAGTAAAAATGAGGTGTTGTAATTGAAGGTATCTGTGACCTAACATAGTCAAAACTGCACGAAATTGGAAGTGTAGGATCATTATGACACCATCTGTATGCACGCCAAGTTTTGTGGAATTCAGTTCATGGGAGGCCACACAATAAATTAATTTATGTTACTATACACCAACTGGCCTGTAGGTGGCCGGAGACAGTTTTCTGTGAATATCTCGAGAACCGTAGGGCCTAGGAGGTCCACCTTTTTTATGTATGTTGGTCTTAAGGGGGCATGTCAACCCATTCCATTACCACTTATTTCATGTATAGCGCCACCTAGTTAAAAATTAAAAAGCAAAAAATTGGCTGACAAGGTCAAAACTGCACGAAATTAAAAGTGTAGGATCATTATGACACCCTCCAAATGCATGCCAAGTTTTGTGTACTTTCGTTCATGGGGGGCCTTACAATAAAATAATTTATGTGTACATTTAGTGACGTACACCAACAAGGATTCCCGGGACACTGAAAGACCGGGGTACACAAAACTTGGTGGGCATGTACCCCCACATGGATAGCATGGAACCGTCGTTTTTCGTTTTGATCTGTAGCCCCCCCCCCCCGCTGGACTGGACCCCCCGAAAGGAGGGTAGGGCAGACACAGTTCTCTGTGAATATCTTGAGAACTGTAGGGCCTAGGATGACCATTTTTTTCTGTATGTTTGCCTCCAGGGGTCATTAACCCATTTCATGTGCACACATGTGCACAAACAGATATACACACACACACACATACATTCACAGTAATCATACGTATGACACATACTCACACAGTAGACATATGTACGCTTGCATGCACAGGCACACACACAAGCACGCACACACACACACATACACACCCACACACATAACATAAACATAACACAAACAATCAAGAATTTCTCAGAATTATGAACAGGCAAGATGGAGGTGGGGTTGTATAAAATTAATTTTACATGTGAAACATATGAACTAATCATGTTTTGGTACTTGTTGTCTAGCAGATACCAGTGAGAATTGAGTGTGGATAATGCAATTTAGTGAGACAGTTAGAATCATATAGGCCTTTCAGCGTGATTTCTTTTTGTGGAAAAAATGTGCTGGACTGGGCGGCGGTCATATTTTGTACCGCTCTGCGGTACATCTAGTTACAAGTGAATCCAGTTCATTTGTATGATCCCATTAGTTAAAACATAAACAAATAAACAAACAAACAAAACAAAACAAAAACATGTATGTAAGTCCAGTTTTGCCTGTGGCTGTGTCCTCAGCTGGTGGCTCAGGCTCTGTTTAGTCCTTTTCTGAGACAGTATAAAGGCTGCGAGATTGGAAGAACACTTCTGCACCAGGCCAAGAGGTCAGTTACATGACATATGTTATAACATAATGTGGAAAAATGCAGGCTATCTACAGCAAGGTATCTTGAAAATGTTTTTATTTTCACGTCGATACCCTTATGCAACATGGTAAATGTATAATCTGTGGAATGGGCCACCTCTGTTTGTTTTGAAGTGTATAATAATGCAAGTGAATCTAAACAGACTTCTGCAGAAACGGACTTGAACCATCAAGCATTTGAAGTCCGTTACTTAAATCATTATCAGTAATGAGATAGAATTGTGACTGAATGGTTATTAAATGTATCAATTGTATTGATGGTAACAAACATTCTTACAGAGATTATCTTGTGGAGTCATCCAGAATTTGTTTGGATGACATTAATTGTATTTTCTCAAATAGGGTATATAAGTCTGAGCACACCACTAACAGGAACATGTGTGTATACCCCATTATGCATTGCTACACACATTTGCAGACAGGGTCATATCAGTTCAGAACTTACCATTCCTCCAACATTCCTTTGCAAAACAAACCAGGCAACAATTAACTTTTAATTGGCGGATCACACTCCACCCAACGACACACTGACCAGGGAAACTGAGACACAGATTTATTTTTTCAAAATGCCAATTAAGCAGCAACAAGCTATCACACTGGCGTTGTGTGCATATGAAGTGTTGTGTCTGTGGGGTGCATACGAAGTGTAGATATTTTTGTGTGTACATCTGTGTGTGTGTGCTTACTTGCTTGTGTGTGTATCATGTGTATATGTCTGTATGTGTGTGTGTGTGTGTGTGTGTGTGTGTGTGTGTGTGTCAGAACAGTGCTCCAATCTCCCCCTCCTCGAACAGCTGGCTAGCTGGCTCATTAGCGGCACAGTGATGTGCACTCCCCGTGCGCCAGGGTCGGCGTCACACGTCCACACTCATAAGACCCCCCCCACCACCACACACACACCACCACCACTGACCCCACCCCGTCCACGTCTGTGTCCAGCCAGTGATGAGCTTCTTTCCTCCTCTCAGCATTCTCCATCTAAATCGGACCACGGAGCTTCATAATAAACCCCAAACAATGGCATTGTTAGTTTGTTTTTCACCGTGCCTGTCAAGCATGCGGCCATTAGAGGGGATGCTCACTTTGCTCATTTGTGTGTGTGCGTGTGTGTGTCTGTGTGTGTGTGTGTGTGTGTGTGTGTCTGTGTGTTTGTGTGTGGTGATGAGGTGGGAGTGAGTAAGTGTGCGACTGTGTCTGTGGTGTGTGTGTGTGTGTGTGTGTTCACCCTTTGGTGGACGTCTTTACATTTTTGTTGCTGTTGCTGTGTCTGTCTCTCATACAAATGGATGGATGGGTGGACAGCAGCACTGCACAGCTTTATAAGGAGCCCGAGTTTAATAAGCTTCAATTCCTTTGTTCTCTCGCTGTCCCTCACACAGACACACACACACACACACACACACACACAGGCACATACACACACAGAGACACTCACACACACACACAGGCATACTCACACACACACACCCACACACAAACACACCCACACACACACCAGTGTCCTCTTTGCCACCCCCATCCCCTCCGGGTCCCATAAAGAGGACAGAGCTCGGCTCTTGCACACCAATCAAACTGCATTGTCATTTTATCATCCTCCTCTTGTGTCTCCCAGCATAAAAAGGTGTCTAACTCCTCAAACATGGTGCAGGTGGGTGGGCATGAGAGGTGTGTCTGTGTGTAAGTGTGTGTGTACATGTATGTGTGTGTGTGCGCGTGTGTGTGTGTGAGTCTGTGCATGTGTGTCTATCTGTCTGTGTGTATGTATGTGTGAGTGTGTGAGCGTTTGTGTGTGTGTGTGTGTGTGTGTCTGTGTGTTCAGTGTTTTTTTCCCTCTTCTCTGTGGCTCCATCTTGCCAAAATCTGTTGGCAAGGTAGACTAGATATGGCCCAAGACTGTCCCCTGTTTCATCCCCCCCCCCGTGCACTGCGTCACGCCACGCCACTGATGTTTGCCTGGCTTTGTAGTGACGGAGGCGCCAAGAACAAAGGAATCTTAATGACATATTCAGGCGAGCGCAGGGGAAATAGCTGAATGACATCTCAATGTCATTGAAGCAGTAAACTTTCACTGAACGCGTGCCTTGCCTCAAGGGGAGACCTCCACCTTTGTGATATTTTGTATGAATGCCCAGAAGTGTTCCCTTTTTATCTGTTCTACCCTCCTTTATCCACAGCATCTTCCCCCCCTTTGTTTAACAGGCAGACATAGACACAGACACACACACACACACACATACACACACATACATTCACACACACTCAGGTGGAGGCATGACAATTATTTCTTTCATATGAAGCACGCTGTCCCTACAATTCAACTGCTTTGTTAAAGACTCGTTTAAGTTTATTATTGTATAAACGATCACAGTAATGATTCTAATTTCACTAACAGAGATGAACCCTCCCAGAGTCCCGCTGCTGTCGTCTGATTAGATCATCGGCTTCACAGGTCAGTCATTTGAGAGTAAATGGTTCCCCGGTCTCCCATCGGCTGCGAAATCAACTTTACATGAGGTCACAGAATGCATGTCCCCGTCGGGGGGTTGCTGTTCTTTATGTCCATAATATATCACAGAAGCAACCGGAACAAAACAGCCGGATCGGGCCTCGCCCTGGGGGTTAGGGCCGACCCCTTAATCGCTTTAGCGGCTCTATCCACAGCCGTCTTATAACTCCTCATCTGGAGAGAGCCCGTGTGAAGTGGCTACGCTGTGATCCCCATGTTTGTTTGGCTCCAGGATTAAATTTCATTGCCTGGAAACGAGTGAAATCTCAGTCCTTTATTACACATGAAACCGGCCCCACAGGTGAGATAGAATAGAGAGCGGCAGCGGCTCACTAACACGCGCAGCTCCAGTTCAAACACAAACTCCAACCCCTGTAGCCTGTGACTTCAGAAAAAAACTATTCAAGAATATAAATATTTATTATACTGTGTTTTTTTTTTATTATAGAAAAATTATGGCTGTGATATATGGCCACAGGTAGCTAAGGCAAGGCTTAGTGTAATTGTCTTTGTTTTGAAGTTAATTTTCAAACATCCTGAAGATGCAAGCCCTCCTGTAAAAATGTCTTTAGGATAGTGTGAAGAGAAATGCATTAATCTCCATGCACCACCATTCTGTACAGTAACAAAAACATGTACTGATAAAACACATTTCATCAGAGTTACTTGCACGTCATGCTGTAGGATAGAATGGAAAAGAAAATTTTTTTCAAGGAAACTGGTGTTTGTGTCTAAAAATACAGCCTGAATGACTCCTATACCTTTCAGTTGCTTCTTTGCCAAAGTACATGATATGGAAATGAACGATTGAATGAATGAATGGATGAATGGATGAATGAATGAATGGATGTATGGATGAAATAATGGATGGATGAAATAATGGATGAACTAATGGACATGGATGGATGACACTTTTTTAGAAAGAGATAGAAAATAGTAGCTGAAAAACAGAAAGTGAAAAATGGTATTGTAAATAACAGGCAGTGAAAAAAACACCCTCAAAGTGAAACGATGCAGTGTGTTTGATTTTAGCTATGAAATCATGAGTATCTGGGAGAGAGAAGAGAGTGAGAACAGAAGAGCTGCTTTCGGGAGGGGGAGAAATGACTGAAATTGATTTGTTTTGCTGAGTCTAAACCCCCCTCTTTTCCTACCCTTGATGCGTTTGCAGGATGACAGGTGGTGAATGAAAGGTTATCAAAGACGAAGTTGACTGGGAAAAGATTTAACGGCTCACTCACTCAGATGGCGCCTTGTTAAAGCGGTTTGCACACCAGTCTAAAACACCAGTCTGGAGCACAGATTTCATCAGAGCATGCTTGTCATCCTCTGTATTCTTTTGCAAATGAAGAACAAAAAAAGACAAATATGAAATGCGTGGATCAAAGGCAGACTTCTTATTTGTCTTGATGCTTCCCCACAAACTTGAGCTGCCAGAATTCAACCTTCTCACCCTGTCCAGGAGGTAGATGTTTTATATATACTTTCACTCTGAAGATTCCAACATTACTCAGGCAGACAAGGGTTATGCAATCTACATGTATACATATGCGTACATGCATGTATCTAGTGTAAATCACTGTCTGTGGGGCAGAAATAATGAGAGCAATGAACGTGAACGCTCAGATGGCTTTCTCGAGGGTGATCTATATTATATGTGCCTTCAGTTATGATAGGGAGAAAAAAAATCAATGCATATGATTTTACTCCCATCCTCACCACACCCACCCACCCAGCACCTCTCCACTCTACCCTGGCTGCATGCCTCCATATGTTTCCATGGTAAGTAAAATTCTCAAGGTCACGTCAAGGTCAGAAACAATATGGATGCGGTAACTGAAATCAGGCAAATGGCATTAATGAGTACAACTGGAGAAGCATTCCCAGTTTTGTTATAGTTCCTGTTTAGTTACTTAGCTGAAATATTTTCTGATACTTTTATACTGTTTTCCACATTTTCTCACATGGCCAATGGCTCCATTTCTAATTATTTTCTATTTTCTAGAAACGTTAGTACTCCTGCTATTTTGTGCTGTATTATACTGTATGTGACTTGACCAAATCCTCAGTCTGTTTGCAATTCTACCACTACAGCCAGTGAAGCTTCCCACGCAAGGTAAATATCCTGGCAGTTATTAGTATTTTCAGACTGTTGTAAACATACATTAAAACACTGCTTTTACCTATAGATTTTGAATGTCAGTGAGAACAGTGTTGGAACGGTGCAGTGGGCTGTGGTGACGTGGGTGGACCTTAGTGCCCCTTGGCAGAGATGGCACCTTCGCACAGAAACTTTGGGCCTGCTGCCCAAATGCAGTAAGTCATAGGGCGGGTGATTCAGCGACCTTATCCTGACCCCGAGTGACCTTTGCGCTCTCCTTACCAGCCAACTCGTTGACCTCGCATGCTTTTCACACCTCACTGTTCAGCGTCACTGAACGCGCCAGTGCCGGCTTGACAAGGTTGAGAGACAGAGAGAGTAGAAAGAGAGAGAGAGTAACTGATTGAGTGAGTGAGAGAGAGAGAGCACAATATATGAGCTCAAGCAGAGGAGAGAGAGAGAGAGCAAAGCGCAGAGGAAAAATCGACTGAGGGGAAGTGAAGAGAGGAGAGAAGAAGGGCAGAATAGAATAGAGAGAGAGAGAAAGAAGTGGATGAGGGAGAGGGCAGGAGATGGCACTGATGGATGGATGAAGAGCATGAGATGAGAGGACAGGACAGGGAAGTGGAGGGAAGAAGAGAGCAATCTGCACTTGGACTCTCATGAGCTTCATGCCCTACTGATCCCCTCCATGTGTCTCCTGTACTGGTCATCTATAGATGAGCCTTAATGAGGTGTCATTTACAAATGAAACAAGCAGTTACCCTGCCTGGACCTTACCCGGGCCTGGACCACACTCTTCACATATGGTGGTCGTTAGTACCACCCACTCTCACCTGAGGTGCACCAGTAATACACAGCCATCATTTATAATATGGCAGCGTGCAGGGCGAGATATTCTGAAACTTGTGAATGAATGCTGTGTGAGAATTCCAAGAAAACATAGTTTTTTTACTTATCAAATAACAACATAGTGCAGTACACAAACAAACAAAGCAACATTAATTAGCCTATGGGTACATTTGTAGAGCTTTTTAAGGTACTTGGCAGGTAGGTTGCTTGAAATTTAAGCACTCGACATATTTCGTCTGAGGATTTAGTCTTGATTCTTTCTGTCTTTTTATGTAATCCCAAGTTACAGCGGTCTCTGCCAGCACTGTGCAGACACCATTTAGGTTTTTAATCTGCAATGTGGTCTGTTGTGTTGTAACCTGCTTTCTTCAGTGGCATGTAAATGTCTCACTGGAGCATCTCAGTATTTTCAAAAAGAGTGAGAAATATTACATGTCCTATTGAGATACAAATTCTAATTACAATAGACAATTTCTGCCAGCACACATTCTTTGTAAAACTTTGTGCTAGAGTTGTCCCCAGATTACTGTTCTTTCTTTCTTTCTTTCTTTCTTTCTTTCTTTCTTTCTTTCTTTGTTTGTTTGTTTCTTTCTTTCTGTGGGAAATAGCAGTGATTCACTAGAGGAGTGGTTTTAGTCTTGTATGGCTCAAAGGCGTTTTTATTGTGAATACTGACCACCCATTTTATCATTACCATGAAATATGTCATGGGGTGCCAGCATGAAGGCAGCGACACACAACTGACTAAAGTGGCCAAATCAAACAGTCTATGGTAAATGCATGGCCTATTGAGGGTGGTATGTTCCAAAAGAATAAATGATGCAATATAGCTTGAGAGCTGAGCTTCTATTCAGAATTGCAATGCATGGGCAGAAGATGAATTATGTGGTTTCTTAGCTGTGAATGCGCTGAGGAAATGCATCATTACTTCTGTGAATACCCTCCATAATAGCAGGCGAAATGTCAGAATATGGGGGATTCTGCACTCGAGACACAGTTGTGCAGTGGGGGGTCTGGTCTGTGCCCAAGGCTTGGCGCTCCATGCACAGAGCTTGGGTGGCATTATCTGGCCCTAAACCTGTTAGGGAGACTGATGGGGATGCAGAGAGGATCGGGCCTGTCAGCCCTTCCTCCAGCCTTATATTAGCACAGCTAGGAAGACAGCAGAAACTCACAGACGACACACTGGGGCATTCAGGACCAAACAAAAGGCATGGAAGTAGAGGGAGGAGATAGGACTGAAAAATCGAATCTGATTGGAATATGACATCTGTTTCATTTATTGCTCAGGAGTCCAACTGGTTTTGAAGAAGGAGGGGATCTGGACACCTGGGTAGTCGTAAGGCAAGATGAAAGCATTTTGTTGTAATAAAGCCGCTGCAATCTTTTTTATATAAAAAGTTGTAATTCTTGCAAAAACAAGGACACGAGTCACTGAAGCGAAGTAGAGCTTTAATATAGCATCCTTGGTGTTTTTCTATTTTAACTGGACTTCATGCTCGTTTCTTTGTTTTCACTGTGTCGCATAGCAACTAGGCACTAGTGATGGGCCTAGCATGACTTTTGTTAAAGACTGAAATTTTCAGTACAAAAACACAGTCTTCACAGTATATTTCAAACATTTTCTGGGAGTTTTGTTTTACCTGTTGTTATGGAGAACTCTGTGACTTTGATGTTGTAGCCTTCAAAGTTCTGGACATTAATTCAAGTATATGTTTATATTGATGGCATTAAAGCTGTGATCTGGTGATGAGAGTAGGCCTACCTACAGCAAACTATAATGAGTGTTTAATTTGGAGAAAAGGTTGATTTTAGAGATAGAAATAATGTTTGTGACAGTGTTACATTTTGGAAATGTAAACCTCTATTTAGTTAGTATTTAGTTAATTCATTATCAAGGTAACTTTTTGCAATGACCCATTGATATCTTGTTTTTATCTGCATGCTATATTCTCACCCTGAAAAGAAATCCAGGGTTCACTACTTAAATAGAATGTATCTTTCTACTGCATAGATTTTAAATGGTCTGTTCTGGTTCATTTTAGCTTTCTAAACACATCTGTGTATCAACCCTCTCTGCAATAATTACTGAAAAATGGTGAAATATGTAAAATAGGAGTCAAGCAAATTTTTCTGAGTGCCGACCCATCAGACAGAGACACACACAGACACACACACACACACACACCTGAGTACGCATCTTTGAACTGATTTGGAGAATGAGGTGGCTCCACTCCCACTCCCAGGCTTTTAAGCATGTCCAATTATTCTGAATGTGTTTAAAATTCCATCTCAGGAATTTCTGCTTGAAAGTCTTCCCACTGAGTATTCTAAATTGGAGAACGACCAGAGTTCAGTTTTGTAGCAAGCGCCATTTTCTACATCATGGACGAGATTTCATACTCCAGCTTGAGAGGGATCATTTCAATATATTTATTTTATTATTTTAAGAATACCCTGTGCCACCCCCCATGATTCACTAAAGGTCAAGCTGAGGTCACTATTCAAGTATAATCAATGATGATATTTGCACAGATATAGTCCAATTTACCAGCAATACTAATCTATTGAGTCATTGGCCGTCTAAATTGCCTGCTGATAGCTAGCACTGATATACTCATCACTTGGACCCCCCTCTCCATTCTTTTTCCCATTGGCCAGCCAGGATTTGGGCTAGCCCCAGACTGGACCTCTCCCCGGGCCAGCCAGAGACCTCTAAAGCCCCACTGATCCCCACAGTAAGCTGCAGCCCAGAGCGGGGGACCTCGGAGATCCCGGGGCTGCTGTGTGTCTCCTCTGAGCCCTCTGCTGGCAGCGTCCATCTGCACTCTGAGTACGCCAGGCTCTCTGCTCACAGTACTGGCCAGGCCGACATGCGTCAGCCAGAATAAGAAGACATGAGGAGGGTACGCGTCCAAATGTGGGCTCACTACATACACAAAGGTGCTATTACGTAGTTTCAGGTGAACTGAAGATGTCCAAATGTGGGCTCACTACAAACACAAAGGTGCTATTACGTAGTTTCAGGTGAACTGAAGATGGACATTTCACATTACTAACAGCAAGATCAGGGAAATGAAGCTGAGCATTTATAGATGTCAACATGTTTTCTGGACTCTGCGTCCTCTCTGTCATCCACACTCAACCACCACACAAAGTGAGAGTGACATCTCTGTGCCACCCTCTCTCGGCTTTGGCTCTTAGCGGCGTCATGCTGCATCTGCTGGGCTTTCTGACCACGTCTGAATGGCCAGTACCGCTGTATGCCAAACAGAGTAAGGTGACATTAAAAGAGCCTGCTTCCAAATGTAAACACCACTTAAGATACAGTAATAAATAATAAAGAGGAAGTTCTACATTTTCAGAAAAAATAAATATGTTTAATTTTTTTTTTAGATGTTGTGTTTGCCAGTGTTTGGGGTCCACTCCATGGGCAGATTTATGACTGCTGTCATCTGTTGCTTGGGTATGATTGTAATTATGTTCATGGTTGTGGACATCTAGCCTTCGACACACACATACACAGCATTAACAGAGTGAGATATGCTGATGACAGAGCCCTTTATTCATATGATTTCCTCCGCATCTCAGACTGCCATTCAGTGGGGTGCTCAGTCCTATGCATGCTGATATAAAAGTTGGAGGGGGGAGCATGAGTGAGTCAAGGAATTCAGATGAATGTCTCTTACAGACAAAAAAGCGTAACCATACAATCACATTTTGTCTTTTGTTTTCATTGTATTTACTTATTCGTTTATTTTGTTTCTTTGACAATTGATTCACATTACCAACTGAAACAAGATGTATTTGGCATGAGGCTCTATAAACAATGTCAATGAATAAGATAGTTGACTAAAGAATCAGACACTCACAAACAGATTACAGACAGTCAGAATTTCAAGAGAGAGATTCAAACATGTGTCAACCGTCTCTTGTGAAAAGACATTATTACTAAGACAGTTTCCCTGTAACATTTCATTCAACACAAACACAAATCTCTAGCTCTCACTGTGGCAGCCACTTAGAGGCCCAAATGACTGCTCTTCCCTCTCCTAACTCTCCAATCTAGCTGTAACAGTCTACAATAAAAAAGACCTGAATATCTATTTGAGCCATACTTCATACTCCCTCCATCAAATGTGTGTGTGTGCATGTGTGTGTGTGTGCGCATGTGTGTGTGTGTGTGTACAGTATGTGTGTGTCTGTATGAGTTTGTGTTCTGTTCATGTATGGATGCGTGTTTTTTGTCTGTGTGTGTCTGTGTGTGTGTGTCTGTGTCTGTGTGTTTGTGCATCTGAGTGGCGGTAGTTGGTTCCTCTCTGCTCAGCACTGTTAACACGTGTGACGCTACACAATCGCTTACTCTGACTCTGTGGATAAATGACGCCTCTTGGGGCCAATAAACCAAAGTTACTAACAAATCAGCTTAGTTAAACAAGGTGAAGGTATCCACCCTACATAAATGGGAGGCATTAATATGCAGGGTCAAAGATCTCATACCCCTTGTGTGATGAGTTGCTTCATTGTATAAAATACATGTTGCTGTTGAGTGCTCTTTTTTTTCTCTTTCTCTGTAAATATCTGTTTTATCATTTTGCATTTTTAATCTCTTCTTTTTACATGATTAGGTGTATGCTTTTATATATCATGTATCATTTTATTATTTCATGTAACCCCCCCCCCCCCCCCCCAGAGTTTATTCAGCTTAGTAACTGACTCCAAGCATGTTCACATGTGGTTTGGCCGATCACGCTCTTTGAAACGAGACATGTGTGCCTGTTGAAAACATGCCCCTGATGGGCACACAGCTATTAGCTTTAGCTCTGGAGGTCTGAGCTGAGTCACTGATTTGTTTGAAAAGCCTGACAACACATGCTTGGCTGTGGGGAGCACATATGTCAATGGCAACAGTGCTAATGAAATCTATTGAATTTTTAATACTTTGTTTCAGAGAGCACTTTGAAGTTTTTCTACAGTCTTTTTTTGTGTTGTGTGTGTATTATTTTTCTCAGTGATCCCACCTGTAGATATGATCCTGATGAAGGATGGCTGGAGAGGGATGTGTACCCATAAAAACAAACACACACACACACACCTCAAACAGACACACACACACACACACACACACACACATACTTCAAACACACTGGCCTGCTGTGTGAAGTCAGTCAGAGGGCTTTCGCTCTCACAGACTATTTTCTGACTCTCACTGATGCAGTAGTCCAAAAAGAAAAAAAGAAATCCTTTTGCCTCAGACTTGAACTGCTTAATTGAAGTATAGAAATGACCACAGCCCCTTGTCTTTATTGGCAACGCAAGAGCAACACTAAACAGACCAAACCAATCATTCAGCCCAAGTCCAGTCCAGTTGCAGCAACTCCCAATGCACCCAAAGGTTAATATTGAGCTAAGCAGTGGACCGGTGAACATTTTAGGACATCCTCAGCAGTCAGAGTCAGGTGATAACTTTTTATCTGAGACCTTTTTGTCTGACTCCACTTTTCCTGACAGCGGTTTTCCTGAGACCTGACTCCTTTTCATCTTATGTCTGAAACCTGACTCTGATAACTTTTCATCTGAGAACTTTTCCTCTGACTCCGCTTTTCCTGAGACCTGACTCCATGACTTTTCATCTGCTGTCTGAGAGATGACTGTGTAATTCTGTAAACTTGACAGCAGTTTTCCTGAGACCTGATGCCTTTTCATCTGATGTCTGACTCTGACAGCTGAGGATGTACTAAAATGTACACCGTACTATCCCTATCACACAGGTCTAAAGAGGCAAGCAGAGAGCTGTTTCTGTGATCATGCCAGGTCAAATATGACCACAAGATCTAATTTCCTCCATTAGCTCATGGGCAGGCTCGGACTGGTAATCTGTACAACCGGGCAAATGCCCGGTGGGCCGGTCCACATGTGGGTCGGCGACCTCCGGAATTAAAAAAAAAAAAGTTATTTAGCCTATTTGCGGCCGTCATGTAGGCCTAGGCATAGCCTATAAATGCAGTTGCATCCATTTGGCTTGGGGGGTGACAGGTCAATCATTTTGGCCTTTTCATGACAGATTCAGTGTGTGTTACGATCGCGCCCCCCTGCCCCACCCCTCAAGTGGATTTGTCCAAGCAGCAGCTAGTTCGAGTGCATGATATAGGCTGTATAAGTGCCCTCCGCTGGCTGGTGTTCACGTTATCACAGTTTAACCGTAAACAGCAATCAGAGGCAGGCTGTGGCTATGGTACGCACACCCATCACCCCAACCCCCCCCCCAAAAAAATAATTCACTCGTGAACAATATTTGTCCGTTTTAGGTCAGTTAGCAAAACAATAGCCTACATACATAACAACATCCACAGGCAATAATACAACGACAACGTCTACAATGACCTATTCATTTGGACAACTTCATACAGCCCTATACAGGCTAAAGTTACCTTTAGTTTTGTTCTAGCGTAACGTGACGTCTGGCTTTAGTGCAGTCTAACGTTCTGACAAGCACACCAATTGCCTACCTTGTTCTTGTCCATCTGGAATAACTCCTAGTTTGCTGCCTCCATCCTTTCTGTTTTCGTTGTTTAAAACTTGTGATATCCATGATGAGTATTGAGTTAGTGAATTAGCTCAACATTGTGTGCTGATAACCATATAGCCGAGTAAAAGAAAACAAAAAGTAGCCTATTGCGTGCCTGCGTGCTATTCTCTCTCCTGCTCAAACAAAAATGTGTGCACGTTAATTTTGATAAGTGTTCACTAACTTTACCAGTGTTGGGCAAGTTACTTCAAAAGCGTAATGCATTATTTATTACTTGTCACTGTCATCTCAAAGTAATTTGTTACATTACAATATTACTGTCTTTGAATTGTAAGGCATTACACTACGTTTACATTACTTTCACCAAAACTACATGTACCGCAGAGCGTACAAAATATGACCGCCGCCCAGTCCAGCACATTTTTTCCACAAAAAGAAATCACGCTGAAAGGCCTATATGATTCTAACTGTCTCACTAAATTGCATTATCCACACTCAATTCTTGGTATCTGCTAGACAACAAGTACAAGCGTACATATGTCTACTGTGTGAGTATGTGTCATACGTATGATTACTGTGAATGTATGTGTGTGTGTGTGTGTATCTGTTTGTGCACATGTGTGCACATGAAATGGGTTAACATGACCCCTGGAGGCAAACATACGGAAAAAAATGGTCATCCTAGGCCCTACAGTTCTCAAGATATTCACAGAGAACTGTGTCTGCCCTACCCTCCTTTCGGGGGGTCCAGTCCAGCGGGGGGGCTACAGATCAAAACGAAAAATGACGGTTCCATGCTATCTATGTGGGGGTACATGCTCACCAAGTTTTTTGTACCCCGGTCTTTCAGTGTCCCGGGAATCTTTGTTGGTGTACGTCACTAAATGAACACATACATTATTTTATTGTAAGGCCCCCCATGAACGATATTGTGATGAAAACACCAAATCTTTTGCTTTTTAATTTTTAACTAGGTGCCGCTATACATGAAATAAGTGGTAATGGGATGGGTTGACATGCCCCCTAAAGACCAACATACATAAAAAAGGTGGACCTCCTAGGCCCTACGGTTCTTGAGATATTCACAGAAAACTGTCTCCGGCCACCTACAGGCCAGTTGGTGTATAGTAACATAAATTAATTTATTGTGTGGCCCCCCATGAACGGAATTCCACAAAACTAGGCGTGCATACAGATGGTATCATAATGATCCTACACTTCCAATTTCGTGCAGTTTTGACTATGTTAGGTCACAGATACCTTCAATTACAACACCTCATATTTACTTTTTTGTGTTTAACTAGGTGGCGCTATACATGAAATGAGTGGTTATGGAATGGGTTGACATGGCCCCTTGAGATCAACATACAAAAAAAAAAAGGTCCTCCTAAACCCTACGGTTTTCGAGATATTCACAGAAAACTGTGTCTGCCCTACCCTCCTTTCGGGGGGTCCAGTCCAGCGGGGGGGGCCACAGATGAAAACGAAAAACGATGGTTCCATGCTATCCATGTGGGGTTACATGCCCACCAAGTTTCGTGTACCCCGGTCTTTCAGTGTCCCGGGACTCATTGACGGAAATTTGGGCATGCGAAAAAGAAAAAAAAGAAAAAAAATCTGACTAAACCTATATGACCGCCGCTTCGCTGCGCGGCGGTCATAATAACAGGAAATATGGATTTGGTGTTCTCAATAGATCTTCATGTGTTCAATGCAGCTCATTACACGGCAGGAGGTGATGTGGTATGGCATAATGACTGAGCTAGGTTTAAGGCAATATAATAAGAACAATATAATGGTTGCAGTTATGGCTCATGGGACGATGTAGGCCCCAAAGGCCAAAGGTCACTCACAACTTAGGGCTCCCCCTATTAAGTCAGGTTCTGCTCAAGGTTTCTTCCTGGAATATGGGAGTTTTTTTTTCATTGCCACAGTTGCCATATGGCGTGCTTGTGGGGGGTAAGAGGGTTAAGGCTGCCAGTCTTATGACATGTCATTTTCTATATTTTTGATATGTTGCTGAGTGGATCATAAACGGCCCCAGCAATGAAGAAATGTGATTGATAATGACTGACTGACTATTATTTTGTTACATGCTTCAAATGTAAAGCACTTTGAGCTGCATTCTGTGTATGAAAGGTGCTATACAAATAAAGCTTATTATTATTATTATTATTATGACCGCCGCGCAGCGAAGCGGCGGTCATATAGGTTTAGTCAGATTTATTTATTTATTTATTTATTTATTTTTCCGCATGCCCAAATTTCCGTCAATGATTCCCGGGACACTGAAAGACCGGGGTACACGAAACTTGGTGGGCATGTAACCCCACATGGGTAGCATGGAACCATCGTTTTTCGTTTTGATCTGTAGCCCCCCCGCTGGACTGGACCCCCGAAAGGAGGGTAGGGCAGACACAGTTTTCTGTGAATATCTCGAAAACCGTAGGGTTTAGGAGGACCATTTTTTTTTTGTATGTTGATCTCAAGGGGCCATGTCAACCCATTCCATAACCACTCATTTCATGTATAGCGCCACCTAGTTAAACACAAAAAAGTAAAAATGAGGTGTTGTAATTGAAGGTATCTGTGACCTAACATAGTCAAAACTGCACGAAATTGGAAGTGTAGGATCATTATGACACCATCTGTATGCACGCCAAGTTTTGTGGAATTCCGTTCATGGGGGGCCACACAATAAATTAATTTATGTTACTATACACCAACTGGCCTGTAGGTGGCCGGAGACAGTTTTCTGTGAATATCTCGAGAACCGTAGGGCCTAGGAGGTCCACCTTTTTTATGTATGTTGGTCTTAAGGGGGCATGTCAACCCATCCCATTACCACTTATTTCATGTATAGCGCCACCTAGTTAAAAATTAAAAAGCAAAAAATTAGGTGTTTTCATCACAATATCTCTGGCTGACAAGATCAAAACTGCACGAAATTAAAAGTGTAGGATCATTATGACACCCTCCAAATGCATGCCAAGTTTGTGTACTTTCGTTCATGGGGGGCCTTACAATAAAATAATTTATGTGTACTTTTAGTGACGTACACCAACAAGGATTCCCGGGACACTGAAAGACCGGGGTACACAAAACTTGGTGGGCATGTACCCCCACATGGATAGAATGGAACCGTCATTTTTCGTTTTGATCTGTAGCCCCCCCGCTGGACTGGACCCCCCGAAAGGAGGGTAGGGCAGACACAGTTCTCTGTGAATATCTTGAGAACTGTAGGGCCTAGGATGACCATTTGTTTCCGTATGTTTGCCTCCAGGGGTCATGTTAACCCATTTCATGTGCACACATGTGCACAAACAGATACACACACATACACACATACATTCACAGTAATCATACGTATGACACATACTCACACAGTAGACATATGTACGCTTGCATGCACAGGCACACACACAAGCACGCGCACACACACACACACACACACACACACACACACACACACACACACACACACCCACACCCACACGCATAACATAAACATAACACAAACAATCAAGAATTTCTCAGAATTATAAACAGGCAAGATGGAGGTGGGGTTGTATAAAATGAATTTTACATGTGAAATCTATGAACTAATCATGTTTTGGTACTTGTTTTCTAGCAGATACCAGTGAGAATTGAGTGTGGATAATGCAATTTAGTGAGACAGTTAGAATCATATAGGCCTTTCAGCGTGATTTTTTTTTGTGGAAAAAATGTGCTGGACTGGGCGGCGGTCATATTTTGTACCGCTCTGCGGTACATCTAGTTATAACTTAATATAGTAAAATATAGCCATAGTGAAATTGTATGTTGACTTTAAATGGTTCTCATCATTGCTGGTTGCCTTTCCTTCCACATGGCTACGATCTTTGTCTGTAAAAGCAACATTTTAGTTATTCTCACTGCTTGAAATGAGAAGTATAGCCTAACCATGTTAGATCTGTTGCATGAATGGCAGAGATAACTCAAATTCCCTTTCTACAGTCATCTAAACAAGGCAATCAAATTCCAGGACCAGCATAGATGACTTTTTTAATTCTTGGATAATCTTCTCTGGTGCCAATTGAGCATTTCTCAATTTTTGATTAAAAAGCAAGGTAACTTCAGTTACTGAGAATTGTACCGAGTAAAATATTACTGAAATTGTATTGGTAATGCCTTACATTACTACATTACAGCAAAAAGCAATGCATTACTGTAATTACATTACTTTTTTAATGCATTATTCCCAACACTGAACTTTACGTAATAGAAAATGGTAAATAGCCTGATGGCATACAGCTAATGGGATACTGTGCATAGTTGGGAAGGTATGGTAGGCCAATTTGGTGTGAATACACACAGACACAAGGGAAATTTTCTCTCGCTGTTGAGTAGCCTGATGGTACGCACAGTGCGTACGGACGTACACCTGCAGGCACGCCTGATCAGAGGTCTAGTTTTATTCCATATATATATTGTTTTTATATACGTTAGTTGCACGCGCTACCAAGAGCTTCCATTTAATGCACCATGTAGGCTACTGTAGTGCGGTTCTGTCAACATAAAAAAACTACGGGTAGCCAAAAATTTTCGCACAACTTGGTGGAAAAGTGTAGCATAGGTTAAAGAAAACCCATTCATTTTTGGAGCTGATCCTACTCAAAAGGAACTTCAAAGTATTCAGTGGCGTCTTGCCCATTGAAATTAAGGGGGCACGTGAAGTTTTTTTATCATAACTTTGTTCCTATTATGCTCCATAATAAGCCAGAGCCTGCAACGACTCAAATGTATTCTTCTGGATGTGTAATAAATCATAGGCTACCAAAATAGTTGAAGACCGATCAGCAGCCCTTCTCCTAATAGCCAACTCACACATGCTGAGCTCGCAATGTTTTGCCTGTGTTGAACTGTTACAGTTAACTTTAGGCTACAGTTTGAACAGTTGAACTATTACAGTTTTTGGTTAATATCAATGGTGTTGAAGTGGTAAGTAGGCTAAGCAATAAAAAAATATTTGTGGTTGACCTGGACATTTTGGCTTGGTGCTAAAAAGTTAGAACTATGGATTTGATGTTGGCCGCGAATTCCGAAGCTACGTTAACGTTAGCCTACGTTGTGTCAGTGTAACGTAGGCTACTCTTACAAATATTAGGCTTACAGACATCTGCTCTGTTTTGTCTTGTACGTGACAAAGTCTCCTAGTTCAATTGTTTCCAGTTTCATAGAAACGAGGGTGTTAATTTTGCAGTATGACTACAAAATCCAACCAAGTATAGGCCAAGGCATCGCGTTGATGTTTCTCCACTTGTTCTTTTCACGTATCTGGTAGCTAATTCATGTAGTGAAAAGGGATAGGCTACCCGTTCAAAAGGAGGCCTACAGTTGTTTTATATAAATAGGATCGCAATGACCGTGATGTAGAGGGCAAGAAAATAATAGCAGTCTCTCATGTATCAGGTCAAAATTGCTCATGATTTGCAGGTAGCAACTTACAAATGAGGTACCTATTGCTTGCCATAATGGTAATGAGAAATATATTAGGCCTAGTAAAATATTCAAATATTTAGTGTTAACCTTAGGCTACTCAGCACTGAAACCTGTCAAACTTCTTTCAAAGTCCTTCATCACATAAATTAAGATTAAAATATTTTAATTTCTGAGCACCACAAAGTCAGACCTCAGCCCCCCCCCCCCCCAGAAAAAAAAAGTGAAACTTGGAAAGTGGTCTCTCCACCGAGTGTTACATTAGATGCACAATCAATCGCGAGTCGATGCAGGTAAAAAGTAGCCTAGGCTATCAACTGGTAGGTTAGTAATGAAGGTAGCCTAATTTTGCTAAATGTGATGACGGAACACAAACTAGGGCAAAAACGTTTAGTATAGCCTGCACTTGTGGTGATAGCCTACAGTTAATGTGAATCGTGGACTATAACCAAAGTAAAGGAGAAGATTTGCACCAAATAAAGGCTGTGTTTGTGTTTCTACAACATGTTGGCACAAAATGTAATTTCTGTCAACTATGACGATGTCCATGTTCAGTAGCCTATATTTTTCATTTAGTCAAGCAGTGACATGTGGTTTAATGCATGGGGTAACATGACGTGAGACAGACAGAAGATGAGCCTGTCTTTAGTAGCCTATCCCTGAATCCTGTCCCTCTCAATTTTAAATCACTTGTAGCAACCATAATTTAAAAAAAAAACCCCGGACCCCCGTGTTATTGTGATTAGGCTATAGGTCCAAATCTAAATGTTTGGGTTCAGTTTATGAAGTGTTGCTACAGTATAATACTGTGTGTTTGTTATTTATGGGGGGCGGGGGGGCGGTTCCAGGAGAAAATTGCCAGGGCCGAATTTTGCTCCCAGTCTGACCCTGCTCATGGGCATTCATAGTGCTGGTTAATTCTTATTATACACCTTCACTGAAATATGTGCCACTTATGACTAACAATCATAATAGCAAGATAATTGATAAGGGGCCAAACCAAACACAGGGGAGTACTGTTGATGTATTGACTGAAGACCTGATTCATTGAATTGGGTTAGTTCACTGAGGTGGTCAAATTGTGTTGCAACAACAGTTGAATGAGTCTTGGACCATGTTTTATTTGTATTTCTTATATCTATCCCAGTATGGCCTAAGTAGATACACCACCTGAGCTATTACAACAGCGACTAAAGTTTGGGTAGGCAGGATGCTCTATTGCTCTGTGCATTTCAGAACTCAAAAGTCAGAATTTCAGGTGTTGTTTGCACCCTCTAGCTGAACGTAATGCTGTAGTTCTTGGCAGGTTTGAGTCAAACAGACTAAAATTAACTGATCTCAGAAGCCATTCTTATGTTTCAGAAGTGCAGAGAAGAATCTTCCATTGTGGTTTATAAGCTAACAATAATATTTAATTTAGGCTAACAATTCATAATTCAGTCCACGGGCTGAGTGTGGACTAAACACCCCGTTCAGACAGGGCTGTCAGTCACACCCCTCTTCCCATCTTCTTGCCTGTTCTTCACCTTGTTATTCTTTTCTGCGCTTGTCCACTTTCACACTTCTGTCAGAGATTTCAGATGCGGCGCCGGCTCCATCAAACACCGGCCAGAATCACAAACACCCAGAGACCCAGTAGGCCACAGACGGCAGACAGACTGCTCGGCACCGCGCTGCATCTCTGAGAGGGCCGCATCAGTAAGAGAATGAAAGAAAAGGAAAGACGAGAGTCTCGCATTGGTCAGAGAGCACAGTGCACACATCTTCATGTACTGGCCAGTATACTCTTTTGATCCCGTGAGGGAAATTTGATCTCTGCGTTTATCCCAATCCGTGAATTAGTGAAACACACTCAGCACACAGTGAACACACAGTGGGGTGAAGCACACACTATTCCCGGCGCAGTGAGCTGCCTGCAACAAAAGCGGCACTCGGGGAGCAGTGAGTGGTTAGGTGCCCTGCTTAAGGGCACTTCAGCCGTGCCTACTGGTCGGGGTTCGAACCGGCAACCCTCCGGTTGCAAGTCCGAAGCGCTAACCAGTAGGCCACGGCTGCCCCCAAATGTGAGCTATTGTAGGGAAGGGACCCCACCCAGCCTCGAGCCCGGGTCTCCAGGATGCCAAACATGTGTGTGTGTGTGTGTGTGTGTGTGTGTGTGACAGAGAGAAATACGATATGCATGTGTGAGTGTGTGAGAGAGAAATCATATATGAGTATGTGTGTTAGAGAAATCACACATGCGTGTGTGAGAGAGTCCCTGATTAAAATTAGGTAGAACACCTCTCTAGAAACATAAGGAATGTAGGTATCACAGATACACCCACAAGTCAAAATATTCAACACTGAAGTCTGAAACGGTGATAAATAAACATTTTATATTCATAGTCACCAGTCCTCCAACAGCCTAATGTGCAAACAACATTTTCAAAGTTACAAAACATTCCCTATGCAAAATACAAAATAGGGCTATGTTGGACAAAATATATATTTGACTTCAAAAGCTCTATTTGCATATAATCAATAATTAAAAAAAAAACAATTGGGATGATTTATTAAGAGAATGCATCTGCATAGAGAAAAATAAATAATTAAAAGCTGAAAAATAACTTCAAAACCATTCTTGTTTGATATTTAATGCTTTATTAGTTTTATCAGGTGTGTGCTATGATGACTATTCTGAAGTGAAGGAAAATTAGTCTATATGCTGGTTTATTCACCAAATGACTGCATGCAATTTTCCTTTACAGAAGGAGAAAAGTTGTATCTTTTTTGAGTAATTGTGTACACTTGTGATTAACACAAATATTACTAATGCATTTTTATTTATTTGAATAAGATATTTTACATTAATTTCAGATCACAATAAAATCAGCAAAATCAGCAATCAATAATCTTCTATTTCACCATTCAAGGAATTTTAAAGAACCACCAAATCAAATAAGCTTCCACTGTAATAATGAAAAGGTTCTTTGCTGATGAAAATCTATTTTGTCTAGACAATATGAAGATGGAAGATGAGTCTCATTCTCAGCCAGCATGGGCTAATGGGCCAAACTGACAAAGACACATGTCCACCAAACTATAGGAATAATTACACAATCATGCCCTCCACATAAGGGACTGTACGATATTTACCGGGGGGGGGGAGGGCCGGTCGTCAGGGGGGGGAGGGCCTAAGAGAATTTTTTAAGCCTTAGGGGAAGGCCCAGGAGAAATGTTTTGGCCTGGGGGGAGGGCCGAGGAAAATTATTTTTTCCTGATCCATGATATTTTTTTCCCCTGATCAATGATCCGTTTTCGATATTTTAAAAGGTTTGTAGGCCAAAACATGATTCACGTCTCTTTGACAGAGTGGGCGAGTCCAAAAAGTCGCAACCCTACCTGAATCTCCCACAACTCCCCTCGTAAGCTTGCAGGTCACCCGCGGTTATGAGTCATAAACCAAATATTTTAATGATATTCGGGTCATTTGCGGGCGGGTCAGTTAAAATTAATTGGGGGCCAAGCAGCGAAGCTGCGAGGCAACCATTGTGTTTCTCTTTGTTCTTATTATTATTATTCCGCCATGGAAGTCAATGGCAGCCCATAGAACCGTCTGGTTAAAGGTTGTGAAATTTGGCACACTGATTAGGGACAGTCCAATGATTAATGTCACCAAGTTTCATGATGGCACCTCAAGCGCTCTAGCGCCACCAACAGGCCAAATTTGGACGTGCGTTCACGCATGTAACTTTTGACCCGTATGGCCGATTGTCAAAAATGAGGTATCGTTGTAATCCTTGGACCAAGCAGAGTTCAACTATGACGTCATTTTCCGCCATGATGGATTTTCCGCCATATTGGATTTTAGTGAAAGTGAAACTAATTTTTCACAGGTCACAAATTTTGTCCGATCGTCACCAAACTTGACACACACGATCTTCAGACCAAGCCTCATAAAAGATACTCCTTTTCGTCTTCGGAACTAAAACCGTTCGCACGTAACAGCCAATCAAAATTTGCGGCGAAGCTGCCAAACAGGAAGTGAGCTCATATCTCAGCAACCCATTGATCTATCATAACCAAACTAAGTACATGGACTCAGGACCCAATCAGGGGGACGCTCAAGAAATCTGGTGACCTTTGACCTCTAGGGGGCGCTGTAATTAAGAAACATGCCTTTTGGCCTGTAACTGCAGTTGTGCTTAGAATTAAAACACTCTAGTGGTGTCTGGTAGTACTGTTGGAGGTCCTTAGGCCGACCCAAGCCAATTTGTGATGTCATCGTAATTGATTCGGCCGCCATATTGGATTTAATCAAAAACATCAAAAAGTTTCCGCAGGTCACAAATTTCAGCGGATCCTCGCCAAAATTGGCAGAGACCATCTTCAGACCATACCTGATGAGTGCTTTGATTTCTGGAACAACTGCCAGAAGCATTGGCCCGTAACAGCCTTTCGAACTTTGCGGCGAAGCCGCCAAACAGGAAGTGAGCTCATATCTCAGCAACACTTAAATGTATCAAAACCAAACTTGGTACATGCACCTCTGAGCCCATCGGTAGGACACTCAAGAAATTTGGTGACCTTTGACCTCTAGAGGGCTCTGTAATTGACAAAATTGCATTTTGGCCAGTAGTTGCTGAAGTGAGCTCATATCTCAGCAACCCTGCCATGTATCATAACCAAACTTACTACATAGATTCAGGACCCTATTAGGAGGAAGTTCAAAACATGTGGTGACCTTTGACCTGTAGGGAGTGCAGCAATTAGTAATATTGCATTTTGATCTGTAGTTGCTTGTTTTATCGATCTTTTATTTTTTGATGTGAAACTGATGATATGTTCCATCCAGTTAATTCTAATGCGTGCGTGCCATGGCGTGTCGGGGCGGGACAGCGTGGGACGGGCAGGGGTGATTAGGTGGGGGGCTGGCTGGTGGAGGCGGCGGCAATACTCAGCGCTGTTTCAGCCCTACAAAATCAGTTATGTTTTGATGTGAAAGTTGTTGAAAGTGTTGATCGCGGATGCCTGCTGAGTTCTATCTTGTCACCGTAGCTACTCCGGCCTATTCTGCTTGGCCCCCTCATTGCTGCTTGCAGCTATATTTAAATATATATTTTCTACAAATAGGCCTACTTAAAATATCACGAGAAGGCTAGCATCAATACAGTAAAGCATCAATACAGTAAGTCAACAGTAAAGAAGCTGAAGACGCGAGTTAAAATAATAAAGACACCCCTTCAGGAAAAGCGATATAGGCTATGGGAAATATTGGGAAAAGTTCTTAAAGAAGATGACAGTAGTACAAGTTATGGTCTATGTAGGCCTACTTCTTGCGAAGCCATTTAAAAGTATGACAGCCGAAACGGGCAGCCTGCAGGAATAAATGTTATGGCAAAGACTACACAGCCATATCTACCGGTATGTATAGGTTCGCGCATGCATAAAAGTTACCTTAGTTCGTTGTGTTTGTGACTTTAAACAGTGGATGTGCTTTAGTAAAGCTTTGTGCTTCATTCAGCATTTTAAACCAGTTCTTACGCTAACGTTTTGACCAGCAATGTATCTCTCTTGCCTACCTTGCCTCCCCATTTCTATTTTCGAAAGAAGTATGTCCATGGCCAAATCTTATCCTAGTGTTCTAATCCTTGGTGGTTGCGTGCGTGCTTGCGCTCTTATTCTCATTCTCTCTCCTGCGCAAACATTATGTCCTGCATGCCTGTGTGTAGTTCTACTGCATAAAGTTTCGCAAATAAATTAGTTTGTTTTACAGAAATGGACTACTGCATGCAGGCTATAACCAAAAGTACACATTTTGTAAATAAGCGGGTCGGATATAATTTTGTCCTAATTAATATTCGCGGTCCGAGTTGCGGTCGGGTTGATTAAAATATTGGGCGACCGCGGGCCGCTTGTGACCAAACCCGCGCAACACTGGTTTGTAGCCTACCCGTGTGTGTGTAGCCTATGTGTGCTTATGACATTTGCTGGCCGTTTTAACCTTGTAATGTAAACGTCATTTTTCGACCAGTTTTATTTGATTCACGTAGGGGGGAGGGCCTAGGAGAATTTTTTTGAGCCGGGGGGAGGCCCGTGGAAAAAAAAAATTGACCAGGGGGGAGGGCCAGGCAGAACATTTTTAACCCGATCGTCTGGCGACCGGCCCTCCCCCCCGCTAAATATCGTACAGTCCCTAATGGCAATGGATTCTTTTTCAATTCATTTTCTCTACCTGCATTTTTGTCCTTAGTCTATAGGTAGACTAGACCTTTTGTTCATTTTTGGCATACTACCTTGAATGTATTTTCATTTGGCATTGAAAATATATGAATGAAACTTGTCAAAAGATCAGATAGTGATGAGATGTCAAAGTGCCTTGAAGTTAAGAGGAAGAGCTGCATGAGAGTGGGTAGATCATGGGTAGATCATTCGGTATACGGCAGTTAATGCATACTAATCCAATGCCTCTGATCTCTTGCCAACCCCTTTGCGACTTGGTGTGTGATCAGTAGCATTTGAAACAGGAAGTTCCTAACGTCTCCAAAACAGAGTCAAAGACAGAAAACAAAGAGGAGAGGCAGAAAAAAGAAAAATAGAAAAAAGAAAGGAATATTTGATCAATTTCTTTTGCCTAATCCTTGGACTTGGACTGCTTTCTGTATACATGGCATCGGGGCTGCAAATGAGCCTTACTCTTATCACATGTTAGTATTACCACAACCGTTTCTTAAAGAATCTCTGATCAAGAATTAACCCTTAAACAGGCAAGAGTGAAAAAATAGTAGTAAAAAATCATTTTATGTTACATTCTGTCTCATTTGCACCTAAGGAAAACATTTCCACACTCATTTTTGAAATATTTTGGATATTTTGGATTTTATGAGTTGTATCTCCTGGGATACGTTGCCCTATTAAGGTATAAAAATAATCAAATTGGTGAACTTTTCCATTTCTCATTTGATACATATAACTGATAAAATCTTGCTTTCCTTCATCATTTATGTCACAAATACTATTTTTTAAATGGATTTCATATTATTTTTATCAAATTCTACTATATAGTATGGAGATGACATCTCATCGGATGTTTTGAATTTACAGGCTTTTGCCGTTGAAAGGTGCTTAAACTTTTTCGCAGAAGTACACACAAAGTTATGCTTTGCAGTCATATTTCAGTAATTCTGACCAAAAGGCAATGCACGTATTAGAGAGGCCACCATGCCCACATAGTTTGGTCTACAAGCACATGGCTGGTATCATTGGAAAGCTGAGACCATGTAGATTTTGTTGAAACAGTCAGGATAACCCTGTGAAGTTCTCAGAAAGGGCCACAGAGGCTGGAATAAAGTTTTTTGTTACTGCTGTATACCAACACCATTGAACAGACCACATTTTTAGACTTGGGGTCACCTTCATGACCTCAGAGACACAACTGGGCTCTAGCACCAGGTCTTGTGGAGTTGTGTGTAAAGTTTGGTTAAAATAGGAGAAAGTATTGATTTTTCACAATTCTTTTTGTAAAGGTATACACCGCCGTCGACAATGATTCACACCCCTATTCACCTAGCTGCTAATAATGGCTGGGCCGTGGTGTATTTTTCGCATCAACAAGCGCTTCTTTTGTGCATTGAGATACACACGCATGGTAAAAGTCAATGACGACATCCCATACGTCGTTTAAAAGCTCTGGTCATTGGCTACAAGAATATGTCCATCATTTCGTTCTTACTTGTAAGAGGCCCACGTGGCTGCCATTCCAAGCTTGCATGTACAATAGAAAGGTGTAGCTGACCAAGCTTGTCTCTGCCACGTCTTTGCTTCGTTTCTCGTGATTGGTAGATCCTACAGACACGTGACATGGCTCTTTGTGTTTGTGAGACTCAGGGGAACGTGGGGAATACGCATACGTAGGGAGTTCACCTGTGGTGTGATAATAGTGTCATCTGTTGTGGTCATTTTCAGGACTTTCGTCCCGGGTAGAGATTTTGGCACACATCCCACATTGTTCAATGGGGTCATATTAGTCTATAACAGTTGAGATATTCTCCGCTAAATGAAGTGCATACAAATCTTACCCAGGACCTAGACTACACCCACTTTTTAAAATTGTTAGTTTGGACCCCCCCACTTTTGCCGTGCGAAATACCAGTGCTGTTTTCAGCATCTGTTTAGTGCTTCATTGTCATTTTCATTGGATTCTCCCATTTGAGCGCAAATCGCTCATAAACTTTTTTTTTTTGTTACACGCATTCTCCCATTCCTCTTCTGTCACACACACAGTGACAAGCGCCAAATCCCCAGCAGTGTTGAAGAGATCTGTCATCCCCCTCACTTTTGATAAGGTAAAAAGCCTTATAGGTACGCCAAATAAATAATAACCTATAGGGTTACGCTAGGCTATGTAAAACTCCCCGTTAACAGCATCACGTCACTAACCACAGCTAAGACTGCACAATCTCTATTCACTCTGTTGGATATCTGAAGCCAGTTTGTCTACTTAGATACTGTAAATCCTCAAATTATGGCCGGGGGTCTTAAGACAAAGTACAGGCTTTAGGGGCAGGATTGTATTCGAGACAGCCCTTTATTTCTTATGCGAGTTTTATTTTGAGACATGCGTTTCTTGGAGCGGCATACTGGTAGGCCTTCAAAAGCATGACATTTTCGGTTTAGTTTGATATTTAATTTACTTTTGGACTGTTTGATTATATTGTATTATTATATATGCTCATATAGAACTTCACAGGTCTATGTGTGGCCATCCAGTGAAAACTGTTTTGCTTACCTTGAAGTGGAAATGGCTTAATGTAAACTGTGGAGTAAGTTAAAAATAAGTGTGTTAAACTATCATTAGGTTGGCAAACATTGGAAAATGCATTATTTGCAATAGCTGATCATGGGATTAGTAGTTCCTTCGATTGGAAATTAAATGAATACATATTGTATACATATGTATAATATAATGTATTTTTGTTGTTTTTCTATTAGTTTTTGTTTTGCACAAAATTGAATGTTGCACGATCACGATTCACACCATAGCTGGTCAGCCTAAGACCAGGCCTAAAACACTTTATACAGATTTTTCCAGACATCAAATAGGGAAATTAATGGGGAACTTAAATCCAAGGGGGGACTACAAGGTGGGACACCGAGTATGGAGGATTTTAATGAAGAATTAAGCGAAATATTTTGGAGAAATACATCTTTGATATCATCGAGAGCTAGGCAAAAGGGTTTGTAGTTCGCTGTGGAGGGCTATATTCACAATTTAGAGTTTACAAACGAGGGGGATAGTAATACAATTCAAGCTAAAGACTATCGGTCCCAATGTAAAAACGAGAAGCCTCACCAACTTTTTTTACAATATACTAGTAATACTATTGTGGACCAGTCATGTTCCTGTACTGCAGGGTAAGTAAAAAAAAAATACAGCTGGTCGCTTTCACTTAAAGCATCAGCTAAATGAATAGCTATCTTTGATATCTGTTAAACATAGTGACTTAGGTCTGTGCTTGTACTTACTGTCATGGCCACCTGGCTCACAGTAGCAATGACATAGGGGAGACCACACCGTTTGTTAAGTTAAATACAAAGTAATTTATTAAAACATTAACTTATATCATGAAAACATACTTTACATAAATAAGTGTACCAAGTCAGTAAATGAGAAGCAAGAGAAAGCTAATCAAAAGTGTAGTGCAGATGCAGATCAGTAAAGTGTAGACTATGTGTAATGCAAAAAAGCAAAAAGGATGAGGCTGCCGCCAGCATGGAGGCCAGAGCTAAGCCCAGTCAAACAGAGCTGTGCATGGCAGAGCACGAACTACTGGCAGGAGATGGTTTTTAAACAGTCCCGCCAATCAGCTACTGTCTAGACTTGATGGCCTGAACAGACAGCTCCCCCTTCAGACTGGGGGGAGAGAGACCGCCAAACATATTATCTCAAAAGGTGGAGTGAGCACACCCAGCACGGCAAAGCCGGGCGTGACATTACGTTAATGATACAGTTAGGCTACAAGTTAGACTAACAGCTACTGTTCTAACAATGTACTGTCACATACGAGCGAATGAATAAATAAAAAGTACAATACAGTGTGTGTGTGTGTGGCCAACACGTAGCTAACCGAAACTAAGGATTTCTATATTAGCTTGCCAGGTTACTGTGCCCATGTTGTGGGTCTGGTATACACGCTGGACCTCTGGCGTGCGAAACAAGAAGAGGTAGCTTCAACAAGTGTTCCACAAACATGGCATCAACCAAGAGGGGGCAAAATAGCAGCCACACCTGTAGTAAATTTAGTGGTTGCCAAGGCCAAAATTCAAAGAAAAAGGAAACCGATTGTCAATACCTACACACACAAGAAGTAAGATGTTTCTCTCTTCAGCACATTGTCAAAAACTTGTAGTTACAAACAAACAATGTATTAATATACATGTGAACTTTTTTTAGGAAAATGCTAGGGCCAGACCTTCCTTGGATGGCGACCGTTAGGATAACGTAGGATTGGACAGTACGCGTTCTGAGGCGAAAGGTCAATTCTACCTGATTATCCTCATCTTCATCACTAGTGCCTATGCCTGAAGAGGGTTCAGGGATCTCCTCTATCACGCTCATTCTCTCGCTCTTCTATTCATCTTTCGGTTGCAATAAATTTAGCTAACTGTGATACCCTGAAGGGCAATATATGGTTGTACTGTCATAATGTACATACCTGTACATGATAACATCTCTTTTTGCAGTGTATATTAGCATATCTTCCTGTTTGAAACTAAATTTTCAATACTACACAGAATACCCATTGACCAAAGTATCATGGGGGATACATACATTTCAAAGTTACTAAACTAACTCCACAAACACAGTTAGGCTTTTTTTCTTTATCAATATATTTAGACAATAGTCATAATCAGTTATATGAGTTAATATGATTGATTTATGGAAAATAACCATGATTTATATGTAATTACTCACCACTTGGTTAGCATGTGCGCTACCGCTGGCGGCCATTTTGATTTCTGACCAAGCTAACTACATAATGACAAACAACCTGAACCAAGTCATGTGACCTACAGACTGATAACAGACAGGACTTTTGGGATCAATCATAATTTGATTTGGAATTTTTTTTAGAAATGCCCCCCACAGGATGTTAAAAAGTATGTATCTCCTGGTGCATGTTGCCTGATTGTGAATGTCAAACAAAGAAAAAAGTAATGGACAAGTGTCAATATTGGTCAGCACTGTCTTGTGTGCTTATGACATTGTTTTGCCTTCCTGCATATTATAAAACATATATCATTGAAGAACAGAAGATAATCTTTTTGTAATACATAGAGGGGATGATAGAATAGTCCTCTACCATCAAGAGGAGAGGTGGGGCTCTTATGATGGCATGGCTTTGCTCTTTGCAGGACTTTCCTTCCGCAACTATTTCATTAATTAAGATGCAGAGTTACATTCTATCAACACACCAGGACAGTGGAGGATGACTAATTACCACATAAACAGTTGTTGACAGGGGAGGCATGTGCCGGGGCCAAGTGGCTTAGAAGGTCTCTGGGGGTCCCGCATCGCCATGGCGCTGAGACAAACATTAACAACCAAACAAACAAACAGAGCAAACAAATTAAGAGATAAAGGCTGCACCTCTCATAGACTGGCTCAGCACGCCGCCCACACGTACTGTCGCTAACGTGCAGTGTGAAAACACTACTGCCTCCCTGGAACCGCCATGGTGATCTCAACACACCTGGCTGCAACCAAAAGCCTATTCATTTGTGCAGTGATATTTGATCAGGATAGCTGTATGGTGTAAATAAGAGTGGCTAAGAGAAACTTTAAAAGCTTTGATGTTCAGTTATTGGGAGACAATAATGTCAAATGTCTCTCTGATGTTGCACACACACTATTTTTTAATACAATCAAGTCAACTAACTGAGTATATGGGAATCCCTCTGGAAAACTGTGCTCAAACTCATATGCCCTGTAGGTCTTCCCATGAAATCACATTTTGTTTCATTCAGCTATGCTGATACTATGTGATAAATCATATTTAGTTTCAGAGGGCAGCAAGACCTGTTTATGGCTTCACTTGTAGGCCTAATGCCCTTGACGAAGCTTGCCACTGTTATTAAAACAGCAATGTACACTTCCCATCCCATAATTAAAGCATCCGTGTGTATGTGCCACTCTATGATTAATCTTTGAGGGAGGGTATCCATGGAGACCCATCCACGTGCATCAGTCATTAACCCTGCGTAGGGCCCTGGGTGTCAGCGATATGATTTTTTGATGTATGCCGGTGGCCACTGGGCTATGGTGCGCGTCTCCATCATCGAAATGACGAGGAGGGAAGACCTCCTTTGCTCGGCTGTGTCTCAATCACGCCGCTGGTCGCCTGCTGGCTGTCATCCGCATGCTGGCACTGACATTGAGGACACCTCTCCGACATCAAGTCTCCTGATCAGCCATTAATGCATACAGAGAGAGAGAGTGAGAGAGAGAGAGAGAGAAAGAAAGATAGAGCAATCATTTTCTCGAATGGTGAAATGAAGGAACAGCGGAGCATAATAGCGCTTCAGCTTGTTCTAATCATGATATTAGGTGCTGGGCCTGAAATCTGATTATTTTTTTCAAAGGAGGGGGCGGGAGGGCGTGGCTGCTGGTCATCTGCCTAGGTGGACTGAAGCAATTTCCCAGACAAATGATTAGACACAGATTATGTGTGCGTCTCTCTCTCTCTCTCCATCTCTCTCTTCCTTTCTCTGTCTCTGTGTGTGTGTATGTGTGAAAAAGAGGTGTTCTGATAAAAGTTTGAATAGTAAACCATGCCTTAGCATTTCAGACATCAACCTGCAAAGTAATTTTAGGCCCCTCCCCCCCCCAAAAAAAAAAACAACAACAAAAAAACCCCTTTACTTTAGCCTACTTATTGAAATACAGATGAATAGCCTATGTTTGTTAATTAATTGTCTCTAGTCAGTACACCAAATAAGGAAGGCCTAAGATAGAAATTAATAGGATTATTAAGACTGTTTCCGTGGATGTTTTTTGTTTGTGCCTCATAGGTTACTTTGCCACTGAATTTTGAAAGAATATGAGACACTGTTTCTGTGTCGAAGGCGCGTGGCCTACATGCATAAACATTAACCTGCAGCACGGCTTGTTAGACATTGCCAAATGGGACTGATTGTTGTGGTGTGCAATATAGTTTGGAATTGAGAAATATATGTTATACAGCCATATATCCGTTGCAATCCCTGGGTCTCACTGATTAATTTAGAAACATTTTCATTAAGTGTAACTCAGTCTATGAATCCCGTGATTTTGTTAATAATCAAAGCACTACTTAGCAGATTGTTACAACGTTCAACCAGTCAATTATTCATGTAATTACCACTGAAAACATATAATGACCGCTGTCAATGGCAACGGGTTTTGTGCTTCTGATTCACATCTTTCATATCACTCCGCAAGTAGTCCGGTCACTTCTTGCAATGGAACTTCATTCAAAAGTGAAAGCAGAAGGTTGATCAGCTGTGTTCTAAAGAATGTTTGAAGATGTTTCAAGCTCAGTGTGTTTTGCAAGCTATGTTTCTCAACAACGAAACGGTTACAAATACATGTAAAGAGACATTAGTGTTAATTTTGTCACCTATTTTTAATTTAGTCTTAGTCTTAGTCTTGTGACGAAATGTCCTTTTTAGTCTTTGTCATATTTAGTCATTCAAATATCATTTTTGTTAGTCAAATTTTAGTCGACTAAAAGTCTCGTCATTTTAGTCTAGTTTTAGTCAAAAGAAAACTAAAGGTATCTTAGTCTTAGTCAGTTTTAGTCAACACATTTTAGTCTTTTTTTTTATAACAAATTATTTCTGATTACCATTTGAGTCAAATAGTGTTTCACACATCTCAATTTTCCAACAATATTGTGTGTCCACAGGGCTACTCGTCTGTTATAATTACTCATTCTGATTTTTTGTCAGTCAGTATGTTTACATGCACAGGTAAGTCGAGCTACAGTTATAGCTCGGCTGGGATTTGACCATAGACAGTAAAAGATTTGACTGGACCACTGTCATATTCGTAGACCAGTGTTTCTCAAAGTGTGGTCCGGGAATCACTGGTGGTCCGCAAGCTATCCCAAGTGGTCCGCGAGCAGACGTGGTAAAATATAATATAGATGAGTTGTTTGCAATATTGAACCAACTTGTATGTGAATACAGTTCTGCAACACTGTCTATGTAAGATATGCCAGTTTAAATCATACAGTATGAATCCACACAATAAGCAAAGTGCAAAGACAATAAGCAAGGTGGTTCAGTGAGTAGGCCTATTGTGTAGACTAATTATAGGCCACTGTTGAAGTAGGTCTAATCCAGACATCCCAACCTCCAAAAAGTCATTTCAGGGAGGTATCACGAAGCCCCCCCCCCCCCCCCCCCCAAAAAAAAAAAAGATTAATATGTTCAATAATGTCTAGTCAGGACAACAAATAAGGAAGGCCTATAGATATAAATTGTGAAAATAAAATATGTAGATTTTGGTAGTTTGGTCTTTTCATGTAGCCTATAGCCTTGGCAACTAGCCATCTAGTAGGCTATAGGCCTGAATAATATGCACATGAATATTGACACTTGTTAAACTCATCTCAACATGTCTTTTGCAATCATTTAGCCCGCTATGGACAATGCTAAAGTCACTGTTACAAACAGTGCAGGGTGCAAGACTAGGTCCATCATTATGTTTTACTCTTATGAGACAAGGGTAGCCTACACTTTGAAATGGGTCTTACATTTCCCTTTTTTTGAGGCACTGACTCTGCCATGACCCTCCTGTTCCTGAACTGATTAATTAAGTTCGGGAGAAAAGAGATAAAAGCCTGCCTACACTGAAAACTGATTGGTTGATTTAGCGAAACAGGCCAATCAGGATGCTCTCGGTCTTTGATGCGCTCAGACACACACGCACCACCTCTCTCTCTCTCCCGACGTGTGCGCGCTACACTCAGATGCACACGCGGTCTCGCATGCGCGCTCTTGATCGCTCACTCTAGATTCCGGGAGATTTGATCTAATTTGCGGGCGTCAGGGAGCCGCTATCAATATGCGGGAGACTCCCGGAACTTCCGGGAGACTTGGGATGTCTGCTAATCTTTTTTTTTTTTAGCTAGGGTTAGTTAAGTGGTCCTGAAACTGAAAAAGTTTGAGAAACACTGTCGTAGACCAAAGTACAGTATTAATGTTTTACTCCACCACGCTAGATGGCGATATGGCCCTAGATGGCCCAAACACAACACATTCCCCAAACAGACTCTCCATCTTAGCCCTAGCTAACTTGCTAGCGAACTTTCCATATTAGCTTACTTGCCAGCAAACTTTGCATCATCAGTCTAACCAGAGAATGTCTAATAAGGGGAGAACTTTCACTCTCAGAACTCTTCCGGTGTGGTACTGCATCTAGGGGCGCTCGCGGGCGAGTCCAGAATTAATGGAGGTCTAAGGAGCTGCACCCCTCAAAATCCACTTTTCTCTGGATATATTTTTTTTTCAAGTAATTTGAATATTGTATTCGAAAGGGGAGACAAAGACAATACACTTGGTTGAGTATTATATTTTTTAAAGTCACTTAATTGTTCTAAAAAGCCTTTCAACCGTGTCAATGACGTCATTCATTAGCATGATCATAGCATAGCATAGCATCAATGCTAGCGTGTTATGGGCAACAACGTCCCAACCTGTAAGAAAATGAACGGAAATGACTCCCGGATTATTTAACTTTTGATTGATAATCCATATCCATTTTGCAAAATATAATATAAAATCTGAGTGTTTCAGTTGTTAAATAGATGAAAACAATTAATGTAGCCATGTAGCTCCATAGGACCCCATATATTTTGGACTCGCCCGCGATCGCCATCTAGGTGAACTCTGCTGAACTGCAGCCAAATTCAGTTTGTATGGGATTAATAGAGAGTGGGGAGGCTCTCCGTAGACGGGCTCTGGTCTAACTAGTTAAATAGTTGACATTACATGATGAAAATTTCGTATGGACATTCTGGGGGATGTTAATTTGTATGAGAGAAGCTTCAACTTCTGGGTATGTAGCATTGTGGCATAAAGCTTAGGTAGTTAGCTTGCTAAAACTCTGGCAGAAATCTCCAGTGTTCTTGTTCCATGTAGTTTCGTGTTGCAGCCACAGGGTTGCAGCAACAGCACGTAGACTAGCCTACAGGAAAGCTGTTGCGTATGAACTCATTCGGAATATTTTGAAAACGTAACAGCTAGATATTCTGTCTTCTCATTTTGTAGACGAAAATGAAGAGAGATCTTAGTTTTTATTTCATGCAAAACATTTTAGTCTCGTCTTTTTTCGTCAACAATAATGCATCTTAAGATAGTCTTAGTCAGTGTTTCAGGACATTACTGCCGTCTTGTCATCGTCTCGTCTTAGTCATGAAAAAAAAGGTCGTTGACGAACATATTTCCTCTCGTCTCGTCTGACGAAATTAACACTAATAGACATATCATGTGAAGTTTCTTTTTCTTGTGTTGGCAAGCAGCCAGATAATAAGCGGTATAATGTAGGAATAGGTCTGGATTCAGGGGAAAATAGGGCGGGGGGAATGTCTCTGATTTCGAAAAATCTTTTTTCAATAGCCAATCACGGAGAGGTGGCAGACCTGTGAGTATGCACATGTACTGGGGGTTTCATGAAAATACCGCTGACAATGAACAATGGCAATAAACGATGGCATTTAGTTTGCCTTTGTAGCCATCTCTGGTTAGCCTTTGCTTAGGCAAATGAGACATAACTTCTGCAGAGGTTTAAAGCAACTGTTGTTACAAACTTCAATTTCTTCAAAAATCGACTCTAAACATGCTTTAATTATGTTTGTATCAGCAGCCATTTCATAGGGGAGCGCGGGGCACAAAGTAACGCGGGGTTAAATGTAACACGGACTTTTTCCCTATTTGCAGGGGGTTGATCGAGGCATGCTATTGGTCAGTTAATCACACTACTATGAGACGGTGTTCCACAAATTTTCAGTCAGTATGGACGTGTTTCCACGTAGATCTGCAGCAAAACGCCTTTTGAAGACATCAACGTAAATGTCTAGGTTGTACTTGTCTTTCCAATACTGAGTTGTGGGTGCAGCTCACTGACTCCAATCTTGTATCATCTTAATAACCGTCTTGTAGGCTAAAAATGAACACCGTTTTGAAACATGTAGCCAACTCATAGCAGGAGCTAGCTTATTTTATAACAAACGTGACCCAGCGGGGTTAGTTGTAACGCGCTGTTACAACTAAGCCACTCATACTGTATAATGATGTTGCAATACAAAAATATGCGCGTATTAGTGTTAGTTTAGTTAGTTTTTGTGATGTTTTGCATTTTGCCTCATGTGTTTTCAGGTTTGAGGGCTTTTCTTGGCAGGATTGACCTTGGTTAGACTCTTAGCTTCCATTGGCGCATATTTCTCATGTTATTTCTCCGTATAGAAAATAAAGTCAATTTTCGACACACGTCTGTTGTTAGTTCATGACTTATGTATCATAAATAGTCAGATCCTATTCTATCATACACATTCAGATACATTTATTGAATTAATTTAATTAAAAACAGCCTTTGGGATGAGTGTTACAACTAACCCCGCATATGGGGCAGGTTGTAACATTTCACCTATCGCCACTCTCGGTGGAATTGTAAAAGAACAGTAGCTCCTACAAACAAACTTCCAGTGCATATGTGTAACAGAGATATGTATGTTGCTTGTTAAAAAGTATAACTAGTGAAACTCAAATGATTTTAGAATTATTTAGCCATAACCAAAAAGTGTTACTTTGTGCCCCGCGCTCCCCTACTGGTTTCAGTAGGTACTTTTGCCCATGAAAGAAGTGAGATCAGTGGGCGTCTCTGAAAGTAGCTGTTTTCCGGTTGTGAAGGTTTTGGCCCAGAAGTTCGTTCAGCATGATGCAAACTTCTGGGTACTCAGATTAGGTCTGACATGGTCAATCGTAAAAGATCTGCATAGGCAATTAGGCAAAGTCTTTCTCAGTCTATTGCAAGATCTCAATATAAATGGATAATACTGTTCAAGTGTTTTCCATTCTTTAACTTAAGAGATGTAACAAGTAAACTTATTCGCTGGGCTACATACAAACTGACGATAATGTTAGCTAGGATAGCTAATAATAGTTTATGGCAGCTAAAGTTATTGATTCATGTTCTGGCATGATATGCTTAATGTTTTGACTATGTTACAACTGATAAGACCATGACAAATAAAGTGACCAAATCGCTTTGCTATATTTTAGCCCTGAAATAGGCCTACTTATGGGTGTTAATTTATAGTAGGCCTAATGTTAACAGTAGCCTAGGATCTAGCTATCCTAACTGCTGCTGTTATCACCAGTTTTAATAATGAATTAAATTTGCCATCATGGCCCATTTCTAACAACACCACTGGTATATCTATACAGCCTGTAATCCTGGACTTTGGCGTAATGAGGCGTTGTGGCCCTTTCTTAGGCAGAAGAGCACATCTTGCCTTGCGCTGCGCTCCATCATTCTCCCCTCTGCCTGTGACCCTCGCGCGTTGTTCCCGCTGACAGATGATGGCTTTTTCATTGAGCCCATGTGTCACTGTCTGTCTCCTTGCGTTCGCCGCCAGTTGACGTTTGTCACATTTGACTGTTGACGTTTGCTAAACTCACGCCACGCCACGCCTGGTCTTCCTGCCATGCACACTGCCAAAGTGATGGAGTTCTCTCTTTCTCTCCGCTGCCATCTCACTCTCTCCTCTCTTTTACACTGTCTTTGTTTTCTCTTTTACATTATCTTTTCTTTCTCTGTCTCTTTAATCTCTCTGTATCCGAGTCTGTTAAGTCGTGGTCTAGAGGGTCTTCCACACTATGATGGAGAGATCCAGTTGTGTGGGAGTATCCACTTCAACACGTCCATTTAAAACACTCCAATATAGATGGTTAAATCTTGCATCTCTAAGTACTGCGATAGGATAAGTGAGGATAGCTACGAATAAAGATGTGAATGCAAGCCTAGTTGGCGCTCTCAAAAACCTTCCCATGGTTCAAAATGTGAGAGCGATTTATGTCAACAAGGTTAAGGTGTTGTATTAGTCAATAAATCCAGAGAAATTGATCGGGCATGGCTCATGAATCTATAGGGAGTGTTATATTTTTCTCTCCCCTACTGAAATTAAATGTATTAGTTTTCAATGACTCCAATACATCATGGCTGCTTCGGCAAGTCTTTCACATGCCCTTGTGTTAATGGCACTGTTTGAGTTTTTTCTCTGACGCATAACCGGAAAATCACTCCTAAAGGCGGGAAGCACTGACCATCAACCATGCAGAGCAATGGCTGCAGTATAGAGTTGGAGGCCATTTTATTGTGTGTCTGTTCTATATCAGGAGTTTTCTTTTCTTTTCTGAATGTAAATAATAAAATAAGAATGTAAAAAAGTAAAATATAAATGAATTTGCCAAATGGTCTGTTTTTCATGTATTTAACCGAGGCCTTCATAGAAATATAAGTAGTCATACAAAGGCAACCTGTATCGTACTCACAATAATTTGCACAAAAATACTTTTCTCTCCATATTTTTCAAAATCAGAAGTTTCTAGTTAACATACAGTTAAAGCCCCTTCTCATCATTGTGATTATGAATTGCCATACCTGTGTACGTTTAGAACGGATCTATCTTATGTATAGATACCAGAGATTATCTATACCCGTTGTATCCATTGTCGACTCTTCAGTAACTTGCAAAATAAACATTGTTTTCTTTTCAAATAAATGGAAGAGCAAAACCACACTCTCTCTCCCTCTTGCACACACACACACACACACAGACACACACTTCAGACTGTTCAGCGGTTATTATTACTGCCTTAGAAAACGCACTATTGATTTTACCACTTTTATAAGCTCACCGCTCAATTCAGTGACATTTTGAGAATAAAATGAGTCTTAAAGAGGAAGCCTGAGGTTCACATTTATCAATAATCCCCCCTGGAAGGAGGGTCCATCTCTCTCAGAGCCAGTCAATACTGCTGGGCCACGGAGAGAGGAGAGGGACACAGGAGTGGACTCCACCCCCCCCTCCCCACACACACACACACACACTCTCTCCTCCCATTTTGCACTTAACGCACCATGTTAATGCCTACACTGATTGATTACACATCTGGGGAAATGCCTCTGTAGAGAAATGGCAAGTTCAGTTTGGGTGGGTGGAGGGTGGAATATAAGCCTGTCGGATCAGAGGGAGATTTGTTCACACACCAAGAGGTGGGTAGGAGAGCGGATGGAGTTTTGGTTTGGGATTCACGGCTCTGAAGTCGGATAAAGTGAGCGCTGGAGATAATGTATACAGTCGCAGTGAGAAAGGCGAGGTGTCAGGGCGCCTTGCAAGCTCTGACATTTATGTTGATCACAGGCTTTTCTTCACACACACAACTGAATAAACAGTGCAAGTAGCCCTGAAATCTCACAGCATTCCTGCCTCTGCCAGAATGTCGGTGTCTTCAGGCAACAACACCTTCACCTCCAATTTATTCCTTTTGGACAGATATTAGAGCGCCACATTTTGAACATATATGATTTCATATCAATTTCCAAGCAGATATTCAGCCAATAAAATGCATTTCCCTTATCCTGAAATACATTAAAACCCCATTAGATGCACTGTCTGTGCACAAGGGCAGAGGGTTTTTCTGTGGATCTGATTACATGCGCGGCGCATCCCTTCACCTACCTCTTGTTTCATGAATCGAGTGGAGCGTCGGGCACTTAAAGCGCACAAAGGGCCCCTGCCTGATTAGAGCACTATGCCACGGGGCAGCCTCGGGCAGCCTAATGAGCACGCTCCGCAGCCTGGAGAACAAAACACGCAACTCACAGCCCCATATACAGAAATACACCAGCAATGGCCATGGCTGTTGTGGAGAAAATACTTAAGGTAAGGGTCTGTGTGTTTGTGTGTGTGTGTGTGTGTGTGTGTGTGTTTGCGTGGTGGAGGAAAAGGCCAGCCTTTCCGCAGTGGTGTGGAGTTCAAGTGGCTTCCTATGAGGGGAGAGTTGGAGAGGGACGAGAGAGAATTCATCAATTATGGGTCCCCTAATGTGTGCCCAAAGCGTGTGTGGAGGAGCCCACAGCTGTAAGCAAGTCTCACGTCTGCAATGTGCCAGAACATAATGTGCTGTGCTTGGCCATTCTCACATACAGAGTGTTGGCACTTAAGAGCTGGTAATCTCAACTTCATCTGCCTTCACAGCTGGGAGGTGTGTGTGTGTGTGTGTGTGTGTGTGTGTGTGTGTGTGTGTGTGCTTGAGAGTGGAAGAGGGCTGTAAAAGCTTCAGTGCTCTGGATATTTCGCCAGTAATAGGTGCTCATTTTTAAGTGTGTGTGTGTGTGTGTATGTGTGTGTATGGGGTTGACTAAGTGGCTGCTTGTGACACTGGTGAGTGAAGTCTTGTAAAATAAGCCCATTACCTCCTCGGTGCACTTGGCTGCTGTTTGAGAGAATTCCCTGCCTGAGGAGCGCTGTCTTAGCCTTGACCTTGCCACCGTGGTCAGGTGCCGCGAGATGGATGGTGCGGCCGTCCGACGCTGCCAGTGGAGGCTTACACTCTGCCTCTCCGCTCATTTCTGCTGGCATATATCCATCCATTCATCCATCCATCCCTACCTTCATCCCTGTCTCCATTTCTCCCTCTATCCCTCCCTCCATTCCTCCCTCTATCCCTCCCTCCATCCCTCCCTCCATCCATCCCTCTATCCAGCACCAGCGTTGTGGCTGTTCTACAGTAGCTCTTTGTAATCATTTTCTTTCTCAAGGTTGAGAGGCTGTGGAACAAAATGTTTACATGTAGCAGGGTGTTTTTTATCTCAAGTTACAAACTGTGTGGCTAGAGAAAAGTGTACATTATCTCTCTCTCTCTCTCTCTGCATCTGTGTGTGTGTGTGTGTCTCTCTCTCTCTGCACCTGTGTGTGTGTGTGTGTGTGTGTTGTGTATGTTTTCCCTTGAGAAATAAACCCACGATTGGAACAGTGCTAACACATGGCTCTACCAGTTATCATAGCATCTAAAACTGCACAGGGAAGGCTATCAAAGTCATCAAGGCTCCCTGCACCACAGAGGTTCCGTAGTACGCCAGTGATAAGGAGATGTATTAAATGTCATCTTCATGAAATGCCTGTGGAACCGGCTCTTCCTTTAACAGATATTTGTGTTCTCTTTTTTGTTCTTTGAGGCTTCTTTGTAATTATGTTTCTGGTGGTAACACTGAAAGAACTAATTTTGTTCCCACTTTTTCCCAGCCATGTTACCTTTCTGAAACATTTTAAATTGCTCAACTCACATGATACTGGAAAATTATTAACTGAAATCATGTCTTACAAATAATTATAGTGCAAGAAGGACCTACTTTTTCTGCTTTCAATAATATGTGATGAAATGTTAGAAAATAAGGCAACATGATTTTTTTTGCTCTACGTGAACTCTAATTGGTCCCACAAATCTGCTATCTAATTACATAATATATAACGTGTCATGTTCTCTGTGTGCATTGCGGCAATGCACTGTTTGGTTATAACAATTACTCCATTAATGAAATATACATATAACTACTATAACAATTACTCCATTAATGAAATATACATGTAACTACTATAAATGAGTGCATTAAAAATGTGATCATTTGTTGCCATGAGTATAGATGACATGATGCACTAATTCTGAACCTAATGCCTTCATCTATCAGAGAAGCTCAGGGTATACGGTACACTACACTAACAATGTATTCTTTCCCTGAGGAGCCTTGTATTTGCACAGCCTTCATGTGTTGTTGAAGTCAGTAGACTAATCAAAGAACATTGATTGGCTGTAGTCTAATGTCACATGACTCCTGACATGTCAATCATTGGTTAATGGCAGGATGACTCTGATACTTCCTCGAAAGACTCATGGAAACAGAGTAAATAGGGTCGCTGGCAATGGCAATGCGGCGCTCAGGGAGACCAAGTCACGTCTGCCTCATCCCCTAGCGCTGGTCATGCGCCCGGCGTACAGTGGCCCTCTCGCAGAGTGTCATTACTGGGCTGAGATGGTTGTCGTCGCCTGAGGCCGGAGGAATGCTTCATAGTCATGGCCTCGGTGACAGGCTGTCACAGTGTCATTACTTATACTGACATTAGATGGAAGCCGCGCGCACTTGATTCATGGTCTCCGTGATTTAATTCGCCTTGATGGCTTAATCAAGGAGCGAAAGGCTGTGGAGGGCCCCATCTTCTTCCATGTCCTTCCATATGGCATCCTAATCAGTGCCTAAAGTAAATGATCCTCTGCTTTAAATGATCCGTTTGGATTTAAACTCTCACTATGGATTGGATCTTGTTTGGTGTGTGTGTGTGTGTGTTGTGTGTGGTCAGAAATAACAAGTGTTTCAGACTGGGATGGTTTTACACAACTAGTGTGTATAGTTGGAAGACAAATGTCAAGTTGTCAGATTGTGAGTATCCCCACTGGCTTCTCTCTCCTCAGCACAAGGCTGTCTGTTACACACCAATGACAAGCACTAGCTAGAATTGTGACTGTCCTCAAAGGCTTCTCAAGGTTCCAGAATTGTATGCTACAGCAGCCTCTAAAATACTGTGTGTGTGTGTGTGTGTGTGTGTGTGTGTGTGTGTGTGTGTGTGTGTGCGTTTGTGTGTGTGTGCCTGTTTGTGTGCGTGTGTGTGCCTGTTTGTGTGTGTGTGTGTGTGTGTGTCCGTGTGTGTATGTGTGTGTGTGTGTGTGTGTGTGTGTGTGTGTGTGTGTGTGTGCGTGTGTGTGTGTTTCTTTTTGATTCCCATTGCGCTGCTGGTGGGTACAGTTGAACCGTCTGAGCAGAAGATGCAGGAGGCAAGGTCTTGGCCGCTGCCTCTGCTGCACTGACGCTGCGCTTGACGGCCTCCGAGCCCACCGGCGTGGTTACACAGCACGACTTTTCAAAACAAATCACTCACGATTGCCTCAATGAGCCTTGGCAGCTGTGGACAGAAACATGCTCAGGTCGTGCTCTTCCCTTTGCAAGTCTATGGCCAAGTACCTTTATGTGTGGGCTATAGCGTGATCCACACTATTCCTTTAGTGCTGCATTCTCGTCATTTTAGAGACAAGCCCGAGGTGCACATATGGTTCGAGTCTTGTTGGTCAATATTAGCATGACTCTGGTGGCACAGAATAAGACAGTGAGGCCTTTATGTCACCTCTGTTACGGTAACACCTTCTCACACACTCCCTTTTGAAGTTGAAATCCCCCAGGGCAAGGCCATCTTCCATATTACCTACCTTTGATTGCAGACTCGATCAGGTCATTGTGACTGCTGGTCATGTAGGAAGCAATTAAAATGAAGAAAGCACACTGATTTCCTGTAAATTGCTTCATTGTAAACTCCCCCATGCTTCATGATTATGGTGCCTTTTTTTCTTTAAAAGAAACAGGCAACGATTCGAAAGGCTCTCAATATTTCCCTTGCCGTGTTGGTGATTATAATCCCAAACACACCAACTGGTTTGGTCGACCTGTAGAGAGTAATGTTTTGTTTTGTTTCATTACTTTCCTGCTCAGCTAAGACAGTTCTGTTTACAGATCCAAAGCCCATGATCCGTGAATGTGAGTGCATAAATGCAACCGGTGACAAAAACAGTTTGGCGGGTCTTGCCCTGTTTACAGAGGTGGCATTTACAAAAGAGGCAGTGATGCCTGGTAAATTAAATGCATGATGAGTGCAAACTTCCTGTGGCCCTCTGTGGTTACTGATGATTGTGCTTCAGTGTCAGCATCGAGACTTCTCAAACCCCACCACGTCTCGCACACTGTTTCAAATGGAAAATGTCACTTTATCATAAGACATTGATTCTAGCATTTATTTGTGATTTGGAATATCAGTCAGAAAATAAAATGGTAACACTTTAGAATAATGTATGGTAGTAAAGCATTTATAATACATTAATAATGAATTAATCATGAACAAAACGTTTTTTATGTTTCTAAGTAATATTTAGTCACATATTATGATGATTTATACATATTTATATATAGTATAAACATAGCCTGGGAATACCCATACAAACTTTCGCCAAATTTGGGCTTTGCTCTGCAGGTCTGTCTGGCCAAGAGGCAACTGAAGCACATTTCCAATGTCCCTAAAACAAGGGTATGCAAATACAATCACTGATCCAGCATGGATGTGTATGTCTTTGGAATTTGGAATAAATCGCTACTTTAAGCCACTGACTAGGCTTAAAATGTCATTACGCTTCTATGCTACTGTGGAGAGTGTGCCTGCAGACAAACCGACCTACAGTATACTCACCTTTGCAAGTGTAAAGTAAGACTTTTGATGCAGAGCATTGCCTAAAATTCTTTGATCGGTTTCCATCATGCTGCAAGGAGAAATTCTTCTTCTTTTATGGATGTTGGTGAATGGTACAATATCTCCACCTTCTGAAATGGCGTGTGAGTTTGAATCTCATTCACTATTAGATCCATTGTGGCCCAGACCCAAACTCCAAGTATATAACATCTTTCATCCCATCCCCATTCTTTGAAACCAGAGCCGGCACAGTCCTTGAACTTGAGCTCTGAGATGCGTGCAATATAGGGAAGGGGCTGGTCATGTAGCTCTAATCCCATGTGGGTACAGGCAGGTATGCTACTGTGATGTGTATGGTCCTACATCAGTATGTCTTTCCACAAAATGTACGGAGGGATGTATTTACATAAATGTTTGTAGAGGTGTTTTTTTTTAAGTTAAAAATATCTTCCCCAAAAAAAAGAAAAACAGTTCTGAAACAGATTCTTTCCCCTGGGGTGATTTTTAAAAACCATTCTCTTATCTCAAGGTAACCAGACAATCAAGACCCCATTTTGGGACTTTTTTCCCCTCAGCATCTGAGGAATCTGGCTTGGGGACCCACAATCCCCATGAAGTTCCTAATGGTTTTACAAATAAAACTGGAGAAGCCGGCCCATGAAATTACACTAAATTGTGCGACAGAGGAACTGATGAATGGGAAATGCAAGCTCCATAAGAGGGCTGATTTGAGCCCAGAAGTGGGAATAATTGTGTTTGTGGCCCAAGGGCATTGCTTAGTCTTCACAGACTCACACATCTCACCACGTTCAGGCTCAATTCATTGTAACTTTTTCTCCATTCTAGGTGCGTGTCCTTGCAAATTAATATTCCACAGACCTGCACAGTTAGTGTCAATATGAAGTAGAAGGAAGAAATGAAGTCTCTCAATACTGTGTTGCTGTTTGCATGTAAAGACGGACATTATTTCTTCTCTGCATTCTTTTTCTCCTAAGCCAAATATTCATGCCTCCTATTCATTCTTAGTATGTTTCTCTCCAGTTGGTGCACTGATTACAATCTACAATCCAACAGAACCTCTAACAATTCTGTGACAACATTCACCTAATTGCTTATTGCTTTTAAAGAGCTTTAATGACTGAAAACTAGGCTCCCTGGAATTGATCCTCAGTTTTCTTCTTTTTTAAATGCTTGAAACATCAATGAATTCTTTTTTCTTTATTCTGACTAATTAAATTGTCTAGATTGTTGCTGGCGGAGACACCTGCTATTTGCTAGTGTTTAGTCATGCCATGTTCGGTTGTGTTGTGAATGAGTCAACTTAACCCCACTCTGTGCAGGTTATCAGGAAATAGTAGCACACATCAGCCGGAGCTCTCCATTAGAGGTGTGATTAGCTCTTCATTAGAAGGGACAGCTAAAAGGCAAATCAAAATAAAAACACAATCACTGCAAGTGCGTAATGCATCAAGCGTGTGAATGGAGGCGCAGGAAAGGCCACGCATGTGGTCAGAGGCACTGAGGAAAATATGTGTCCCCCAACCTGGTGTGACTACCTTCCGCCATTATTATGCCCCCAACCTGGCGTGACTAACTCCAGTCATTATTATGCCTCACACAGCTGTCTATCTATCACAGGGCTTTTGTGATAGAAAGAGATGCATCAAGGTGTTCTGACACAGCTGTCTTTGCACAGCTAGTTTAATCTAGCTTTTCTTCTCTCAGACACGCACACACACACAAAAAAAAAACAGCAGTGTGTCAATCATTCCAGGACAGGGCTGTGCCAACAGTAAATGAGAATCCATTTATTTAAAAGCTAAAAGAGAGAGAGACAAAAGTCACATTTTAAGTAGCTATTATTGAATGGACATTTTGCAAAGAGCTTGAAGTCTATCATTTTCCATTATTAGCCTAGTCGTCCAGGCCTGTCTTTTTTTAAACAATAGACAACACTCTCATCCAAGTACTGTATTTCCCCCATTTCTTGATGCTGTCCCTGTTGAGAAAACAAGAGTTGCATGGTGACTCGTGGCACTCAGACCTGGGGTTGTGGAGGTGGGCAGGGCTTGTGGGTGTGGGCAGGGCTTGTGGATGTGGGCGGGGTTTCTGGAGGGGTGCTGGGCTGGGCTGGGGAGATGTAGCGTGATGTAACAGTGGGGGTAAGAATGCATCAACGGTGCGAACATGGCTCCCTGCTCCAGGCCCTCATGGCACAAGAACACTAATGGCTTCAGACTCGACAGTGCGGAAAACCGCCACCGTTTCTGTGGTGACCGAGGTCACGGACTGATGAGTTCTCCTGAGACAGGTGTTCCTTCTTGGGGAGTGGGGCGATGACAGAACTCGTCATTTAGTCAGAATCAATCTCCCTCCCTCTCTCTCTCTCTCTCTCTCTCTTACACACACACAAACACACACATACACATCTCCTTGTCTCTGCTCTCTGCAGATGCCCAGTATGAGGAACTGCAGGAGTGTGGCCCACACCCTCCCTCGGCTCAGTGGGGGATGGATTGACGTGCTTGGGGAGAGCGTCTCAGGAAAGCTGTCAGGAGGGAAGCCGAGTTTCTCTTAAACAGACGTCCACGGTCAGCCTCTGATGTGTGCTTCCCAATATCATTAGGGCCCCAGATTATTATTCCGGGCACGGACATGCCGACACACACGCACGCACATAACCGCCTGTGGGCTGTGTTCTGAGCCTGTGCAGTCGTGGCAGAGGGTGCTGCTGTGTGTTTTTCCACTGCCCTCCCCCTCCTCAACAACTCTTTCGCTCTCTCTCTCTGTTTCTGTGTCTCCCTCTCTCTCTGTTTCTGTCTCTTTCTCTCTCTGTTTCTGTCTCTCCCTCTGTTTCTCCCTCTCTTCCACTCTCTGTTTCTGTTTCTCCCTCTATTTCTCTCTCTTTGTTTCGGTCTCTCACCCTGTTTCTCTCTCTGTTTCGGTCTTGTCTAATTGTTCTCTCTCTGTCCCTCACTCTTTCTCTCTCTCTCTCTCTCTGTATTTGTATTTTCTGTCTTTCTCCCTGTGACTTGCTGTTTATTTCTTTCTCTTTGTTCCATCACCCACTCTCTCCCTTCATTGTAAATCTTGACACCGGGTGATTTCTCCGCCATCAGGCATTGCGAGTCGATAGCTGTTTACCAAGGTATTTCAGCCCTCACCGACTAGCTGTTTGTTCAGTCAATCCAGTCCAAAAATGTGTTTATATTCCCCCCTGAAAAAAAATCAATGACGTCGGATCACACCCAAACATAAAGAACACTCCAAACATCCAACAAACTGCTTGATCACACACACACACACACACACACATACACAGACACACACACCTTCTGCAACTTGAAAGTTTGTCTCCATGGAAGTGATATAGCTCACCCACTGCTAAATCCCTACCTCCTGCTGCATGAGAGGAGACCCCCCCCCCACTCCCGTTTCTGCAGGGCTGCAGGATGCTGAGGAGGAGGGGTTCCTCATCCTGTGGTCCACTGAGCGCCACGTGAGGGCTGGGTGGGGGGGGGGGGTGGGGGGGTCTGAGCAGGCCTGGTGCATCCCAGGCCGGCCGGCCGGTGATTACCTGCAGCCAGCCTCATAAATCATAAACTGCCGTCAGGCCCGAAAGGCGATGCGCTGGCAGCCAGGGGCATCACCAAGGCAACCGCGGGGTTTGAGTGCCGGCCGATAACGGACGCGAAGAGAGGGCTGCTAAGGGAAGTAGATTATCAGCGCACCCTGGTCAGGGCAGAGAGGGCTATAATTAATGTCCTGGGAGTTAAACCTATGACACGCCCTCTTCTCCCTGCGCCCTGCAATCAGATGAAATAGGAGCGGGACAGCTGTGGAACCACTGCAGAAATGGACAGAATACAAAGAATAGAAAGAATGAGCGAGAGAGAGAGAAGGGAGGGGGGGTAGGAAATCTGTTCTGCGAATCCTCCCATCCTCTTTCAGCTCAGTATTGCTCTGTCTCATCGCATTAGAAAACTAATGCAACTGTCTGTTCTAATACTGGAGAGCAGCTTTTGTGTTTTTTTCTCTCTCTCCTTTTCTTCCTGTCCTCCTTCTCTTTCTCCAACCCACCCCCCTCCCCTGTTCCATTCTGCTCGGCGCTAATCTACACTGTGCCGGCGGACGATAAGACACAGCAGAGCTGTGCGCGTATGTTCCTGCCCGCATTTGGCTTTCATTTTCAAGAACTTTGTAGAAAGGAAGACAAAGGAAAAGTTTGGAAACTCAACCAGGTGTATGCGTCTTTTCTATAGTGTTCTTTTCAAATGGGAGATTCCAAAGTCAGTCTTAGAGACAGTGGTGGGACTTTGTCTTAATTCTGAAGCAGGATGGATGGATGGATGGATGGATGGATGGATGGATGGATGAATGAATGGCTGGATGGATGGATGGATGAATGAATGGATGGATGGATGAGATGAATGAATGGATGGATGGGTAGATATAAGGAGCATTGGATGGACACATCTGATAAAACAAGATAGATAGACAAATCAGACAGTAGATAGGTAAGATAAATGGATAATGCAAACATTTGTGCTTCCAGATGTTTGTTTAAGAATTTCTGCATAAATAATAGCAGTAATAATAATAAAACAAACTGTAACCTTATAAAGATGGGTGGCTGGGGCAGCAGTTCATTTTGTGGGGCTAATGTACTTTTGAAGAACACACAGATTCCATGTATTGTTAGTGATCTCTTATTTAAGAATAAATATATGAATACATTACGTATGCTTTCAAAACAAACCAGGGACTTGCATGCAAACACAAATCCTTGAGAATATCAAATATTTTCAACCTTCAGTCTCACTTGCTGTTCTACCTCCTAGCTCTGGTCTAACAACCTTTTATCTGGGAATGGCTTTCTAATGGGAATTCACATGTATGACTGCCGTTCAATGGCATACACAGGGAACTATGGCCTTTCCCGGCGTCCATAGGGATCACATCTATACACAAAAGTGAAAGGTGACCAGAGCTTTGGGGCATGGACAGTGCTGATGTCAGAGAGGCCAGTAATGAGCAGGTAGCAGGGGGCATTGAGCTGGTGACTCCATCCAACAGACCCCAGGAGCTGAGAGTAGTGCAGTGCAGATTAGAAATGAGGCTCCGTACAGGTGGAGAAATAGAAATAGAGGCAATGGAAAATGGATGGCCCAGCCAGGGCAACGGAGCTGAAGGCCAGCTTTGCAGCACGTGGCACGGTTTTTATTTCCACGAATTTTGAGGTCACATTGAAATGCAACAATGAATGAAACATATATACACAAACACACACACACACACAAACACACACACACACACACACACACACACACACACACACTTCCTCATCTCTGCTCTCTGGAGATGCCCAGCATGAGGAACACACACACACACACACACACAGTCACCAAAGCAACTTACAATTGTACAGCAGAGTATAACATTCATCATCATCATCATCATCACCATTGTTGACATCGTCCTCATTATCATCATCGTCATCATCGCCATATTTACCATGAACATGAATGAAAAGAGAAATACTAACTAATTGCTTCTGCTGTATCACGTAGAAAACAAATGTAACAAATGTCACATCTAGCGCATCGACGGGAGAGGACCGAATCCAGTAAGAGAGAGAGAGTTCACCGGAGCGACAAAGATGTGGAATTTAAGTATTTTTTATTATTGATGACTCTGATGAAGACATGGTACACGTCGAAACGTTAGTCCTTATGTTGACACCTTAAATAATAAAAAATACTTAAATTCCACATCTTTGTCGCTCCGGTGAACTCTCTCTCTCTTACTGTTTCTGCTGTATGTTTTCTAACAGCAGAAAACATACAAATCTGTGGAGTGCAAGTATGCACAATCAGCAATCAAAATTAAGATACTGAGCAACTGAGCAGCAGGGCATACTTCCCTCTATGTAGTCTTTTTAAACAAGTGTGAGTGTGTGTGTGTGGGTGGGTGTGTGGGCGGGTGTGTGTGCATGTGTGTGTTGTGTGTACATGTGTGTGTGTGAGTCTGTAATTTAACATAATACTTCCGAAGTGTAATGAGCCCCTTCTGGATATTGCTCCTGTAGCACAGAACATTGTTGCGAGGGGCTGAACTGATAAAAGGTATAAATGATTTATTTGATTGACAGTGACTAGCATCTTCGCCATCTTCTTATATTTGGCTATTAGGATCTGATTGTTTGTTTCTCTAGTTTCTCAGAACTACTCTTGCGAGAATAACTCTGGATATTTTATTGAGCTTTTAAAAAGCACTTGGATAAAGCATGGAGCTTTTAGACGCCCATTAGTGGCTTGCCCAGAAAAAGATCTCGGATAGTGTCCTACCCGACATGCATTCCTGATACCTTTAGTAAGCACAGTTCTTCCCAGCTAAAAAAAAAAAAAATAGCCAGCTGAGCTTCACAGCCTTCATCTTGAATCCTAAAATATGAACTTTCATACACACAGAAACATTTAGGCAGATCCAGACAACATGAGCAGAAACATACCAAATAATTTTCTTCCACTGTCCTCTCTTTGTGCCTGGAGCAGACTGAGTAACAGTAATGCACAGATTGTGCTATTTCACTGCAAAACTCCCTGGAGTTCAATGCAGCTTTTCTCATTCACAAAACTAACAATTTTTCATCTCTGTCTCCTTGAAACTTGCTTTACAGTACAGTAAAACATAAATTATATTATTACCCTGTGCAACTGTTTCATCATGTTGTTTTATATTTGTCAGGGAATTACATTATCTTGGAGAATGGAGATCATTTTTAAATCCCTTATGTGACAAAAATTGTTGTGTGTTACGTGTGTTACAATTTCCTTGTGTAGTAGTATTTTTGTGTATTTTTGGGAAGCGTTTAGAGTTTGTTATGTGTGTGTTTTTGTGTATTTTGGGGGAGCATTTAGAATTTCCTTGTGTAGGGGTGTTTTTGTCTATCATTCCCCAGTGTCCTGTGTAAGTGAGTGATGTGTTTTGAACTCTGTTCCAGTCCAGCTTTGTGTGTAAGAGCCCAAGACAAGACTTATTGTGGCTCCATTGTTACAATATTTTCTATTTGATGTGATTGATCTTCAATCAGTTACATCTGCTCAGATACTGATGCTGCCTGCAATTGATGTGGCGATCAGAGAGGCAAAAGAATATCCTTCACCGGCGCCGGGCACCTCATTCGTTAGCAGGCCACTTGAGAGATAAGTGGCCTGGGCGAATGTTTACTCCTTGCGGGACACCTCCGAATCGGGGAGGCCCTGACCCACAGGCTCAGGTGTAATTGCTTGTGTTTAACTCGATTCGGTTCCAATCCCGCTGAAAATCACCCCTGAGAGAGGGTGCTATTTCCGCTCAAACCCCGCTGGACCTGTGCTTACACACGCGCCGCTCTGGGCTGTTCAAGAACAATGAGCTGTGCTCGGCTGGAAGAGTTCATCAGTCAGGACGGCTTTATCTGTGACACAACTTCCTGTGTTATCATTATTATTATTCTCTCTCGGCTTCTTGACCCCTTCATAGATATGGACTGTTATAATTACTATCAGGCTTGAATAATCAAAAAGGTCATGTTTGACGTGGTTTAGTGTAGCCACAATATGTATAGTGATGATTTCATCAGTGCAGCATTTCCTCTTTATGGGTCATTTTTTGGTCACTGTAATCTAATGTGAAAAACATGGATACCAGAGCCAACTATTACAAATGATTAACATGCTTATAGATATTCAAATGAAATGTTATCAAATTGATAGCTACTGTGCTTAATGTCATCTTAAAGGTCCAGTATGTAGGAAATAATGGAAAATAAACTGTAACCATTCCAAAAATGATCACCATATGTTGTCAGAGAGTAAGGAAACACGATGAATTGAAGTAATGGCTTATTTGACAACATTACTCTACCCCGTAAAACCCATGAAAAAAATGAGTTACGGGGCGGAATCTCTTGGAATTTTCGTTTATGTTTTGAACGATTAATTCTAGAATAGCGTATTAATAATGGGTTAGCGCGTCCTCCTATTTGGGTTGCCAAATTAGCAAAGGCCAACTGTCAACAGCTGTCAGTTGTAGTCATGAACGCCTACGAGAGGCAGGCAAATTTCCAAAAATAAAACAAGAAACACATTAAGTGGACATCGGAGGAGCTTCCTGAGATGGTGACGTCTTTATCAAACGAAGAATATCAAGTCTGACGCAGAGCTGGCCATATTTCTCCACAACAGGTAGCCTAGGCTAAACTTCATCTGCATCGCTAACTTCAGCTAAATATGTTACGTTGGTTAGAGAGGTATTTTTTGTTTTCACTGTTTCCGTAATGTGTAGCTGGGTCATGGTTGGAGAAACGTTAAAGCAGCTGCAGGTCAACTAACGGTAGCTAAGTCTTCATTACATCTGGCAACCCAGAAGAGGCTCGCGTCTGGTAGTCTTGAGAACGTTCACCAGTGTTTTGTTTTTGGCCTACAGAACGTTTGGTAACAATCCTACAAATCGCACCTTTAAAGGAAAACTCTGGCGATTTTTCATATAGATCTCTGTTTCTCAAGGTCACGAGTACTGTTGGTACGCAAAAAATAAATAAACGGAATACATCGGTGCTACCTAGCTTGAGTTGCTGCAGCCAACAGCTAGAGTAGCGAGGCAGATACTGTGCTACACTCTGGGGGCATGATTTTAAAGATGCCCCCAAAGTGTAGCACTGTAGCTGCCTCGCTACCTTGGCTGATGGCTGCCGCAACTCGAGCTAGATAGCACCATTTTTTTTCCGTACCGACAGTACTCGATGACCTCAAGACAAAGAGATCTGTGTGAAAAATCACCAGAGTTCTCCTTTAAGTGGAATCACTGCTGATGTGGTTCCTGGATGTTGTTGTTGTCGTTGTTGTTGTTGTTGTTGTTGTTACTGCTGTACTTTCTGGTACTGTCCAGCTCAGTGTTGGAAATCATATCTGGTGCACATGGATCAGACTGGTGCACTGAGAGGGATGTGAAACGGGGCCTGTTTGTCTGGTTATCACGCATGTGTATTTCCAGGGCCTTGTTATTGAGCCGGGCCATTGAGGGAGCAGAATGCTTCATTTGAAATGCCTCACTGACTAAAGCTACTCCCTCCCGCCTTGAACGCAGCAAGCAGTTAAGACCCATTAAATCACTCACTGTGCAACTGGCTAAGAAATGATTTAACACAGCTGAAGTATGATCATTATGCTCCAATGAATGTGGCTAAACGAACATATGGCAACGTTAACAGACAACTTGCTGGATATGCATGGTTATGTGAAACGCATGCAAACTTAATATCACCCTCAAAATAGCATCTTAAATGAAAGTTTAATATGGCTGTATTGAGGTTTGTGTTTTTAAAGTGGACAATTATATGTGATTTGGACCCTTTTAGGCATTTCTGCAAACCCAAAGCATCCTTAAATCAGGGCCCTAGAATTTCAAGTGTTTATGATCTGCAGTATTTGATCGACCACAATATTCACAGGCAATATCAGAAAATGAGGTCATGGATGTCTGAAATTCCACAAATCTGCATTACTAGAGTTTCCACCTTCAGAAACCACACACCCCGACTACACAAACACACACATGCATGCACCCACGTTCTCTCTCTCTCTCTCTCACACACACACACACACACAAACCTTTTTAATGAGAGCACTTTGTAGCCATCCACAACATTAAAAACCTCTTTGGCTTAATGGGATGAGGCATTTGCCGAGCTCACAGGCCCGTAAAGTAGCATCAGCAGCCGCCGCCGCCGTGCTCCGTGAGTCAGAGAGGGAGGAGGGAGCAGGGGAGAGACCCTCTGTGTTTCCTCCAGAGCCGCTGCTCACCGCACTACCACCCTCCCACCCCCACTCTCAACCCACCCCCTCCCCACTCACTCTCAACCCACCCCCTCCCCACCCACCCCCGGTGGCACGATTCTACTTTGTCCGAGTCCTCGCATGTGCTGACACAGGAAGATGGAGCTGGTCCTCCGTCCATCCCTCAGGCCCGTGCCCACTCTCCTCCATTGTCATTTTGCACTAGAGGAGAGACAGTGAGTTCAACATCCCTGCCAATCATGACTGGGACCTCCAATTAAGGACTTTTTTGAAAGAAGACTTTTTTTTCTCTCATTTTATCTAATCGATGTTGGATTGTCATGTTGTTTTACATTCTGCTTGCTGAAAGCAAGGCTATTATGCTGTGCATATGTGATGAGGATTTTTATTGAAATAAAGATGAGTGTACATGTTAGTATACTGTATACTGTATGTGTGTTTGCGTGTGAAAGATAGCACATTCTGGTGTCGTGTGTAAAAGACAGCACTTTTGGGGGAAGTGTGTTAAAGACAGCATATGTTTGTATGAGGGGCCATCTAGGCCTTAATTCATACTTGGTCTTACACACACTATCATAATCTTGCACATACACCACTATACTCATGCACACTCACTATTATAGTCATTTTACATGTATGTATGAGAGGGTATAGTCGTGTATGTGAGAGAGTATAGTAGTGTATGTGAAGGAGTATAGTAGCGAATGTGAGAGAGTATAGTAGTGTATGTGAGAGAGTAAAGAGTATAGTAATGTATGTGAGAGAGTATAGTAGTGTATGTGAGAGAGTATAGTAGTGTATGTGAGAGAGTTTAGTAGTATATGTGAGAGAATATAGTAGTGTATGTGAGAGACTATAGTAGTGTATGTGAGAGACTATAGTAGTGTATGAGAGAGAGTATAGTCGTATATGTGAGAGACTATAGTAGTGTATGCGAGAGAGTATAGTAGTGCATGTGAGAGAGTTTGGTAGTGTATGTGAGAGAGTATAGTAGTGTATGTGAGAGAGAGTTTAGTAGTGTATGCGAGAGAGTATATTAGTGTATGCAAGAGAGTATAGTAGTGTATGCGAGAGAGTTTAGTAGTGTATGTGAGAGAGTATAATAGTGTATGCGAGAGAGTTTAGTAGTGTATGCGAGAGAGTTTAGTAGTGTATGCGAGAAGGTATAGTAGTGAATGCAAGAGAGTATAGTAGTGAATGTGAGAGAGTATAGTGGTGTATGCGAGAGAGTATAGTAGTATATGTGAGAGAGTATAGTGGTGTATGTGAGAGAGTATAGTGGTGTGTGTGAGAGAGTTTGCATGAAACGGAAGGGAGTTTGCATGAAACGGAAGGAGTTTGATTTCTCAGTTCCTGATTGGTTTGTCAATGTCACTTCTCTCTAGCTAGCCAATTAAAATCAAGGAAGGGGCGGGACCTACACTGTCAACAATGTTCGTGGTTCGTGTAGACCTAGTGGTCGAGGGAAAAATCAGCCAACTCCTATGTGACTAAATATTAAACTTCTACTGCAAACCGAATGCAAATTAGGCTACAAAGACATGAGGGGTGCCTATTCTATTGTAATAGCCTAGGCTACCAGATTTCTTTTGTCTGACGAAGTCATATTTTAGTGAACTGAGATCTGAAAGATTGCTGCCATTGCAGTTAGCTAGTTAGCTAGCATTCCAGCAACATTCCAAAAAGGACATGCATTACAGTTTGGCTGGCAGACGTTTTTGGTAACCTTGTCTGCTGTTGCCAGTGACTGGTGAGCCTGTGTCCACATCGCTATTGTTGCACTGACAGCCAAAGATTCTAGAACAGAGCTCCGGACAGCGATCCTTTCCATCTAGTAAAGCTCCTTTCAGAGTGCTGGGGTCAAGTGTTTATTGTTGCTAGGTTACCAAAGTATCTTCCAGCAGCATGTCGTTGCTGCCTGGCTTAATGCTAACTAACTAGCTAACTGAAATGGCAATCTTTCAGGACTCAGTTCACTAAAATATGACTTCGCCAGACAAAAGGAGCTGGCATTACAATAGAATATGTCACCCCTTGTGTCTTTGTAATTTGCATTCGGTTTGCAGTAGTAGTTTAATATTTAGTCACATAGGACTTGGCTGATTTTTTCCTCCACCTCTAACGTTATACGAACTGTGTTGACAGTGTAAATGCTACTAGGTCCCGCAGCAATTTTTCAGGACTCAGTTCACTAAAATATGACTTGGCCAGACAAAAGAAATCTGGTAGCCTAGGCTATTACAATAGAATAGGCACCCCTCATGTCTTTGTAGCCTAATTTGCATTCGGTTTGCAGTAGTAGTTTAATATTTAGTCACATAGGAGTTGGCTGATTTTTTCCTCGACCACTAGGTCTACACGAACCACGAACATTGTTGACAGTGTAGGTCCCGCCCCTTCCTTGATTTTAATTGGCTAGCTAGAGAGAAGTGACATTGACAAACCAATCAGGAACTGAGAAATCAAACTCCTTCCGTTTCATGCAAACTCCCTTCCGTTTCATGCAAACTCTCTCACACACACCACTATACTCTCTCACATATACTACTATACTCTCTCGCATACACCACTATACTCTCTCACATTCACTACTATACTCTCTTGCATTCACTACTATACCTTCTCACATACACTACTAAACTCTCTCGTATACACTATTATACTCTCTCACATACACTACTAAACTCTCTCGCATACACTACTATACTCTCTTGCATACACTAGTATACTCTCTCGCATACACACTACTAAACTCTCTCTCACATACACTACTATACTCTCTCACATACATTACCAAACTCTCTCACATGCACTACTATACTCTCTCGCATACACTACTATAGTCTCTCACATATACGACTATACTCTCTCACATACACTACTATAGTCTCTAACATACACTACTATAGTCTCTCACATACACTACTATATTCTCTCACATATACTACTAAACTCTCTCACATACACTACTATACTCTCTCACATACACTAGTATACTCTTTACTCTCTCACATACACTACTATACTCTCTCACATTCACTACTATACTCCTTCACATACACTACTATACTCTCTCACATACACGACTATACCCTCTCATACATACATGTAAAATGACTATAATAGTGAGTGTGCATGAGTATAGTGGTGTATGTGCAAGATTATGATAGTGTGTGTAAGACCAAGTATGAATTAAGGCCTAGACGGCCCCTCATATGTTTGAGGAAGTTTGTGAAAGACAGCATATGTGTGGGGATGTGTGTGAAAGACTTGTACAGCACATGTTTAGGGATGTGTGTAAAAGACAACATGTTTGTGAGAGTGAAGAGAGAGCATGCTAAGGTTGGTTGGTATGTAGAGAGAGCAAACATGCATGTTTGTGTGTGTGTGTGTGTGTGTGTGTGTGTGTGTGTGTGTGTGTGTGCGTGTGTGTGTGTTTGTGTGTGTGTGTGTGTGTGTGTGGGTGCGTGTGTATGAGTGAATGCATATGAGAGAGAGGGATAGTGTCTCTGTGTGTGTGTGTGTGGGTGGGTGTGTATGAGTGAATGCATATGAGAGAGAGGGATAGTGTCTGTGTGTGTGTGTGTGTGTGTGTGTGTGTGTGTGTGTGTGTGTGTATGTGGCTGTGTGTGTGTGTGTGTCTGTGTGTGTGTGTGTGTGTGTGTGTGTGTGTGTGTCTGTGTGTACATCCGTGAGTGTTGAACCCTCTCCTGTGAATCAATATAAGATGAGCTGTGCACAATGCTGCCAGCTGGCCGGCCCTTTGATACCCTCTGACAAGACGGTGAACTCTCTGCCTGCCAGGAGGGCCGGGGTGCTGGACCACTGGGGCATCGGAGCGCAGCTCGGCTCCCGGGCACCCGTGGGGTAAGCCTGAGGTGAGTCGGAGAAGATGCCCACACAGAGATACCTCACCTTGGTCCTCAGATGACCTCCCCTCGTCATCTGTGATCTGTGATCGTCTCGCTGGTCTGAGCCACAAGGGAATCTCTGCGTAGGTGAGACATCTGCCAACTTGAAACATACTGCCCATGCCTTAGAGCCAAGGTTATGTGCAGATGTACTGAAATACTGCATATATCTATGCTATAGGTACAGTATACCATAGGTAGGCCTACAGTGTAGCATTCAATGTTAAACATTGTGCATATGGACACAACATATATTATATCTACACAATGTATTTAGGATCACCCTTACATTTTACATGCACATTGTACCGGTATATTAAAGGTATTTATGTAAAATGTATAGTTAAATGTGGTGTATACTATATTTGTCATGGTGTTTCTCTGCAGTTTATGATACGGCTCTTCACAATGCAAGTAGAACGATCCATTGATTGAATGGGATTTCCCAAAGTTCTTTTCTTCTGGACCTCTGAGATAATGACCGCTGTCAATGGCAACGGATTTTCATTCAAAAGTGAAGGCAGACGGTTGATCAGCTGTGTTCTAAAGAACGTTTGATTCAAGTTCAGCATGTGTTGCGAACTATTTGTTTCTCAGCAAAAGCCACAGCGAGACGGTAACAAATAAATGTAATATGTAATGTCGTGGAGTTTATTTTTTCGTTTTGGCAAGTTGCCGTATAATAAACGGGATAACCCCGGTCAATGACCGGCATTCTATACATTATCCCCTTACATATTGAAGTGATAATATAATGAGTCTTAATACAAATATGACCACTCTACAAGTAGCCTATAACATCTATGAGCGATGCTGAACTGAGGACGGTGTGATGGTGTGATGTCTGTTTTTCTTGTCTTGCCAAGCAGTAGGCTAAATGATTTAAAAAAAATAATTTTGATAAGACATCTTAGGGTACGTTCAGACTAAGCGTCTTTTTCTGACAAAAGAAGTTATGCAGACCGCTTTTTCAGTTTGAAAAAAACATCTGCCAGCGTTCTTATTCTAAAAAGCAGAGAGAGCAAACATGCATTGAGAAATGTTCAACATTATTGAATTCTAAAAAGCGGAAGCGTTTTTTTTGCGATATAGGCAAAGTAATTAACTTTATGTGTGGATAAAAAATATCGCAGAAGAAAAAATTGGAGTTGGCTATTGCTTTTGGTATGTTATGGTAAAGTTGTGAAGTCATGTCAAATAATTCCCTATGCTCAGACACTATAACGAGCCTCTCGACCGGTGTTCTGTCACCTTCTCCATTTTCTACTTGGTTGTCATGGGAAACCACAGGTCTCGGTTATCTGCTTGTCATTGGTCATCTGTAAAAAAGACAGCATGACTTATGGCGTTTTTACGCTAGAAGTTGAACATTTCTCAACTTCTGAGCTGCAGAAAAAGACTGTTGCAGTCGCGCTTTAAAAGAAGCCGACGGCTTTTTTGAAAACACGGTCTAATCCATAGGGTTATAATGTAAAACGGACGCCGACAGCTGAGAAAAAGACGCTAAGTCTGAACGTACCCTTAGTGTGTTTTTGTATCCATTGGTTAGGTTGTGTACATATCACTTAATTTGCTTTAAGATGATATTGTTAGGCTAACAGTATGTTTTAGAGCTCTACACAATAATTATTACCAGTAATTCATTAAATGTAGTGAATTTGCACCTAGGCACATGTGCACCACAGGATCGACACATAGGATCCCAGTACTTCTAACTCTCAGCATGGCACTTTGTGTTAAATTGTATGTTTTTTTATCCCCAAAACACTACCAGTAATGCATTGAGAGGTCCAACAAGTCTAAAACTATTTCCACTTTCAAAGACAGGCAAGTTCAGATGTTCAATAAAGCAAGTCCAGCTGGGTGAAAGCCTCCTTCTTGCCAGATGCTACACAAAGCAAAAAACTCACCTCACTTCCTGCACCCACCTGATAACCTAATGGCCTGACACAAGTGGGTCACTGTCAACTCAGGAAGAGAAGGAAATGTCTGCGCTTCTTAGGCCCCCTCAGGCCAGTATTTGCGTCATGACCTCCCACTCCTCAAACATCACACAGCCCCTTCAGCCTCAGACACATCCTCATCCTCTGAAAGGAAGGCAAATACAGCGGGCTGCTCTCCCACTGATGTGGTCATGAGCGAGAGAGGAAGGGAGTGCTCTGAGCAAGGCAATTATCCGCAGGCTGCCAAGTGTGCACAGGGGATGGGAAGAGAAGGAAATCAAACACTTACACAGTGACGTGAACTCTCTCTCTCTCTCTCTTGCTCTCTCTCTCTCTCTCTCTCTCTCTCTGGTGTGCTTTTCTGGTGTTTGATTAATCTGTGATCTAGAAGTGACAAAAATGTATGTGTTTGATCAAAAACTGTATGTTTCACTCAAAGTGTGTCTGAAAACGTATGTAGCTGCAGAGTAACAGAGAGGAGGCAAACAACAGCACACTCGACAGGACGATGAGAGAATGGACATGCAGTTTTTAGTGTGTTTCTTTTTTACTCTTTTATGTTACATAAATATACTAATATATGGAGTCCCCGAAGTACTATGGAGGGAATGATCTTTTTAGAAGTGAGAATTTAAGCCCCTTTAGCGTTACCTCACAATACTTCTGAGTACCCTCGCAATAGTTTTGAATTCCCACGCAATACTTTTGACTTTGCAAAGGAACACAAAAGTTATTGCAAGGGACCGCAAAACTATTGGGTCTCTGTACTAATCCGCACACTTGGTGGTGAAATATTTCTATATATTGAAAAAGCCTCAAGTTTTTTGACTAAGTTAAGGGATAAACTTAGCACCAGTGCTGATGAACAACTGTCAATGTCTTTCCCTTTAAGCTGTACAGTAGCGGGTGCTCATGTCTGACACAGTAAAGGTGCTGGGCATGATCAATATAGGCATTGATCTGCCTCTAAGTGTGGAGCTGCACACACTATCCTGTGTCGAGTCATTTTTTTTGTGTATTGAACACATGAAGTGGACAAAACGAAGATGCTCGTACAGAGATAAAAATAGGGAGAGTGAGAGAGAGAGAGAGAGAGAGAGAAAGTGCTCAGAGGCAGAGGTGATTGTGTGCATTTCACGCTCTCCTCCATAGTCCTGCACACCACAATCACACATCAAAGCCCATGCCTGCCATTATAAAGCCATCTCAATTACAGGACCTCAGTCCTCCTTCACACACACACACACACACTCACCCTCTATCTATCTCTGTGTTTTGATTGTGTGTGTGCATGTGTGCGTGTGTGTGTGTGTGCATTTCTGGAAATCAGACAGTCAGCCCAAATAGCATCAAAGTTTGTATCCTACACCATAGATGCTTCAGTCCTGGGCAGGACGTTTTCCACAGTCAGCTGACATTCAAAACCACACACACACACACATACGCACACACACACAATATCCTTCACAGTTTCCAACATTGCCTTGTACACATTTCGGCAGACTTGCAGAGTTTAAAGGCAAGTGTGAATCATTCATAGCCCTCACATGCCTATGGGCACGCACTCATTTTTCTCTGCACGTCTGCAGGCTCTACTTATTTATTTATTTTCCCTTAGCTCTGCCCGTCATTGATCATGTCTGCTTTATTGTTTTTCATGAAAACTGAGTGGTATTTTTTGGAGACCTTGCCTGTAATGACTGCACGCCACTCCAGACACAGGTGTGGTTGGGAGTGGAGTGGAGCGGAGCGGAGCAGGCCAAGGCCTTGGTTTGAGTGTTTTCCAGAGGAGACTGAGCTGTTAGTTGGCTCCTGTGAGGCAGAAACAGTTTTGATCAGGAGCGCAGGCCAAGAGAGGGAGTTCCTTATGCACCTCCTATAGGCACCTACTTGTTGCTAACACAGTCTAAATGTATATACTGTATGGATGAACTCTCAAAAGAGCTGCACATGCAAAAAAAAAGAAGAAAAAGGGAAAAAAAGAAGCAACTGATGATGTGATGTGCCATAATACATCTTCTCATAGACGGTTCCTCGCCGTGTAGAATATATTAGCACAATACATAGGGGAATGGTGTGCTATGTTCATCTCCGATTATGTTTAAACTGTCAGATGTAGTGTCAGACTTGACTTATAATTTAGTTTTAGGTTTATGTAGTTTAATTGTTTATTTAACAGAGTCCACGTACAGCACAGTTGCTGCACCAGAGTTAGCTGTGTAGCTAATTTGCATCTGTGGTCCCTGGGCAGGGAAATGCAAAGGGACAGTACAAGACAACATTTCACAAAGAACAACTAACAATATTTACAAGGATTGCACATAAAACAGTATACAACAATATGACACATAGCCTCCATGATGGGAAATCTGTCTCATACAAAGATCAATGATCAAATGATTGATTTGTCTTTCAGCACTGTTTTAGAAGTACTGAGACCTGTGCATTCTCTGATGTGGGAGGATCCATTTTTCTGCTGCTCTGGTTGAGAATGCTGATAGTCCAAAAGCAGTTTTCCTAAACTTGGTATGGAGGGAAAGACATCTGTAGCCTGTGGAAGTTAAAAACAAAGCCAAAAAAGTGTGTTTCTGAGCTAAATCGAACCCTGAAACAACATGGTCTTTGATGACTGCAGTGTGAGTATGTGCTGGATGCCATAGCACTCTCTGACTGGATATCATGAATAGTTGATAGCTGTGTGAATCCTTCGCGGTCTCAGTCCTTCATATGTTTAAAAAAAAAAAAAACTATGACGTCCTCACACTCACCAACCTTCAAGAGACAGAGGAGTTCAGCACAATGAACCAAAGGCATAGCACATTCTCTTTGGCTGTACATGCCTTTCTGATCTGTCTCCCCCTCATGTATTCTAATTTGTAGCTTGCTTTTCTGTCTTTCTGTGTCGGTATGCTTGTGGTGTGTGGGTGTGTGTGGGTATGCATGTGTTTGTGTTTGTTTGTGTGTGTGTGTGTGTGGGGGGGGGGGGGGGGCATGCATGTGTGTGTGTGTGTGTGTGTGTGTGTGCATGTGTTTGTGTGTGTGCATTTTGTCTGTGTGCTTGAGTGAGTACACATTCTTTCTCATTGACTTCACATGCCCCACCCTCTTGTGTACCTATCTCTCTCTCTCTCTCTCTCTTTCTTTCTCTCTCTCCCCATCACACTCTCTTTCACCTTTTGTTTGCCCTCCCTTGTGATGTTCTATCTTTGACTGTTTCTATAGCATTCGTTATTTCTCTCTTTGTCTTTCTCACTCTCACTTCTAACTCTCTCTCTCTCTTTCTGTTTCTCTCAGCAGCTTCACTGTCCCTCGGTCTGCCCTTTTATTTCTCTCTCTTTCTCAACTGCCTTATTCTCTCTCTCTCTCTCTTTCTCCCCCCCCCCCCTCTCTCTCGCACACACACACACACACACACACAGTGCCGGCCCGAGCCTTTTGGGGGCCCTAAGCAGAATTTGATTTGGGGGCCCCCTCCCACAATGCAGTCACACATGTGCTTGACGATAATTGACAACTTCACACTATAATGTCATATTATAAATTAATACAGTGAGGTTATGTATTAATACAGTGACTGATTATGAACTACTGTCCCCCTGGACACAGATGCATAAGGACTCGGTAGGCTCATTCAGTGATCCATCTTGCTCACATGCCAACAATGTTTTGGGGCTCCACTCTAGACTTCTGGCCCCATGTGCTTCACTGTAAAAAAAAATCCGTTGATTTTACGGTGAAAAACTGGCAGCTGTGGTTGCCAGAATTTCACCGTAATAAATACGGTACAAAAATTCTGTTATTTTTACGGAAAAACCCAGCAGCTAGATTACCAGAACTTTACCGTAATAAATACAATAGAAAGAATTCCGTTATTTTAAAGGTGAAAGACTGGCAGCTGGGTTGCCGCAATTTGACCGTAATAAATACGGAAAAACAATTCCGTCATTTTAACGGTGAAAGACTGGCAGCTGGGTTGCCGCAATTTGACCGTAATAAATACGAAAAAAAACAATTCTGTCATTTTAACAGTGAAAGACCGGCATCTGGGTTGCCAAAATTTTACTGTAATAAATACAGTTTAACCATCTCTACATTTACGCTAAAATGTATGTTGATTTTACGATTAACTTTTATTTCAAACACATTTTACTGTATACATTAATCCGTCTGAACAGTCTCTACTACTATTTTACCTATGTTTACCACACAAATCAACCATACAATTAACAGTTTGGTAAAAAAGACAACTTTATTCCTAGAACTTACAATCATCTATGCCCTAATCAGTTAATAAGCTGTTAGTTGGCCATTCTGCCCATGTTGTACCAAAATGTCTTGTCAAAAACAATGGACACAGATGCATAAGGACTCGGTAGGCTCATTCAGTAATCCATCTTGCTCACATGCCAACAATGTTTTGGGGCTCCACTCTAGACTTCTGGCCCCATGTGCTAAACCAATGTATTAGTTGTTATTTACACCAACCCTGTCACCTTTTAATCTTAGAGGGTACTAAAATCACAGATTTATTTGAAACATCCATATTCCAAGAAACATCCAAGTGAAGCACTAAGGGTGGTTTACTGAAGTTGAATTGACAAATAACAAAATACAACAGCATTTGTATTTGTTGTAAACAAGTACATCCACTTAATGACTTGTTTTTCAACAGATTTGCAGAAAAAAATCCGCAAATGTGCATTAAATGAGCAATCTTCAACTACAAAATAAAACCAAAATAGACAAACATTAATAATCAAAAATAAAATGTCCCAAAAAATAGATACTTATTCCTACTTCGTTCCTGGCTTTCAGGTATCTGCAACTCTGCAGTGGACGAACCTGCAATGATTAAATAAATACATAAATAAATAAAACAAAAACTATGTTAAATGTGCCATGTCATATTAATATGTGTCATACTATGTAACCATTTGCCATCAAGAAAACCTCACCTTCTGTGTCATCAGCCATGGAGGCAGACACTTGATGAGGTAGAGTTAGGTAGTGGTAGAGATGTGCTCCAAAGTACTTCAACAGTGTCTCTGAAAAAAATAAATATTGCATAAGTGCATATTTGATAGAGCAGAATGAGTTTATTTTGCTATCATTACTTACACTCATCAACAAGCAATTCCACATGTAACAATTCATATTCTATTGGCAAATAAGGCATAATCAAAAGTATACTTAATTGCAGTGGTGAACGCTTAACATGGTGATCTACTGCAGCCTAAATATTAGGGTAGCACCGCTACATCACTTGCACACTATCTTAATCAAATGTAAGTCTATTTCCATCACAGAAGTCTCCCCACCCAACATGGTATATTTTCTCAAACACTACCATCTCTCTCCAAAGATCTTAGAGCAGAGCGCACGTACTGTTCCATCTTTGCCTATGAAGCTGGAACGTTACCGATGCCCTGATCGCGCTAGTCGGTGGGTTGGGGTTGGGACTGGGAGCCTGGGCTTAGTCTGCTGTTGCTATCAGACTTACCACTATGTCACATATTATAGAACAGTAATAAACTATCAACACTTTCAGGTGCGAAATCAGAAACAATCCCTCTGTGGTAAATTTGCCTTCAGCTACGTTTTCATGTAGCTACTGTAGTGCATAAGCCCACCTATGGCTAGGGTACATGCTTGATTGAACATCCAAAACAATCCCAATATCCTTGACATCTGAAATACACCTAGATAAATATATATTAATGGGAGACATTTCTCTGTTGATGGCGGGGATTTAGCTCTGGTAATGGCTTATATTAGATCATGACAGCTAGCTAGCAGCTACCTCAAGCACAAAACATACTGTAAATAATCATGCAAACATACCTGTATCTTGCTCGTTTTTCTCCTCCTCTGTCATTTTCTTCTTTCTGTTTTCGGCACCAGAGCGATACGTCCTTTTTTGTGACTTTTCTTAACATCACCTTCTCTTCCGATTTTTGAACTTGATGCAGTGTCTGCACGAATTGTCTATGCACCCGAGGTGTCTAGTTTGTGCGCGTGACTCAAAGGCTGGCAGACACAGTAGAGGTAGGCAGGCATATTGATCATGAAATCAGAATTTTCTTGTTTTGAATTATTAATTGTTTCATTTATTCATTCATTGATGTCACTTGTTTACGTTATTTATTATGTAAAAAAAAAGAAAGAAACTCGATTGGGGGCCCCCTGGTGGCCAGGGGGCCCCAAGCAGCCGCTTAGTTCGATTATGCCTCGGGCCGGCCCTGCACACACACGCACGCACGCACGCACGCACGCACGCACTTCCCCAGCTTCTCCCTGAAAGGTAAGATGAAAGCCAGCAGCACTCTAACCTGGTATGATGGAGCCACCAAGTTGTTGCGGCCCAAATGCCAGTGCCAGCACTGTGTGGTTGGCTTTTATCTCCTCAGGGTTAATAGCGGGAGGACCCCAGAGAGATCTGGGCCTCCCTTTGTGTACAGAGGCAACGGTCGGCCTAGCAGCACCTCTCAAATGGCTAAGCGTCCGCCTCAGTGGCAAGCACGCTTCCCCCATGGGGAGAGAATGTGAGAGAGAGAGAGAAAGAGAGAAAGAAAGGGAGAGAAAGAGAAGCAGTCACCCATGGTCTGATCTACAAATTCAGCCACAATCTCCTTTAGATGGTTCTTGCGGAAGTCATGTTGAAACAGGGTCATCCATCCATTCATCCATATGCAGCACATCACTACTGTTGTTCCCTCATTTTATTTGCTCTGTTCAGATAATGTTATTATTCCTGAGGAAATGTTTTTTTCCAAATGGATGTCTACCCACCTACTTTCTACCTATACAGTACAAAAGAAATGTTCTTGCCCCTGTCGCCTTAGTGCTTGCTCTAGTGGACCAAGGTTGATGTTGAAGCTGGGACTGTAAAATGTCTTGACATTTTTGTGGTGCTTTATCACACTGGATGAAATTATGCTGAACTGAATAAAAATATATGGACTAAAATTGAATGAAAAATTGTGTCACTTAGGATGTACTTCTAAGTATGTAAGTCCAAGGATCCTCAGGCTGAAGACAATTCTGTTGTCTGACCAGCAGGCTATAAAGAGGATGTGAAGCGTTGTCCAACATGTTAAGCTGTTTGTGTAGCGTATGCAAATATTGGCGAAAAATGTTGAAATCTGTCATAAAATATAGTAATAAAATAAAATAATATAAAATAAAGAACTGCTCAAGATGTACGGGTGTATGTATATCTTTATGTGTTGGGGCTTTGCATGCCTTGAGGGCCTCACTCATGTTCTATACTCTACGATTATTCTGTCATTTTCAGAGTCATCTGCATGAGTGCAGTTCACCAGTGAAAGCCGTCTTTGGCATGATTTGATTTGGTGCCATTGTCGTGCAGAGCCCTAGGCAGGCAATGTTTTTCCTGTGAAATGTGCTTCCAGATGTCCTCGAAAATGGACAGATACTTTAAAAATCAATTTGCATTGGAAATTAAATCTGCAAAGGCAGAAGGGCTGAGAGCCGAAGAGATCTGGTTGTGGCAGGACCACATCACTTATCTGGAGGAAGATCACATTTTAATGGTAAGAAAGCTATTGCCTGTGTTGCCCATAGGAAACGGGGCTGCTCCTTGCTTAAAAACAGCTCTGCTTCATGAGAGGGCATCCAGCTAGCGCTAATAATATAATTAATTTTGGCAGACATTGTAGTCTTCAAATAGAAATGCTTATTAGTTCTAGTCACATTTTAGTAATTTTTGTCTTTATATGTGTCTATAATAAAGGAAGGAATTTATGGTAACACTTTACAGTAAGGGTACATGAATTATCATGAATTCATGCATGAATTAATTCATGTTTCATGCATTACTTCATTCCTTTATATCTTATCTCTTATTCATGACGTCATGCATGAACAACACATCAAGCATGATCATCATGATTACATGAATGTAAGGTTAATTACTCATTAGTTCATCATGTTTGTGGCCCCTCAACTAAAATGTGAACAATGGCATGTAAAGAACTGCACAGGTTGTGTTCAAATCAGAATTTGAGTAGTGATGACCACGTAAGCGGTCGTGTGTTGTATTATCTATTTTAGTCAAAAACAAGTCAGAAGTAACGTTTGAGATGGGGAAATGTTGAGAGTAGTGAGGATGGATGGCAACAGCTCAGGAAGTTGAAGGTGGACATCTGCTGGTTACTTACATTACAGCTACCATCTTGGCGTTACAAACTGTCCCTGTACATTTCTATGGAGGACTCTGTAAGTGCTGTGCCTCCTCGTTAATAAAGTCTCTTGACTTTATTAAAGGTCAAAGGTCGTTGATGAACATGTTTTGTCTTTGTCTCGTCTATCTATCTATCCCTGTACATTTCTATGGAGGACTCTGTAAGTGCTGTGCCTCCTCGTTAATAAAGTCTCTTGACTTTATTAAAGGTCAAAGGTCGCTGGTGAACATGTTTTGTCTTTGTCTCGTCTATCCAAATGTACACTAGACGCGTGCCGGTGAGGAGAAAGGGAGCCTACGTTTGTCAGATCACATCCATCATCTCCTGTCTCCCCTGTAGGCGTGTGCAGAGCAGGTGCGTGTGCAGGGATCAACGGGAATAAGAACTGGGTTGGCGAAGTTAAGACAGGGGTTATAGAGGCCTTTTTCCACTCCTCTTCCTCCTCCTCCTCCTCCTCTCAAGCTAAGACAGGGGTTATAGAGGCCTTTTTCCACTCCTCTTCCTCCTCCTCCTTCTCTCAAGCCTGCATGACGAAAACATAATTCTCCGAACCCATTCACATCTGAATACTGAACACCAAACCATTTAATATTCAGATAATATAACACAAAACTGGGAGGAAGGAAGAGAAGAAAATGCATTGCCTGCTTTGGCCTTGGTCCTCCGTAAGAATGGCTAAGGACTAGTCTGTCTTATGAATAATTTAGACTATACCTGTGTGTCCAAAGTATTGAATTTCCGAATGAAACGCATGGGAGGAATTTCAGATGACCAGAGGAATAGACGCCAGCCAGTTCTTCCTGTTTATTATCTTTCAATGCTTCTGTTGTTGTTGAAGGGAAATGTAATTCCAGTTGTTTACGCCTTTCAGTGACTGATTTTTTTTTTATTTAAAAAAAAAAACTTTTCCGCCTTATTTTACAGTTGTAATGATGCCTTTTGTTTGGGCTTGACACATTATAAGAGTCTGCGTAGAGCACAATAAAGACGGCCCACCTGACACCACACGGAAAATCTGGGCCTTATGAAACAGCACACAACACATTGGACGCGTAAATATTGCAGATGAAAATTAATTGGCATGGCACACAATGAATAAACAGTAAACAGTGAGCTGAATGCAACATAAAAACACAAATGGATAAGTACACCTGGAAATAACAACAACTGAATAAACATTATTTATAATAAGCAGTAAGCTGAATGTAACATACAAAACAAATGGGTGAGCACACTTGTAAATAACAAGTGAATTAACAGATTAGATGACAACTGGACCAAATATTTAAATGACTAAATATACCTGATAAACCTTAACGCATACGATGGAATGAAAATAAACTCAAACTTAAATCAATGGGTGATGAATGAGAAATGGTGAAGAACAGACAGACAGAACAAAGTTATAGAGTAGAAGAGCTGGGGAGGAGAGAATCCCCACCTCACAGACAGGAGTAAAGAAGAAGTCGATAAGAGAGACCAAACCCTCAGACATGTTTGTTTTTATACCCCAAGACCATTCGCCACAAACCAATCCCTTATAGCCACATCACAAGGTTGAATTCAAGGCCAAGCACACACATGACATGTGTTTATTTTCTTTTCCAATTTCCAATTATTTTCCAAAGATAACGCACATCAGTATGCACTTACACTTTGTGTTTAAGTCGGTGGAAGGTGGGGATGGTGTGTGTGTGTGTGTGTGGGGGGGGGGGGTATACAATACAGAGAGAGGCTTTTCTTTCACAACAGGTGGTGGAGTCTTTATGGGATTCTATACAATGCTTCTATACAATGCTTACAATGTCATGTCCTTTTTAATAGGTCAGGAAGATGGATGTTACATGTCCTCTGTTAAAGTGACACTTGGTCTTCAAGTCAGACTTTTGAAATCTCCATTTCCAAATTGTCAGTGTCCTTTTCGTATTTTATGTTTTTCAGAGTGCATTCCACTTTACAACTGCTAAGGACAACTCATGTCTGCCACATGAAGTCGAATCTGTGAAATCACGCCAGGGTTCATGGAGTTCTGTTCCTCACACATTTGTGTTGGTGTTTCTTTTATTTTGTTCATCTTCTCACCTTAGAATTATATCCTAAGAGTGTTCCCCTCAGTTACAGGACTGTAGTAAACATACCATGGCTGATAACATGCCATGTTATTAGTCATCCTGATAGATTGTGTTAAAGCAGGGGTGAAGACACGCCATAGTGCCAGATACTCGTCAGTGGGTTTCATACAGCTGCCCCAGATGTTTTGGTGCAAAACGAATATTGAGAAAATAACCAAAAATATATTCACATCCAGTTGGCATCAACTATGTGTAATAATAAGCAATATCTCTATGATATGATAAATCAAACCTAGCACTACAAATCATCCTCAGGATGGAGGATGCAGGAAAGGAAACATGTGGTTTCCTGCACTGACAATTACATCATCGGTAATCTTGTTATTGCTTGGAATTTGCAACTAAACTAACATGTCAGAAATCAGTGTCTGCCATAAGATCCAGTTTAAGTGGCGTCACAGCCTGCCACTCTGTCTCTTCAGCTGAAGAAGTGCCCTTAGTTGCCTGACATTTAGAAACTGCTCTTACACTCGGTGTGCTGTCGTAATTGTCACTCATATATCCAAAGTGGCAGAGTATGCTCACCATGCTCAGAGTGACAGTTTATGAACACATTAGTTTGAGCTTGTTTTGAATGGGCACTGTATCCCGATAGTCAGCATTTTGTGGAGGTCAAGATCCACTGCATATTCCCAAGAAAACATCCAGACAACTTCCAACACAACGCTGCACTTACTAGTGCTACTTCCTGCAGGAGTGGGGTAGTGGAGGGGGGTCATGTGACTATGGTTGCCATAACGCATACAAGAAAAACTGTAAATCATTAAAATCATGAACTCAAATGTCATTATGAAAAACAAACACAATGACTGCACTTTAACAGTGTGTGTAAATCAGGCCTTTCCATAACACTTGTAACGCTAACAGGCCTAGGCCTACTTTATGCCTAAATTAATTTTTTATTTCTAAATTAAACTGTTGGTCATTAATAAACACAATTATTGTGTTGTTGTAGCTTTGTGTAACCCAGACATCAGCAACATAAGTAATATAATGCATGCGACCAATCACTCCTTCTCGTGGCTGCCTGCACTTTCTCTGTCCTCACGGCTGCAACTTGCGCTCTCTATTTTCCCTGTCCTCGCGGGGAGATGTTGTTGGCTTTTTAGTGCCATGTTCATCAGGTGCTAGGGCACCAGCCTGCAGCTTCCATGCCAACAATGAATGAAAATGAGCTTATGATCAATTTGTGTTATGAATTTGCACCAGTAGGCTGCACAATTATTATTATTATTATTATTTTAAAGATACATATAGGGACTGCTGCAGCCAATGAGCAGCCTATTGGAGCTGACTGCAGGATGACTCAACCACCATGAACAGTTTTTAATGTTCAATCAGACAATAACTACTCGAGACTCTGCTCTAGTACAATTTTCTGGACATTAGGGCAGGTTTCCAGCCTGGAGGCCAGCCAAACTTAGCCCCGCCCACAACATTTGAGGTCGAGAAGTTCGGTCTGGACATGTTCCGAACCATCTCTATGCCCGAACCAGAGCTGTTTGGACCAAACAAATTGTCTGGGCGGGCTTTGTACGATGATGGACAAATGAGCAACAGTGCCTTGTCTATCACGCCATCTTAGCAGCTTCGGTTGATTTTGTTGGCTTCTAAGACCTTGTTAACACATAGGAAAAACACATATATTTCCATGCAGTTTGGCCTTTCATTTACACGAAAACAAAGGTTTTATCACTGAAAATTATTATTTCTGAAAACTCCGGCCAAAGTGGATATGTGAGGAAAACTCCGGTTTCACTTTTGTGTTTGTTGAAAATCACTTCTTTGCTGAAGGAGCTCAGTTTTTCCGAATAGCCTACCACACTACATATAAACGTGGTCTTAGATTTTGCTATCGTGTGTTGTACAAGATATTGACAGCGCAATAACTTTTAAAAACGACTAGAAAACAATGTTAAGGCATTTGTGGAGAAGAAGGATGGTTCGGGTGTTCTTCCTACAGCTCACGGTAAGCTTTTTCGTTGCTCTGATTGGCTAGGATTATCCAGTTGAGTGCAGAGGCATTTCAGTGCAGATGCAGAGCATGTATCAGACTCATATTCATATTCAGCATTTTGTGATCATTAAGGCTACTTTCACAAACTCTTAGTCAGCTGGCCTCTGATTTACCGATATCTAGGCGATATTTGTAACATTTATTTTGTATTTGGCCCGTTATGAAATCATTTTTGAACAATAAACACATTGGAAAACTTAAAGCCCAAATTTGGAGACACCCATGCATGTCAAAATTGACTGCAAATTCAAAACTGGATTACTCTGGAACGGCTAACTGTACAGGGGACTGCTTCACACCTTTGTGTTCGGTAAGGTCTGCTGTTTATTCTGATATATGGTTTGTCATGTGTTAAACGAAGGGTTCGTGAAGTATTCCACCGAGATGAATAGGGAAATGGACGCAAAAGCTTCAGTAGAATTTATGTTTAAATTTAATTATATTATTTACTTTTCTCGCGAACCGTTCACCACAGCAATTAGCGGCTTACATCGTTTAAAAGCTGAGAAAAAGCTCTTTCATGTGATACTTGTGATGTTTGTGTGATTAGGCTACTTCGTGAGTAGTTCAACTGAGAAGAATGGGTGAATTTGGACGCACTTTATTTCTTGTGCTGTCACTTTCTCCACTGCGTAAAAGACTAAATTAATTTGCGCTGTGAATGCTAAGATTATTTTGACAGGCCATAGGCTAAATAAAAATCTCTATTAGTAGGACACAAAGCAGAATATTGAAAGAACGGGGCACCAAGGCCACCGTGACCTGTAAACCTCTGATTTTCAAAGGGGCATCACGGCCGCCGTGGCCGCCGTGAAATTCCTACCCTGGTAGTGCTTATATCTCCACCTTGAAAATGCCAACCTTTTATCGGATTGCTCCAGACCTCTAGCCTAGAAATCTAGACGCACCCTCAGGCTACCAGACCTCTGCTGTTTCGTCGAATCTCTACTTTAGCTGTGTGTGTGGCGCGTGTGCTTGCAAGTGTGTAAAAACACTGGCTCTGATTGGCTACCATGAAACATGACTTTGCCTTAGCCAATCATAATCGCTTACGTCGTTATTAACCCACCTCCTCACTAGCTGTGAGCCAGGGGTGCGTTCGGATTACACAGTTTATTCAATCAATGCATAGTAACGCACCACATTTAACGTCCAGTAACGTTAACGGCGTTGTAACGACGGCAAAAGTAATTAGTTAGATTACCCCGTTCTTTTAAACGGCGTTATTCCAAACACTGGTAATATAGAACTCCTTCTATTTGTTAGTCTTCCCAAGTGACTCTTTTGTCATGTCTGGCTTCTCCTCAGTGAAATAAGCGATTCCTCTAGCCTGATGATAGAAAACTGGCAAGCGCATAAATCTGCTGTGGCCTGCGCAGGGTGCACTCCTCAATGTGACCAGTCAAATGCAGGGCGTGTTGCCAGGATGTTCGACGTTGCCCTGCCGCGCACGTGACCTTACATCCACAGCTGAGGCAATGATACTGACTCTGATTGTGCGTGGAGGCTCAGCCTTGGTGGCGTTCCAAGACGTCAGTCACAGCGTCCCTGGCAGGACGAGCTGCCTTGTGGAACTGAAACGCAGTTGGGAGGAGGGGGGCTGTGTGTTTGTGTGTGTTGGGGGGGGGGGGGGGGGTAGGAGGGGGGAGAGGGAGACATGGGCTGCAGGGCTGATAAGGATGGGCAGTGAAATATGGCAAAGCTAATTAGCCAAAGGAAATTGGGCTGCAGTCCATATCGGTTAGCTCCAGAGAAGGCAATCTCCCAGGGGCCCCGCAGGTGAAAAAGCCCAGGCAGAACCCTACTGACAGGACCTGCCATTGATAGCTTAGCGGGTTCAAGTGATTTTGGAGTCAAATGAAGTAAAGAAGAAAAAGAGAGATAGTGTATGTGGGTGAGAGAGAGAGAGTGAGGACAGAGAAAGAGAGAGAGAGAGAAAGAGAGAGTGGAGAAATTGAGGAAAGGAACAAGACATAGAGAGCGGAAAAGAGAGGAAAGGAGATGGAGAGAGAGAGAGAGAGAGAGAGAGAGAGATTGGATAAAATAACAGTCTTTGCCCTGAAAGCCAACTGGCTGACAAGCAAATTTCCCTGAGTTTGTCTGTGCCAGCGTCGCTTTGGCTCACATTGAGGCCCCTATCTCACGAAATGCATGTGGCAACGCTGAGAGCCAGAGAGAAAGCACAGCTGACACAAACAGGCTTTTAACTTATAGATGCAGAGCCTAGTGCAGCCCTTAACTGGAACATACACTATGTCCCTTTATAAAGTCCCCACACTTCAGCAATTTTGACAACTCTACTAAAAATGAGGAAAAGGATATTAAATCATAATACTCTTGATGCGTACTTCAATTTTTACTCAATTTATTTTAGTATTATCATCTCTGTCGAATCACAATCCTAGAACAATGATTAAATAATAACTACATGTACCGCAGAGCGGTACACAATATGACCACTGACCAGTACAGCACATTTTTTTCCAGAAAAATAAGTCACACTTGTCAACTTGTGTTCATTTCCTACTTTGTTCCTTTTTTGTGTGTTTGTAATTGAGTGTGTCAGAGTGTGTGGTTGTTTTTGTGTATATGTGTTTTGTGTGTGAGTGTGTGTGTGTGTGTGTGTGTGCATGTGTTTGTGTATGTAGGTGTGTTTGTATTTGTGGGTGCATGTGTGTGTGTGTGTATGTGTGTTTATGTGTTTGTGTGCGTGTCGTGTGTGCATGTATGTGTGTGTGCATGTGTAGTGTGTGTGTGTGTGTTTGTTTGTGTGTGTGTTTGTGTGTGCGCATGTGTGTGTGTCTTTATGTATGTGTACATAAATAAAGCAAATCAGGAAACCACCTACTCTTTGCGATAAGTGCCATGGGATCTTAAACAACCATGGTGAGTCAGTACCTCAATTTAACATTCATGCAAAGGAAAACATCTCCTGCAGTACAGTGTCCCTGTCACTGCAATAGGACATTGGGATTTATATTTGTTTGGTGGCTTTTGGCCACAGGGAAGAGTGCAACCTACTGGCCAGCCACCAACAGCGCTTCCAGCAGGAACCTACTCTTCCAAGGAGGTTTGTTATCCAAGTACTAACAAAGCCTGCTTAGCTTCAGTAATTCAGCAAAGTTAGGGTATCTGCTGGTCTGGCTGCTGGCTAAAAACAAAAGGTGAAAGGCATATAGGATTCTATCTGTCTCACTGAATTGCATTATGCACACTCAATTCTCATTGGTATCTGCTAGACAACAAGTACCAAAACATGATTAGTTCATAGATTTCACATGTAAAATACATTTTATACAACCCCACCCCTATCTTGGCTGTTCATAATTCTGAGAAATTCTTGAATTGTGTGCGTGTACGTGTTTATGTTTGTGTGTGTGTGTGTGTGTGTGTGCGCGTGCATGTGCTTGTGGGTGTGCCTGTGTGTGTGCCTGTGTGTGTGCATGTGCATGCATGCGTACATATGTCTACTGTGTGTGTATGTGTCATACGTATGATTACTCTGAATGTATGTGTGTGTGTCTGTTTATGCTCATGTGTGCATATGGAATGGATTAACATGACCCCTGGAGGCAAACATACGCAAAAAATTGATAATCCTAGGCCCTACGGTTCTTAAGATATTCACAGAAAACTCTGTTGGTGTACGGTCACTAAATGTACACATAAATGAATTTATTGTATGGCCCCCCATGAACGGAATTCCACGAAACTTGGTGTGTATTCAGAGGCTGTCATAATGATCCTACACTTCCAATTTCGTGCAGTTTTGACCATGTTAGGTCACAGAGACCTGCGATTACAACACCTCATTTTTACTTTTTTGTTTTTAACTAGGTGGCGCTATACATGAAATAAGTGTGGTTATGGAATGGGTTGACATGGCCCCTTAAGATCAACATACAAAAAAACCCTACGGTTCTCGAGATATTCACAGAAAACTGTGTCTGTCCTACCCTCCTTTCGGGGGTCCAGTCCAGCGGGGGGGCTACAGATCAAAATGAAAAATGATGGTTCCATGCTATCCATGTGGGGTTACATGCCCACCAAGATTTGTGTACCCCGGTCTTTCAGTGTCCCGGGAATCCTTGATGGAAAATTGGCCATGCGTAAAAGAAAAATGAATAAATAAATAAATAAATCTGACTAAACCTATATGACCGCCGCTTTACTGCGCGGCGGTCATAAAGAATAAACCTGCAGAATTTATCCTGCATGGTGTACAGAATAGTACGGAGCCCCCCGGGTGACATGGGAAAAAAAAACATGGGTTTAAAAAAAAAAAAAAAAAGTCATGGGGGAAAAAACACGAAGAAGAAAAAAAAACGATGTACTTTTGCGGGATCTCGCAAACGTTTTTTTCTACATTTGGAACTGGCTGGGCTTCCTTCCATGTTTTGACCCCAATAGGCCCACAAACCACTACCGCCAGATGGCAATCATATCAGAGGGCCGAACGAGCGAACAAAGGTCCGTTAAATTCTGTCAATAATTGCATAGGCCTTTGATCATAATTGTAGCGCCGAGCTTAGTTGCATTGTGATGTTCCTGTATGTTGTGTGTGTGTGTGCGTGTCTGCACGCAGGTGTCTCCCTCTCCCTCCCGTGTCATAGGCCTATCCAGAAAACCTACAAAACGCAACAGCGATAGAGCAATCATAGTATCATGTTTATGTCACCAGGTGGGGGGCGCCTGTGCGGCCACCTCTTTCACAAACTACTCTAAGGAGCAACCACAAACCTCCAAATATGTCAGGACACTCAAATGTTTTATAAAAGTTTTTGTTTATTAGAAAAGGTATTTAAAAGAGTCTTATGGTCACAAGAGTGACGTAGTCCTTCAGTAGAATTCCTCTGTGTGGCCACAAGGGGTCTGCAGTCAATCCAGGCTGAACTCTGTTCCGTCGTCAGCAGGTAAGAAGTACGAGTAGACCCGCCACGGCCGCTGTCGTGCCTCGGATTCTCCCCAACTGGCCGGAGGTGTATTTAGCCCATGAGCCGGTGCCCCTCCTGTCGGTCGCTGCTGTAACAGGGCAGATAATTAGCTGCTAGGTGGTGGTTGGCTTGCCCAGCCTAACAGTCCATGTAGTAAGTCACAGCACAGCACAGAGTAACCACAGGTAATTACACACAACACCTCTCCTGTGTATATTAATCACTGCACAATATATAGCTCACAGCCACCACAAACAGTTGCACACCCCATCTCCCCTCTATATAATAATAACTGCACAATATACATCATTCACCACAAAAGAGACTACTACGTGGGAGGGCTAGGCTACTAGCTAGTTCAATATGACAGCCAGAAGCTGGACCACAGTTCATTCCCAACGAGGACAGAGCAGCAAAGCCGGTGGAGGCCGGAGGGAGGAGTTAGACACTGGAGTTTAGTTAATAGGTTTCAGAGGAGAGCAAAGTTTCAGTCAAGGCACAAACAATTTCACCGTCGTAGAGAGGGGGGGTTACAGTAGTCCAATCAGAGGGTTTTTTAGTTTCAGTCACTGGACGATCAAAGTTCTTAATAGCCGGAAGAGTTGTTACAGTCACGGGGATGTTTAGTTACGGCACCAGAGGCAACGCTTCGTCACAAGCAGCTGATTAGCAGTGGCAATGATAATTCCTTTACATTATGACCACACACGTAGCAGAAGAAAACAGCAACTTAACTCTGCGAGGGGTGAACGTTTTCACCCCCCTGGAATCCGATGTAGCAGTGCTCACAAGAGCGGATTCCAGCCAACTTCGTCCGAGACACCGGTGCAGATTCTTGACGACTCCACTCACGAACAGGCCCGTCTGCAGTCCAGCCACGCTTCTGTGGGGCTCAGCTATACTGTGCCTCTGCGTTTCCCCAACGACATCCTCTCGACTGCAACTGGAGGGTTAAAAGTCCAAGCATACACCCCGTGCACCAATCACCAACCCGTTTTTCTCCCGCTACACACCTGAACCCACTTTGTAAACAAAGGGTGCATCCAGACTTAGTCCCGCAAAAGTACATCGTTTTTTTTTTCTTCATGTTTTTTTTCCCTATGACTTTTTTTTTTTAACCCATGTTTTTTTACCCCCATGTCACCCGGGGGGCTCCGTAGAATAGACATCTATGTCAAAGTGAACTTTTTCTCATCAAAGTGAACTTTTTTTGTCAGTGATTAAAAGTGAAAGGTGAAAGATCTACCATTAGGGACCGTTCGTTATTTATAAAAGGGGTCACCGGAGGAAAATAGGGGAGGGTCATGTCTTTTTATTCTTTGTTGAGGGGAGTGTCATCTAACTTTTTTTCTTTGTCTAGGAGGGAGGGTCACCCATCTTTTGTATTAATGAAAACAGCAAAAAATCAAAGTGGCTTGTTTAATTGTTGATTTCTGTCGCCATATAACGTTCTCTTTCGTTCCATAGCTCTGTCAACATTGAACAATGAAAATAAGGGAGATTTCCCGGGTTTCTCACTCAAAATACGGAAAATGTCAACATTGGTCCCCATTAACGTTGGAAGGGTTGGAGCAACAAAGTAGCCTACTTTATTCACGCCTAACAGCCTATATCCATTTGGTCAACTTTATCCAGCCCTAAAAAAGCTAAATTTAACTTTGGTTTACTTGTAGTTTACCGTGTAGCCTAACTTTAAACGGTTCCGTATCATTGGTCCGACATCCCATTAGTCCGACATCCCATTAGTCCGAAAATGACCCATTGAGGAGAGATCCCATAAGTCCGACATACCATTAGTCCGAAAAAAAGAAGCCCATTTGTCCGACATCCCATTAGTCCGACGATACACATGTAGAGATGCATGGATGACTTTTAAGGAGGCTTGTGCTAAGTCATTAATGACCAAAATATTGACGCTACTTGTCAGTGTTGAGCTGTTCTCTATGCTCCTCTGTGTGTGAGTGAATGCGTAGGGGGCATATTGTGCGTGTCTCCTCCTCTTACGTTATTTGGAATGCGCTCATTTGTGATGGGTTTTGTCGTAGGAAAGTTGTTTTAGACTGAAACACGTTAGCTTCGATGTTCGTTTGCAAAAAAAAAACACATCCACGGCTGAATTGTCGCATCTCACGGGATGCGAACCCGTGTAACTGCCACGCACGCACCCACTACCCTGTCTTTGTTGATAAATTCATGTAAAACATAATGTTATTCACACAGAGCGTCACGTCAGTCTAACAAAAACAATGACAGACGGAGTTTTTAGGAAATAGACAGCAGTCTGGATTTATTCATTAGTTAATTAAAACTCATAATTGGTAATTAAACAAAATCGATCACACAGAGTTTAATGTCCTCACTAATGTCAAGCTATAGGCCTACTAACTGAAACATTAACCCATAGTGAACATTCCCCTACCCAAAATACCCTTCCCTGGATAATGTGGGCCAGCTTGTATTAGGCTAGATTTACCCTTAGCCTATATTTACCCTAATGGCCTTTTCGTTTGACCATATTGCTCACGTTTACACATTGTCAACTTGCCCTCATATGGTCTCGAATCAGCTAAGATTTACATTTCCCCCTAAAAAGTATTCTGCTACAAAGTAAAACAATCACTTTATTTCAGAAACTTCATTTTTTTTTGCAAACGAACATCGAAACGTGTTTCAGTCTAAAAAACTTCCCTACGAAAAAACCCATCACAAATTAGCGCATCACAAATAACGTATGAGGAGGAGACACGCAAAATATTGTAAGGCCATTCACATATATTGTCCTTTATCCTTTCATGTTTATGTTGTGTGATGCATATGTTGACTGGCCATGAGCGTGACATAATCACGTATAGTGAGCGTAGTGGAGATACCATGTCAGTTTCAGTTTCTAAGTTGATAGGCTCACAGCTCACCGCATGGACAGTAGTAGGCCTGTTAAACTCGATTCCTTTTAAGGATCCGGGTTATTCTGAGTCACTCACTAAACTGATCCGGGTTGAACGAGTCACTTGAGTCACTTGAGTCAGTATTGCTAAATCGCAAAGAAATTCAGTCCTATGTTCAAGCAGTGCAGTGGGGTGCTTCATTTCGTTAAGTGCCTTCTCATGTTGGATGTGGATCCTCCATGATTTGAAACCAGGTTTTTGCAGTACTTGCATTTAGCCTAAGAGTTTTGGTCTCCTGGTCAAAGTGCATCCACACATTGTTCATCTTTTTGGTGCTCATGTTCAGAAACTTTGATCTTATTGACAGGGAGGGTAGCCTATATTATAATAATTAATTATTTGTTGTTGTTTTGTTAACAATAGAAAATTTGCCTAGGTCTAATGCTACTCTGCTACAATGTTTATTACCACTACTATATAGTAATAGTAGGCTACTAGGAATCTATTCTAATAGGTATTATAGGCAGCTAATACTAGGCAACTAATATTATTAGCCTATTAATCATAGCTATATATATATATATATATATATATATATATATATATATATATATATATATATATATATATATATCATGTTAGGTAGACTAATATAATATTATATATAATATAATATAATAAAACATAATATAATATAATATAAAATAGCCTAATATAATAGCATCAAAACCTCCACCCACTCACGGGAAAGAAAGCAGTTTGAGCCAGACTGTTTATTTATTGTCTTAGCCTAAGCAATTGACTTTCAATGTAGACATAGAAACAGGAACATAGAAATGCCCTGCAGTGACTAAATTATTATTATTATTATTATTATTATTATTATTATTATTATTATTATTACTACTACTACTACTACTACTATTCTCATTAGGCCTATTATTATTATCACCTTGACACGAGTAGAAACTAGGCTACTCGTCTACAGATCCACTCATGACAACTAGCCGGCTGATTCGGCTGACTCGCACTCATAACAACAACGTAACCGGCCTGCTTGGCTGATCCGACTGGCTAGCCTACTCTCCATACAGAGCTTGCAATGTTTCAGACTGTCTTCGCGACCTAATTGCATTTAAAAGTAGGCTATGCCTACGTGTAGAACACTGTATGCTATTTCAGAAGTGAAAGAATGGCTTTTGTTGTGGATTTGCTTTTCACCTTGACGAGGAGTTACTCGCTCGTCTATAGATCCACTCATGACAACGTAGCCGGCTGATTCAGCTGACTCGCACTCATAACAATGTAACCGGCCCGCCCTGCAGATCCAACTGACCCGACTAGCCTGAGCAGCTCCATACAGAGCTTGCAATGTTTCGTACTGTCTTCGCGACCTAATTGCATTTAAAAGTAGGCTATGCCTACGTGTAGAACATTGTATGTTATTTCAGAAGTGAAAGAATGGCTTTTGTTGTGGATTTGCTTTTCACCTTGACGAGGAGTTACTCGCTCGTCTACTGATCCACTCATGACAACGTAGCCGGCTGATTCGGCTGACTCGAACTCATAACGTAACCGCCCGGCCCAGCGATCCGACTAACCCGGGTATACAAAGCAGCTCCATTAAGAGCGTGCAATGTTTCGGACTGTCTGCGTGACCTAATTGCATTTTAATATGCTACACATCTATACACCAAATCTAAAGTATGCCTAGGCTACATGCAGAACATTGAATGTTATTTTAGATGTGAAGAATGGCTTTTGTTGTGGAATTGCTTTTCACTTTGAGGAGGAGCTACTCGCTCGTCTACAGCCACTCATGACAACGTAGCCGTAGCCGACTCGTACTCATGTAGCCTAACCGGCTGGCTGATCCGACTAACCCGGCTCTGCGGGAAGTTAACCAGTTATCTCAGACTGCCCGCTCACTCAGTCGCTTGAATTGATTTGTGGAGTTGTGGTTATCGTACTTACGAAATGGTTACATTTTTGGCAGATATGATGGCTAGTAGGCTAGCTAATGTTGCAAGAGGTTTGTGTGTGGCGCTGTTTATCGTTTTAGATTGAATTGTAGTAGGACTCAACTGATCCGAGTTAATGATACTAGAGACTCGCGACTCGTGGGTTAATTTAAAGATACGGGTGAAAGATCCGAGTGAATCACGACTCAAACAGGCGTAGACAGTAGTAACATAACTGTTCTGTGCCCGAGCTAGAGATCATAGCCTAGTTTAGCCACGGCCACTGATGATGTGTATGTATTGTACTCACCTGCCGAAGTTCAGTAAATTCCACAAAAGGAGGATCCTTTGTCGTGTGAAGTCATTTAACCCACGTCAGACGAGCGGTGCATTGCCCATTCAAGAAGTCACAGCACGACAACTGGTGTCAGAAGCGGGATCCAACTTTCCAAACCGTGAGTAAATCCAACGGATGAAGTAAGGACCCAAGAGATAAGTGCAAGCTAATCAGCTGAACGAGTGGACTAGCAGTGGCAATCATTCACCTGTCAAAATAAAAGCCCAAGAAAAGCTAAAGGAAGACCTTCTTGCTGGCAACGTTTCATGAGTTTTACTATACAAGTCAAAGAGACATTATAAAAAGAAACAGCTTTTTAAACTCATAAAATTTGCTGTGCAAGTCCTAGAGGAGCATTTTAAGGGATTTTTTGTCAGCTGATATTGGCAGTAAAAAAATAAATAAAAAAATCACCTTCTTGAAGAAAGAATAACAAAAAAATGACCGACGAATTACAAGGAGCTACAGCAGCCTTAAACGAGTCGGAACAAGCTCCAAAATGGCTGCAGGCTTTACTAGATAGCCAAAATCAACAGGCAAAACAACTGCAAATGATGCTTGCCCCCGTTCTTACGCACATAAGTGAAAAGGCGGCAGTACAGACCCTCACACCACATCTACCTGCTCCTACTGGTGGTGGGGAAGAGATGGGACTACACTCAACAGGGGACAGGCATACATTTGAGCCTAATGTTATGCCTCCAGCTATGTTGGACATGTCTGTAAGGCCAAGAGAACATGTCAGTGGGCCCTTTGCAGCTGAGCTGGATGTTATCAGCCAGCGTGCTCGCAACTCAGGTCCGACTAGGCGGAGCATTAATCCTGAACTTGACATTAGACGGAGAGATAGCAGAGATCCGGAACGTGAAACACAACGTCTATTCCCCAACCAAGATGGGCAGAGGCTTAATAATAGTCAGCCGTCTGTGCAGGAAGTACGCAGGCCTAAGCTTGCCACATACGATGGTAAAGAAGACTGAGATGCCTTTTTGTTACCGTTTGAGCGCCTGGCCAGGAAATATGGATGGAGTGCTCCTGAGAGAGTAGACAGACTGCTTGAATGTTTAAGAGGAGCAGCTATTCGATACGTCTGTTCACTACCAGAGCGCACAAGAGAGGACTATGTCCTTTTAGTAGAGCAGCTCACTCAGCGCTTTGGGCAAAAAGACCCTCCTACTACCGTACGAAGAAAGCTAGGAGAACTTCGCCAAGGCAAGGAGACGACAGCTGAATTTGCAGAAGAGGTACGACGTCTCGTCACTTTTGCATATCCAGGAGTCGATCTTCGGCTACAAGACCAGCTGGCAACTGATGCCTTCTTGAAGGGTTTGAGAAATCAAAAGGTGGCCTATGAAGTTATGAACCGTGACCCATGTTCTCTGGCAGAGGCTCAGAAGTGTGTAGAGGCCCACGAACATAATTTCAAAGCCACTGTGGGGCGTGAAACTGAAATAAAGACCAGAGCGAGACGCATATCTTGGGCTGATGAGGGAGACATCGGCGATGACTTTACTGCTACTTCTCGTAGAGTGCAGGCTCCTGCTATGTCACTGCTGATCAGTTTTCTGTACTGACTGACCAAATCAAGGCCCTTGTTAGTACAGTGGGGAACTTGCAATTGCAGATGGATCATCTCAAGTCTAATCATGCAGAAAACCAGCCAACAAGAGCATCAGCACGACCCCAACAAGTGCACCCTGGTCGAACACGCTCCCTGTCCTCAAGCCCAAACCGTGGCACACCTGGTACGTGTTTCACTTGTGGAGAACAAGGGCATTTCAGGAGAGACTGCATGAGGTCATCAAGTCCGACAGGAACCCGAAACCATGGTGAAAAGAACACAGGCCGTCAGACACCAACTGAAGGCACCATAAATTCAAGTCACCAGCCACAGGACTTACAAATTAGCTGCACCAAAAACAAAGGCGAGAGTCTACAGATTCCTGTAACTGCAAATGGTGTTCCAACTCAAGCTGTGGTAGACACTGGAGCCCAAACAACAGTGATCTCTGAGGAGCTGTCTCACCTGGCTCTTCAGGTTCAAATATCCCGAAGGCCAGCTGGCATGGTGGTTAGAGGAGTTGAGCTAGTATGACTTCCAAATAGAACATCGTGCAGGCCACAAACACTCAAATGCTGACGCCCTGTCGAGACGAAGCATGGAATATGCAGACAAATGTGACTGCTATCAAGCAGGGAAATACTTGTCTGACCTCCCATGTCAAGGTTGCAAGTACTGCCAAAGGCTTCATGAACAGTGGACACGTTTTGAGGAAGATGTTGATGACGTTATGCCATTGGCGGTGAGGTGCATTGAACCTGCCAGTGAGCCCAGTGGTGATCCCATACAGTCGATGAAATCAGGCCAACTATCAACAACCCAGCTGGAGACTCCAGTAGTTAATTGGATAGAGTCCATCAGCTCTGATGAGCTTGCCCAACTCCAGAAAGTTGATTCTGTCCTCTCCATCCTTCACCTGTGGAAAGAATCTGGGACACTTCCAACTAAAGATCAGGTGATGCTTGAGAGCCCTGCAGTGAGGAAGTTCTGGCTCTGTTGGCCTCAGGTGGTATTGAGACAATGAGTTCTATACTATTCCTGGGAGAGAGTCGGAGGGCAACATCCAACATTGCTGCTGTTAGTGCCAGTTTCCATGCAACAAGAAATCCTGCAGGCTAGCCACAACCCTCCCAATTCTGGTCACCTTGGGGAGGTAAAAACCTTAGAGCGCCTGCGCCAAAGCTACCATTGGTATGGAATGGGCACAGATGTCCATCTGTTTGTGAAGAAATGTCAACACTGCAATGCATCCAAAGCTGCAGGACCAACAAAAAGGGCCAAGCTGCAAAACTATCAAGCTGGTGCTCCTTTGGACCGTCTCCACCTGGACATCCTTGGACCGTTCCCAGAATCCAGCTCAGGAAACAAGTACATTCTTGTCATAATTGACCAGTTTACTAGATGGGTGGAAGCTTTCGCTGTTCCTGACCAAGGGGCAGAAATAACAGCCAAGAAGCTTGTGTATGACTTCATTGCTCGATTTGGTGCCCCCCTTGAGTTGCATACCGACCAGGGCCGCAATTTTGAAAGTTTACTCTTTCAGAACGTATGCAAGCTTCTGCAGATAACGGCCACTGATGTGTATGTATTGTACTCACCTGCCGAAGTTCAGTAAATTCCACAAAAGGAGGATCCTTTGTCGTGTGAAGTCATTTAACCCACGTCAGACAAGCGGTGCATTGCCCATTCAAGAAGTCACAACACGACAATATGCCCTCAGACGCATTCACAGCATAGAGAACAGTGAAGGTGAAGTTTTGGTCATTAATGACTTAGCATAACCCTCCTTCATCAACCCACGACCCACCGGCAATTAACAATTTAGTTATTTTTTCTTTACCCGACCTGCCTAATCCATGGTATAGTGCCATTTTCCATATTGTAATTTAGACTCAGATTTAGATGTAATTTTATTTAGATTCATTTTTTGGTGATTGTTTATTATAGCACAATTAGGCTATGTTATAATTGCATTATTGTATTTCATTTTGCATTCTAGTTTGGTTGCCAAAATCACCTTTTTACATGGTTGTTTGTAGGAAAATGTATTAGTATTTTCTCTCTGTTTAATATGCCATGTATGTACATTTGATGTCAGCTGACTGTTGGACGTGTGTTTTGGGTAGGAAAAATGTTTAAATGGAGGCGTGAGGAGAGCGCTCGCCTCGGAGAGTTATGTGAAGCCGGCTGTATGGAGTAACGCGCGTTAGAGGCCTTGCAAGATGAACATACCGTGATTCTTCTTCTGTATCTGCGATCGCTGTGGATTATCATTCTTTTCCGAAATCATTGGATTACAGCAAGCAAAGGATCCTTTTTCCTAACGTGCGTGTTTTGGTGAGATTGCGACCGTATGGCGAACGACTTCTCAACAGACTGTAAGCGCAAGAACTTTTTCCTATTCCGGGGATCACGTTTGTGTTTTGGACTGTTTGAATCATCTGCTTGATGTCGGGACTATTGGGCACTGAACTTTGGGGGGTATTTGTTGGTGCATTGTGAAACTTTGTTGTTAATTATGTGTCGGGCCTTCAGTTGCGCGCCGAGTGCCCGCGAGTTCGTGCATTACAATACAAAGTGAATCAATCTCATATGTTGGGTTTCTTTCTGTAATATACACTCTTATTAAGAGGAAGGCAAGGCCTTTTGCCAGTTAAGTTAAACGGCCTTCATCTGCATTGAACCAGCACGATTTCCTGCTTATTGGATCCGCCCGTAACCTTATTTATGCGTAGTGGCAATCAGTTCTTTTGAATAAGGGCGATTTGTTACATAGTTAAGTATGTTTATGCATTGCATTGCCTAGAGTAACCAAAAGAGCGCGCCCTGAACTATGACGTGGTCAGTTCACGTGTGAATAGAAAGTGAAATTGTGTGATTTGTATCTTGGTCAGTATTCAGTAAAGTAAAAACACACTGTTTTCTACCGTCGTTCAACAGTAAACACGTAGAGACTCCTTCTTTCCGTCTTAGAGTGGTTAAGTAGATTAATACATTGAGAAATACTGTATTAAAATACGATAACAAGGAGGGAACTTTCGCCAATACATGGTTTATCCTCAGCCAGTTACAAGTCATCCATGCATCTCTACTGTGTATCGTCGGACTAATGGGATGTCGGACAAATGGGCTTCTTTTTTTCGGACTAATGGTATGTCGGACTTATGGTATCTCTCCTCAATGGGTCATTTTCGGACTAATGGGATGTCGGACTAATGGGATGTCGGACCAATGGTCTGTCCCCCCTTTTAAACAGTGTGCATGCTTAACATAAAGCATACTTGTGCTTCATTCATCCACACATCCAGCTCCTAACGTTTTGACAAGCATTTCTACCAATTGACCTTGTTCCTGCCCATCTCTAGCTTTGCTGTCTCCATCCTTTCTGTTTTTGTTGTTTGCAAAAAAATATATAGTATTTATTGGTAACCAGCAACAAGTGCAATTTGTTAGTCATTCTCTCTCCTGCCAACAAAAATGTGTTACGTTCCAAGTAGCAGTGCATAATTCTGCTTCATAAAGTTGAACAAATACATTTGGTCATATAAATAGCCAGTTTATGGTCTACAGTGTAGTTGGTAAGTTATGGTAGGCCAACTTGGAGTGAATATACAGGGGGAATTCTTTGTCTAGCTGAGTAGCCTGGCAGGTGCGCACATAGGCATAGCCTATGGCCGAACACTGCAAGCGCTAATGAATCGTGCTCTCACGACAACCAGGTCGTTAACTTAAATAGGCCTATTAACATCACTCTGAGTTCGCATTCAAGCAAGCAAAACGATGATTTGAATACATCTGTTTCACTGGAAGGGCAAGGGGTAACAACAGGACAACACAGAGACAGGCCAGAATGCAGGACTAATGTTATGAGAGTATTACAATAATATGGGATATTCTACGGGAAAATATTAAAACGGCAAGACAGCGGGGAAACGTTAACCTGGAAAAAGTTGGCATGTTAGGTATTTTTCGGTCCCTGTGATTATTTGTGAAATTGTGCAAACGGCCTTTTCAAGTCATTTGAGAAGGAAGGAGTGTAGCAAGCTCCCAAATTGACGCTCGTCTGAGAAATTGAGTTTTGGATAATGTTCAGCTTCGGCAGCTTTACAATGACTGAGGAAGCCTAGAGACGAGTCCATAGCAACAAGTTCATGTGTTGAATTTGTTATTACCCAGTGTGCTTTGTTGAATGGTCTCAATGCTTTATTTCATGTGAATACTTACTAGAGGAGTAACTTTTCAAGTAGGCTAATGCAGTTGCAGGAAGTGTGCATTTAGTTTCCATGCTTATTGTGTTTCCACAACAATGTTAGTGAGTAAATCTACTGAAATGGCCACCATCTTGGTGAAGTGTGATGTGTAAGATCAGAAAGCAGAGGTTGGTTTTAGAACAGTAGCATATGTTGATGGGTTTTCATAGCGCTTAAGATCGTGGGCGGAAGACATCGACAATTGGTCGGGGAGGGTCATGTCATTTTTGGAAATGCTGCTGGAGGGTCGTTGAAAATTATATAGCAGGCAGGGGAGGGTCATGCAACTTTTGATCGAAGCACTCAAAATCCCTCCGGTGATCCCGTTTATAAATAACGAACGGTCCCTTATAGTATATATTATGTTTTCAAAGAATATCTAAAATCAAACACATTGTGAAAATACATCCACTGGCTCATTCACATCTCACATTCAGTGGCTAAGAAACTTTACATTTTACACTAAGGATGCTTCAAAACCAGTTCATTTTGTTCTGAAGCATTGTGGGCATTGTAGTTGACCTTCATCATGAGCAACTTTACCCCAACAGGCAGGGATATTGCTGACTGTAAATGAGAGGACGGCTGTGGAAAATGTGGATAAATCACACTTTTTTACTTAAAATGGTTGTGCCAGTGTGGAGGGGTTTTGTATGTGAGTGTGTATGTTTGTTTGTGTGTGTGTGTGTGTATGTGTGTGTGCACGTGTGTGTGTGTGTGTGTGTGTGTCTTGTGTGTCTTCATCTGTAGTGAGACAGTGTGTGTCTGTGTGTGTAATTGTAGTTTTTCTTATTATTGTTTTTACCTTGGTCTTTCAACCTCCCATTGTTTATCAGTCTACGGCTGTTTACCAATGTTGTCAACAGCGCATGCTTTTGAGAATACCTGCTTGTTAGCTCAATGCATTGTACACAAATATGCAACATGCAATTTCATGGCCATTTAGTAGCTAATAGAGATGAGGAATTCCAATCAGTCTTGCCTTCCTTTTAACACATGGCTTCGCACTCGATGACACTGCGCTGCACTCACAAAGATGCCAGAAGTGATGTTGTTTTTTAAAAGCAGTGTTTTCCAATTAGACCCGAGTCACATTGGAACTGTACAAACAAACATAATCATAGATTAGCCTCTCCAGATGAACTGGGACCAGGGGAGTGGGGATTTGAACGGTGGTAAACAGTATTGGAGTAATTGGATTGTGACAGGCATAATACCGATAATTTCATTGTTTTTTTTCGATTTTGCCTTTTAATTCCTGTTCACTCGCACTGTGTAACAGACAGAACATGATTACGGGTCACAGATGAGTTGCATTTAATACCAAAGGAATGGACCGAATCAATACAGTCAATGGGCAGGCGCACATATGTCTCTCTCTCTCTCTCTCTCTCTCTCTCTCTCCCCCTCTCTCTCTCTCTCTCTCTCTCTCACACACACACACACAAACACACACACCCTCTGTTTGTGTGTATGTATGTGTGCAGTGCTTTATTTCATTAACTACATTGACCTGATCAATTATACAATGATAACCTATGACCATGGCAAATAACTATCTGAATTACTTTCTGTAGATACAAAAAAACTTTTACAGCAGATAACTGCCTTCATGCATTAACTCATTAGCTCTCCAGATTATTTTTTATTCATAAATAGGCAAAGGGATGCCAACCCTAATCTGTTCTTCTAAGATAACTCAAATGCTCAGTTTAATCTCTCCATGAGCCTTGGTGTGCCCTGCATAACCAGTAGAGGGAGCTGTTTTCTCAGGTCAGACCTCTATTTATTAAGCCTGACATATAATGAGTTCACAGACCAATAATTGTTTAGAAAAGTGAAGCACACCTTTGTAAATTATGCGGTCTGAAAATATGCATGGATGAATTCCCCAGCATGGGTATTACTGCTGAACAGAGGAGCAGAGCCTGACAAGACCTCTCTACTCGATCTGGCAATTATCTTTTAAACTGTTGCCTGTCTAGCTACTAACCACAGATATCAGTTTCAGATTATTTGTGCTATCACAGACCATACTATCACTATACACAGTCAAACTGACGCACTCCCTCTCTCTTTCTCTCTGCCTATCATTCTCACACACACCTACACACATATGCACACTGTTTCTCCCACGCATGCACACTGACACACACACAAACACACACACACACACACACACACATACACACACAGTAAAACAGACAGACTCACACTTGCGATGACAATGAATATTTCAGAGTGAGAAAAAAAAAGGAGAGGAAAACACAATGGGAGCTTAAAGAGGCTGAAGTGAGTGTGGTTAGGTAAATCCACCTGGGTATAGTTATTCCAGGACAGCGAACGCTCAGCTGCAGCAAAATTTTAAATGTCACAGGGGACCGCTGCGGTTCAGCTACGAGACACGGCAGCCTGGAACAGGAGGGAAAAAGCTTCATTCTAGCTCACTGCCCTCCATTTGTCGAGAAATATACCTAAAACTGCATGGGAGAGGGACACTCACCTAAACTTGGTCTCTTTGTTTCTCCCACCCCCGTTGCCATAAAATATTTAAACGAGCCTGACAATGCCTAAAAAGTCTAGCCTACCATGAAAGGAAGGGGAATACACAAGAGGACCCTGAACGAGAAAGCCCTGGGAACAAAGAGGGGGGAAAATGATCTTTCATCAAAGTAAGCACAGCTAACCTTTGAGTGTGTATAGATTTGTGACTGTGTGTGTGTGTGTGTGTGTGTGTGTGTGTGTGTGTGTGTGTGTGTGTGTGTGTGTGTGTGTGTGTGTGTGTGTGTGTGTGTGTGTGTGTGTGTGTGTGTGCGTGTGTCAGGGTAGGGTGGGGCGGGTGGGTTGGTTGGTGGGGGACCCAACAAAAGAATGAGGCCCACTTATGTCAGTAGATCAAAATGGTCATGCCTCACAAACAGTAATACAAATCTGGAAGTGCGTTCGCTGATATTTGTATCGCATGGAGTAGCGGCGAGTTTAATTTTTCATGCCCATATTTGACCCAGAGTGCTATTATTTGATCAAGTCCTGCAAATTCTCTTTCATCCTCTGTCCAGACTCAAATAGATTACAGTGACTTTGAAAAACAAGACAGAGGCTGAGGTTCTGCAGCATCTGCACACAGCTTTGTACAATTTGAGCTCTCCGAATGCCATATTTTAATGCAACCTTTCAGGCACTCGCAAATTCATGAATGCACTTTTGTAGATAATGTGCGACCCCCTTCCTCAATCCAGAAATAATGAGGCACTTGCCAGCTATGTTCTGTGTCGTCCCAAAAAAACAAAAACATAGCCTGTGTGCTGGCTGATTCCACCTCTGATATGAATGAATATCAATTCTAAATCAGCACCCACTAAGGGGATTTTTAGATTTTGTTTTTTTGAGATATAAATTTGTCCTTTGTCCAAAATGTCCTTGCTGTCAAGTTGTGTGTTGAGGTGTCATACTCAATCATAGCAGTATACTTTACACATTACCAAAGCCATTAAAGTAGACTTTTGTGTATAATTATGCTTCCAAATAGCTATGGCCATGACAACTCTGTCTTATTGGCAACAGATTGACAACATTATTACTGTAACCCAAGGTGTCATCAGTGACATCAGATAACAAAATAACTCACATAACCGAAGCAAGCTGGGTGAACATTATGCACACATGACTCCATATAAGCCAGTTCCACAAATTAACATACATGGATACTGATGTAGTTTCAATTCAGCTGCAACATCATGGCTGTCAAATCAAGGCCAGGGCACTGATGCAGGTAGTCTTCATTGAGTCATTCTAGAACACAGCACATTTTACTTCTAACCTACAACGTCCTCCTATGTTGCTATGTGCTTATCCTAATTACTTCCATGGTTTGCACTTTGATCAGTGAGTGCATTGACCGGATAATCTATGTGCCCTCAATCCACCAGCAGTCTCAGGCATTGACTGGCTGTGCCTGCCAATCTAGACGATTAAGGAAGTGCTGTGGTAACAGCATCTATCGATAAAGCCATTGATAGCTCTTCAACTAGCCTCCTAGTTAAGCCACATATTTAGACCATGAAAAGCAACCTTTTAAAAACCTTTCAAAAACAACCTTTTATAAGGTCTTGCAAAATGGGATCATAATTTAATCATAATTATATAATCATAAGTGACCAGCTGGCCATTGATTATCCATTAGATACCTTTAATAGATTACTTACAAGTAGTTTGAACTAAAATTCACTTAAAACATATTGTAAATGTTTAATAAATTATTCATAAGTTATTGAAAATAGTTCCATAGAGCAGTGGTTCTTAAACTTTTTGTCTGGCGACCCCACAAAAAAGTATGGCGAGGTCTGGCGACCCCACTTTCCCCAAACCCATTCTAAGTCCTTACTCAAATACCCCCCTCAAACGTTAACAACTAAATCAAGCAAAAACTAGAAAGCAAAGTCATTTGTTTTATTTACTCCATATGAACAAGAACCGAGAAAACCAAACAATCACGATTAAACAAGTGTAGGCTGCCGCCATATCAGATCAGATCGATATGTGCGTAGCGCGCGCGCACACACAAGCACGCACACACACATACACATGCAGCATTAGGCCTACAATGTTACATTAATTATATTTATGGCGATAATAACAATAACAGTATTTTTTATTTCCCTTTTCTGGTTTACTATCTTTAACAATTTCAATGGGAAGGGTGGGCACGCATGCTTCCGTGAACATAGCAAGTTAATTCTAGGAGGAATGCTGCATACGGCGACACAGAGATTTTCCTCCACGGTGCTGAGCCGACATCTGTATTTTGAGATGTCGTTTCATTTTGACAGGTTTTAAGATCTCATTCGCCAGAACATCGCCTCAAATCACACATTGTGGGTGGTCAAGGTTATCTTTAACTTGGCAAGTGAATGCATATTTCAGAAATTCTTTCTGATAAAGCCGGTCGCGCCGTTTGTTCTTTTTTATTCTCACCGGCCTGTAGACTTGTCCCATCTGAGGATCACGGATGAGTAGACGCACTGGTAGATGGCACTTCCGAGCTTTTGTTCATTTTTTAAGCAGCCACCTGTCCATTTTGGCTAGTAGGCTACCTATGTCTTTTGTTTTGTTTTACTTAAAATAGCGGGAACAAGTTGAGTTTGCATAGTGGGAGCAGATAGTTACATTGTTTCTATCAGCGGACCAGTAGCCCATAGACTGAACCAGATCTCGTTGAAAGACGAAAACATTTCTCTCTCTTCTCTTAACTGCGTGTAAATAAGAAAAAGGCAGAAAAGGCCAATATAATTTTCCTTTGTTTCACCTAATAATAATTTCAGACTGAATACAGAAAATAATTGGCGACCCCATGGAAGTTTTTGGCGACCCCATTTGGGGTCGCGACCCCTAGTTTAAGAATCACTGCCATAGAGTACCGAAGTGTGACTTTCCATTTCCATGATGGCAGTGTCACTGGATCTAAACAAACTTTCGAAATGGCTTAAATAGCCTTGAATGTAGAGATGTGGCATAATTTCTAGCTAATACATTGTTTTAAAGAAGCCCTATGTGGAGGAAACCCATGCTAAAATAAAACTCTGTAGTCACAAATTTGATCGTGTTGGTACGAATAAATGTTGTTGATAAATGTGATTCATGCAGTGTAAAAAATATATTCTAATGTCTTGGAAACGTTGTAAAATTATTGAAATAGATTAAGAAAGCCACCGCTATGGTGACTACTATGGTTAGATTGATTTGTTTGAATCCCGTGAAATTGCTGCCTTGACAACAGTACGTCATGGCTTCGGTACTCTATTGTAAGAGGGAACAATTCTCTTCACTGGTTAGCATTGACAAGCCATGACATTAAAGCATTAACTAAATCTATTCTTAGAGCTACAAATTCCTACAGTTAAAGTTGGTGAGTTAAAGTAATTTCAAATGCTACTTGTCATGTCCCCATGCTGCACCTGAAAAATGGGCCTGCTGCTATGGTCACTCAGATCCATGGGTCACTCGCATAGCTGGTAAAGTATGTCTAAGTGCGGTTCAGTCAACCCCCTGGCCTTCATTACCGTAGGATGAGAAACAGCACAAAGGAGTCAATTTGCCCTGATTGCAGCATTGCAGGTGTTCGGCAAGTTGTGTTGTATTGTGCTCAGATACTTCCAGCCCTGTGCAGAAGCCTCATCCCCACTGCTGCCTCTTTCTTTCTCTCTCTCTCTCTCTCCAATCTCTCTCTCTCTCTCTCTCTCTCACACACACACACACACACACACACACACTCACTCACACACAGGGCATCTGCCGCTCAATCACACTTTGGAATTGAATGTGACAGCATGTACCCTAATGGGCACTCTGGAGCCCCCCCCCCCCACACACACACACACCCTGACTTACATAGGCTTTGGGCATAATCCAGCCTGACACACAGAAATGTGTTAAAGCACTAGTGATGCACCATCAAAAAGAAAAAAGAAGCTAGCTACCAAACTGTCCAGAAATCTCAGGCAAATCCATGCCATGCCTCATGTGACAAAACAGGTTTTCGTGAGAGATATACATAGTTTGTAGTTATTTGTGGACACATACACACAATGACATGTACACCTTGGAGGCATATGACTCCTCCATGACTATATATATATATATATATATATATGTATGTAGGGAAATGGAGAACATGTATTTATACAGCCCTGAACAGAGACATGCTATCATGTGAGGAGCATGCATGCTGAATGTTCTGAGATTCATGTCAGTGGAGGATGTGCACTTGGGTTAATTTATAATCGTAAAGACATTAATCACGCATGTAAAGGATTATCTCTCTACAGTGACTGCATGCCCTCAGGTCTCAGTTAGTCATCTCCAGATCCACAGAGAACTCAGGTGTACTTTAAAAATCGGAAAGAGCTCCATCCTTGAAGTGGCATCAGCACGAAAATTATGCTACATTCAGATGTTTTCTGGGTGTGGAAATTGCAAATTACTCGTGAATGGCCGAGCCTAACTCTGTTTCAATTAAAGTTAGCGACAGCCAATAATTTTGCCTTTGGCGTCTCGCCTTCCGGAGTTAAAAGCATTAAGTTTTGGGAAATGAGTGGCTCACCACTGAACCCAAAGCTCCACCAACTAAACCCTATTAAAGAGATTGCCATGCCTTCGCCTTACACTTGACAAAACGAGCACAGAGATTTTTAAATTAGCCCAACCACTACATGCATTAGTGATGTTAGCCTGCAATGAACTCTTCAAAAATAAAAAAAAATAAACAAAAAATCTGTCTCTGAACACTAGCATATGCCATCTAATAACGACCAGCATCTTAATTGTTGCAATTGGTTGAAATATCAATGCATTGAGTCATTTTTGTATGCACTGTTTGTTTTCTTATTTCTGATTTCCAAAAACTCTTAATACAGCTGTCGGTCAGTTCGTTTGGTTTCTGTAATCTACAGAAGTGTTGCACATTGTTCCCTTCTCGTAAGCATTGTGAAGTGCATCCCCTGCTTCATGGGATCAAGGTAATATGTAAACAGGCAGAGCTGAAATGTTTTTGTTAGCACATCCTTAAACAGCATGCAGCTGCCATTTATCCAGCTTAGCATGCTAATAAATGTTAAAACATCACAAAGGGGTGCCTTTGCATGCCACACCACTTTATATATTTATATTTTACCCATTGGCTAATCATCATTTCAACTGTCAGCAAGACACAATCAGATCAAGTCAATGATACTGTAGATAGCAAAACTATATAACACTGAGCTAATGTCATAAGACACCACCACATTTTAGGTTTAGATCTACCTGCATGGCTGATAACTTTGTTTAGTTCATCTGAGGGGAGCCAGTGCCTATATCAGCTCTGGTCATCCAGTTGGAGGCCCAGCAGTCTGGGCAGCTCTGTTCTCAGGTGTGTGTCCAGAGCCTGTTTTGCCCCCCTGAGGTGTTCTGATTGCTCTGAACTGATGACTCCTGCCAGTCTTTCTCCCTCTGTTTTCAGACTGAGCAATGTATCAGGTGTTTGACAGGGTTGGCCTGGGTTTGGCCAAAAATACACTAAAAAAATGAAAAAAAAAGAGAAAAGAAATTTGGCGGAAGTAAATAAGTGCGAAGTGGCTTCAGGCGATGCAATAAACTTGTCTGACTGCTGATGTCAGCGTGTTCTTCTCCTCACTTTGAAAAGGTCCACTTTGCATCCCGAAAGCAGTTGTTCACTTGTTCTCATCCCCATGGTCAAGGACCCCTCTAGAGAGATAAGACATTTTTTTTCCTTGGCAATGGTTGTAGGGGACAGGAGTTATTTCTGCATCACCTCATTAGTCTGATTAACTTCTCACAGCTTTCTCGGCTCCTTGAGAACAGCCAGCTCTTTGGAAAGAGCCTTCCAGAATATTAGACAGTGCCAAGGCAGTGTGGTGTGGGGGGGATTTGAAACTGCTTCCAGAATCTGTGAGTAAGATCCATATCTTGCCATTTGCCTTGCCATTTGGCTTCATATCACAAGGCTAAGCATAGAGCCGTAATATAATATAATGAAAACGACAGCTTGCCCTTTCTGTGGACTGGTCCAGTTACCTCTGAGTTCTGTAACATATATCTGCAACACCTGCATCCATTACCAGGTTACAGTAGAAAGTGTTAAATGAATCATGGCAAATACGGTTTCACCTGCTGATGGCTGATGAATAACTGTTTGAATGTGGTGTTGTAGCTTAAGTGTTTATGAATGAAACACACAGAAGGTGTAAATGTCTTCTGACAGGTTGATAACAGAGGCTTAGCAGAAGAAAAAAACATATAACAATCATGATATGCAGTTTGTTTCATAGGACTAATAGTTGGGGGCCACTGGTTAGCGCTTCGGACTTGTAACCGGAGTGTTGCCGGTTCGAACCCCTACCAGTAGGAAGCGGCTGAAGTGCCCTTCAGCAAGGCACCTAACCCCTCACTGCTCCCCAATCGCCACTGTAGCAGGCAGCTCACTGCGTCGGGATTAGTGTGTGCTTCACCTCATTGTGTGTTCACTGTGTGCTGAGTGTGTTTCACTAATTCACGGATTGGAATAAATGCAGAGACCAAATTTCACTCACAGGATCAAAAGAGTATATATACTTATACTCCTTATATACAGTTAAACACTTGATTTAAAATATCATTATTTGTTTTATTTTTTCTTTGGTTACACTTTACTTGACAGTATTGACATGACACTGTCATTAACGTGTCTTAAACAAGTCATAAACGTTTATGACATAACGCTTCTGTCATTAAGTGTCATTCGGTTTTAACAAGTTAGGGTTAGGATTAGGGTTAGGTTTAGGGTTAGGGGCTAGGATTAGGGTTAGGGTTCATGTGTCATGACAGTGTCATGTGTTCATGACAGTGTCATGTCACTCTTATGTCGATACTGTCAAGTAAAGTGTTACCCTTTCTTTTAATCTACATGAATGCAAGGATGAAAAAATATTTCACGACAACTCATCATTGACAATTCTTGTATTTCTAAACTCAAATACACGCCTGTTACAAATGTTAATAATTATGTGCTTTTTTGACATCACAATGTAACATATTATATGATGTCCTGCCGTGGTCCAGCTTTCTGCCCGCAGTAAAATGTTGTTCATATGGTGTATTTAAATGGCGTAATTTTTAAATGAAATGTCAATCTGAGGTTGAAAATGATGAAAAATATATTTTGTGCCAACAAATGGTATTAATGCCACCCCAAGGTGCTGCTAAGTTTAGTCATTAATAATAACCAGAGGCGGACAGAGTACACAGCTTCATTACTTGAGTAAAAGTACAGATACCCTTTGCTAAATTTTACTCAAGTACAAGTAAAAGTACAACAGTCAGATGTCTACTTAAGAGTACTGAAGTACTTGTTTTTAAAAGTACTTGAGTATCAAGAGTACAAGAGTAGCCTACACTTTCTAAATATTGCATTTCTACTGCCACAGTGCTTACATTTATGTACAGAAACGTCCTACATGGCGTTATGAAAATTTTTAATGTTAATACCTTGGAGAATGTAAAAGGAATTGAAAGTAAAATCAAGTCATTTTCATCATTTACCATGTTGCCAGGGATGGGCAGTATTTCTAATACATGTATTTAAAATACGTATTTCAAATACAAAATATTATTTTGTAATTGAAACACTTGAAGCAAAAACTATCATTAGGGGCCACAGGTTGGCACATTCCCGGGATGGACCTGCTGCGTCTTCATCCATTGTTTCGTCCATGGTTTCGTCTCTTATCTAAATCTGACCATGGAGTTGACTTTGGCGGAAAGCTGAAGGTGATTGCTGAGGCTGTCCCAATCAGTGGCGCCTGCACAATCCAATCACGTTTGAGAGGGAAACAACAAATTTAGGTTTTTTTTTAGAAGAAGTAACGGGTACTCACGGTTATGGATAGAAATGTAGTGGAGTAAAGAGTACAATATTTGCCTCTCAAATGTACTTGAGTAAAGTCATGAGTACTCCCCAAAAATGATACTCGAGTAAAGTACAGATCCCTCAAAATTGTACTTAAGTACTGTACTCAAGTAAATGTACTCCGTTACTGTCCGGCTCTGATAATAACATACTATCATCACATATTTTGAGGTAGACAGACATGTATGTGGATAATATCAGTTGCCCTGATCTTGAAACTAGTAGCCGAAGACTTGAGGGTAATGGCTTAAACTGTTAAAAATCTTAGTTTCTCAACAGATTAATGTGCAAAAGTGACAGTGGAAATCTAAAGAAGGACCCAGTTCAGGAGGGAGGGCCTATCTGTTTTTTTTCTGCTAATTTACTTATTTGTCCAAATGCAAATTAAGTGTAGCTTTACAGGGAGCAGAAGTGTGGGGGTTTTTCATCACCCTAAATCTCTAACCTCTTATGAAGGAGGCATATGGGTGTGAATGCCTATATGGAACAGATGTCTCCTTTGGATTAGCACAAGGCAATGTGCATATGGAAATGATGGTAGTTTATAATGAAGGTAATGAAGTATCTGTTGCTTAAAGGAAGAGCTGTGAGCACACTGACGGCCATGGTAATTAAGCAATGGCAAAGAAAACAAGGACCTTAGCCCAGGCTTTGCCGTGTTTGCAAATAAAGACAGTCCTGCCCACCAGTGTGTCAGAGAGATTATGCAGTGAATATGCCTCAGCGTGAGTGACAGCAAAGCACATATGCACAACCTCCCTAATTAGATTATAGCAATCTCAAGCAGAAAGTTCCACAGCTTAATAGAAAAACAGAGTACATTTTGATACCTCTCTCTCTGTCTCTAGGGTGCTGATGCCTTGTAGAACTGTCTTGCATCAGGCGGCATGTTGAGAATTCCTCAGCTTTTCTTTCTTTTTTTTGCTATTTTCTATTTAATATAAATTCTCGCAACACCATCATTAACCACATCCAGTAGTTGCAGTGATTAGCATTTTACAAGCATGAGGGTAATTATCTTTGGAGCCTGCTGAAATTCCTGTCAAGTAAACACACACACACACACACACAAATGTGCTCCGGTCTCCAGGCCTCTCCTGTGTGACTTGGCAAGAGCGTGTCAGGTTTACAGGTTTCGTCACATGACCGCCACGGTCAGTCAGTGTATGCATGTCTCCAGCGTCCAGTACAAGTGCTGCTCAGATCAGCTCTCTGGTGCCTCGCATTGCTAAACAGGCAAAATTGCAACACTCCATTTCCAGCAGCGTTCGCCTGAAACTGTTCAGTGCAGGAGGATTAGCCTCATAACTCCCCGTGGCGCTTTCACTTGGGGAGCTTGGTCTGCAGCACAGCCTGCAGCCTCCACAGAGTTTCCGAGGCTCTGAATGAGTTAGTGAAAGGCTGAGGACATGTTTGTTTTTCTTTCCTCAGTGGTAAAGCAACATACATTTTTAGACAAAGGCAAAAGCCTTGCAAGCTTTGAAATCAAATGTTCAAGTACTGTACCTTTCGTTCACATGAAGTGTGCCCATAGATATATTTATAAAAAACTAAACTATGAATAGGCAAATTTATCACATATGAATTAATTAATGAACATCTGCAAGTAAACAGCTTCATAAATATTAAAATATTCCGATACAGATTAGAAGTTTCATAAATGGTAACAAATTAGAAGTCTCGTATAAAATAGCGATAAAAACACCTATTGCTGGGCTGATACCATGTACACAATACTGACCAGCAAAATCATGAGCCCCTTCCTTAAGCAATGATTAAGTTCATGCAGACGACCCTACTGCAATAAAGCATTTTTACCTGTTGTAATTGCTGAACTGCTGAATTGCTATACGACATACTGTAATATAAGCTATCATTTGTTGCCTATGCAATTGTCTAATAGAAGTTAGTTATACTATAAGGAGAACTTTGATACTATGATGAGCCAAATCGGTTCAGTGTCACAGTTGCAGCTGTATTTTATGCATCATAAAAATCATTATTCCCCCCCCAAGGTGATTTAATGCATGAAAACTTATTTTTTAATCTATTTCCACTTTCCTTAGCTGCTTACATTTTTTGCTAACAAGCCTCTTAAATCTCTCCCTAAACTTTCTTTGATGGCATGACTTCTGGAATGATCTTCATCTCTGTCATTATCACAAGAACAGTCCATAAGGAGCATGCAACAAGGCATGTCACGTGGTGCTGAGACAGTGAATCAATTTGGTCCACTAGTCCTTTTGCTTTTCCACGCTGACCTCTCTGGGGTGCTATTAAAAGGGATGACTGTGCATGAAGGTATTTTAGTGGCGCTCATAATGGATGGTGATTGCTCAAAGATGAGGCTTTTTATGCCCGTTCACCATCAAAGCAGTTGAGGTTGACCTTCAAGACCATCAGCTTAGCCCTTACCTTTTAACAGGGCAGCTGTTGACATTTAAGAGATGCTTGTGTTATTCTGCTCCTACACGTCTGCTTTCACAGCCACAGACAGGACTCTGACCTCTGCTGAGACTGGGAACGTCAGACTTATGGCTTTATGTGTTCTGTACTTGGGACAGGAGCACTGATGAATGATTTTGGCAGACAGAACAGACCAATCAGTGACCAAGTGATTTAATAAATGAAGGGTATTGAGACACAGCTGGAGTATATCATATGTTATCATAAACATGATAACATCATCATATCTTACACTGGGATAGTAAAGCATTGTGATATAGTGGTCTGGAAATAGGGGAAATAAAACCTCAAATCCTCTATATGACCTACTGTAGTAAAATTCCGAGATAAGGCCAAGACCGTGCAACTCTAGCACACACACACACACACACACACACACACACACACACACACGATTCTTGTGTTGATAGTATCAGTATGCACATCTCCCTTCTGTAACTCCTACGCTAGCTCTTCATACATACTCTTCCTCTCCAGTGCATTTGCATAGGCCTCTCAAAGACAGACCAGGCCTATCAAGCTCAGAATAATCACACTGTCTAACAAAGCACCAATTAACATCCAGCCGTTTCTGGTCCACATGGATATTTTCCCAGCCAGATGGCGTGGCTCCCTGGGTACCCCACCCTCTCCCCCATCACCCCCCACTGGGCCCTCTCTCAGCAGGGGCGCCCACTTGCTGGGCGTTGGCTTCTGCCCCCGCGCCAGTTCCTCCTCATGGAAACAGTGATGGTGATGGTAGGGATGCTGGAGAGTTGAATTGTAATTTTTAACACATTTTATCCATTTTTTTTTCTCAGTATGTACTGTAGACCAAATATGCAAATATGTACTTCTAAAATGTTAGGTCCTTTCTGATTTTCTTTTCATCAAATTGTGTAAATATGTGTGTCTAGAAATGGTCAAGTGTGAAATGGTAGGTATAGTTCAAAAGGACTGCACATACCTGCTGAACACTTCCTACAGAAGCACGTCGTAAGAGTGTGTTGAATGGTTTTAGCCATTTTGTATGTGATAGACATAATTTACTTTCTGTATTTATACCTTTGTTGTATAGCTGTGTGTGTAATGAGATGTTTCATGTGTGTAGTATAGCTTCGGAAAACAGTGATGCTCCTGCATGTTAATTTAGAGAATATGAAAATTGAGCACCTGCATTGCATCCAGACTGCATCAACCTGCAGTCTTGATGCAATCTCAGTGAATGTGTGTGCAGGCCAACTTTCACATGTGTGTGAATGCTACTGTGTGTGAGTTTCTGTCTGTGATGTTTGTGTGCACCATTGTGTACGTATGTTTTAGTTTAGAATATGTGTGAACTCATCTTTCTATCAAGTGGATTAAACTCCCCAAAGCTCTGAAGTTTTCTCCTTTAGGAGATACACACAGTAGTTTGACCGGTCATCTGTCTGTCTTTGGAGCACGGAACCCCCTCCTGTGCTGACAGGCCGGTTCTGAACGTGTCCGTAGGGCACTGGAACCTTTCTGCCATGTCCAACACTAAGAGGCCCAGCAGCGCAATGCCAACTCAGCAGTCATGATGAAACAGATCAAGGTGTAAACAAAAGTTACAGCAACAGCACGGATGTTTCTGTTAGTCACGGTGATTCAGTCACGCACACTCTAACACAGCTGTATTTAAATGGGCCTAACATTCTTGTGTTGTCTTTTTGCATTAATAAGACACACACACACACACACACACACACACCAAGGCCTTGGTGATAACAGATGAACCTGTATCTAGTATCCCTAGATCCAGATGAATGGTGACTGGCGACTGGACTATGTAAGTGTCATACCTAAAAATAGAGCCAATGGACTCTGACCAGCAGTTACCTAATTATTGAGGTTTTTAGAACCCCGAGTAGCAAACAATGCAAATGAAATCACTGTGGGATTATACACAGAATACAGTGATGTTGATTTTATTAATACAACTCGAAAAACCTCTTCAACCATATGATACTAATAATTAGATAATGTTCTCTCTTTCTCTCTCTCTCTCACACACACACACACACACACACACAAACATACACACACATATATTTACAAACAGCCTTAAAACACACTTCTGACATAGACAAAGAGTGAGTTCTAAATAAATAATCAGCATCCCCATCTGTCATGCTGTTTGACCTGTTGGTGCCAGCCGAGCGTGGGGTCTGAGGCCACAGACATCTCCTGTTAGTGGCATCTGCTCGCGCACACTCCCAGTAATCCACTCCGTGGCTAAGCTAATATGATCAATGTCACATAAACCCACAAAGTGCCTTATGCTGCCCAACAAGATAATTCCTCTAAACCTCTCTAAAAAGGCACCGAGGCGGAAAGCCTGTTCCGAGGCCCTTCCCTGAACGCCTGGTGCATCCATCTACTGACACTGGTGATTTGAGAACTTTTGTCAAGCTCTGGACGGTCTGAAATATTTCTTTAAGGACTCCATGCTGAGTAAAGACATATAATGCCAACACTTGTCCATCTAGTCCTGGGCCCACGAGGAACCCAAAAAATAAGGCAGATTAAAATGTGTTCTTTATTCAGGAACCATGTTCATAGCCAATGTGAGAGTGGTTAAATGATTTCTATGGCTTTTGTGCACAATTCTTTGTAACCACACAAAGGCTGTCTGCACTGCTTGCTATTATTGCTGGTTTTCTGCCTAGCATGATGATTCCCTGTTATTACACTGTAACTACACAGATATTCACTTGCTTCTCTCCTTTCAAACACTCCAATCCATGATCAATGAGCTGCTGATCTGCTATTCATTATTTTATTTTATTTTATTTTTTACATGCCGCTCTATCCGGCATGCTTTGTCTCAATGTCTTGAATGTGGAATGCTTTGTGTTGCACTCTGTAAATAAATACTTACTTACTTATTTACTTACTTACTTACTCCAAATGAGTACAAAGTCTAGTTTCTGTAAACATTTTCAAAGCAATAGTACAAATACAGAATTATATAGGGTAATGCTTTATAGTAAACTGTATAATATTTACAACTCCACATGCTTTTGCCAGATATATACTATAATATAGTATTCTGTTGTTCAATTATCTCACTTACAAATGCCTCACTGAAGCAGTCTGAATTGAGCATTCCACAAGGATGGGATCTTAGATGCATGTTCATCAATGCCTGCTGCACATCTGTGCCTTACCGGTTTCAGAGACACTCCTCTCTCTCTCTCTCTCTCTCTCTCTCTCTCTCTCTCTCTCGCTGGCTGTCTGTGTGTCTCTGTGTGTGCATGTTAGAAAAAAGAGGGAGCGAGAGAGAGAGAGAGAGATGCATACTCACAAGAGAGAGAGAGATGCAGACTCACAAACATCTGACTGAAGAATGGCTCTGTGTGAAATCTCAACAATATGGAGCAGAGCGTTGTTTTATTTCCCTCTCTGCAGAAAAGCAAATGTTCAGGAAAGCATTTCTCTTCTTTCACATCAATTAGCACCCTTAAATTACCAATGCACTCATGTGTGAAAAGAGGTCTCCAATCTATCGTCAGGGAAAGGGAAAAGAAGCTTTCTGTGTAATAAGCTCAGCATGAGGGCCAGCCTCCCTATAAGCCATGCGCACTTCTGCATGGAGGAAAATAAATCTGCATGTTTTTTGTTGATCATCAAACAAAGCATTGTCTTTCGATTGCACAGACATCCTTGATGGAGTCTAAAACCGAATACATAGATGCAGATGCTTGGGTTCCCATCTCAAAAACTCACTAGCAGGCCAAAAAAAAATAATGAAAATACTGAAGGAATTTATGAAGATCCTCTCACAGTAGGAGGATATTTAATCACAGCAGATTCTACATTAAGTAGTTTAAAAATATTAACCATGACTGGCGGCTGTCCTTAATGTTGTGCTCAAACACTTGGACGTGAAAGCTCAAATTTACTTGGCCATCCGATTAAAAAAGAGAACATATTCAGGACATATCCATATTCATTTGCCAGAGGTATTTGTGTAAGAGTGAGTCAGATTCTAGTGTTAGATGACATAAGCATAACAGAGGCTAGTATAAATAGTTATACAAAAACTCTTCAATTGCTTTTTCATCAACTATTGTGTGAAGTTTGGAAATTGAAGCCTTAGGCGTAGTTAGTGTTTGGGCCAAGATATCACATAATTACCGGTAAGGTTGGCCTACAGTGCACTCTGTAGTATTTCAGTTATTTGCTCCCTTTTAGGGGCAGACGTGGCCTACTGGTTAGCGCTTCGGACTTGTAACCGGAGGGTTGCTGGTTCGAACCCCGACCAGTAGGCATGGCTGAAGTGCCCTTGAACAAGGCACCTAACCCCTCACTGCTCCCTGAGCGCCACTGTTGTTGCAGGCAGCTCACTGCGCCGGGACTAGTGTGTGCTGAGTGTGTTTCACTAATTCACAGATTGGGATAAATGCAGAGACCAAATTTCCCTCACGGGATCAAAAGAGTATATATACTTATGTTTGTATGTATATAGTGATGCATTGTAATTGTACTGGGCAAGTGAAAGCACATTATGAGCGCATTTTATAAGGTTTGATTTTTTATCTTCAATATGGAATTGTGTAGATAATGCATCTGATTGTGGTTCTCTCAATGTATGTTTAATGTCATAGAGCATATGCCCCAGTGTGTAGACCTAAATGTCTCAATCTCGTTTCTTTGAGACTGAGAGACAGTTGGTAGACATTACTGTGAACTGCTAACTGAAAACAAATGACTACAGGGTCAGACGGTGTGTAAACGTGGTCATTTTTTATTTGCGGTGTGATCAGAGAGCACAGGCCAAGGTTGTTTATTCTTGTCGTATTCCAGCCCTATGACCTCCTCTAGTCTCAAATCCCAGACTAAACTCCCAGCAACACAATAACTCTTACACTGTGTGTGATAACAGCATAACTAGATGTACCGCGTAGCGGTACAAAATATGACCGCCGCTCAGTCCTGCACATCCATTCCGCGAAAATAAATCATATTAATGAATTTGTCTCCATCTTCTACTCCATTCCCCACTCTTGAAACTTTTGTGTATGCTTGTTTGAAATGTGTGTTTGCACACATTCCGCACACAAAGTAGCCTACTGGCGCTGCAAAGGTGAATAGATTTGTTTCTGGGCCAAAAAATCTGTAACATTGTTATAAAACCTTTAAAATCTCTAAACAATCACAAGTAGGGCAGTTCATCACAGTCCATCCATTCCACTGGACTGATGAAAGGTACACCTGTAGGCTACATTGTATTTGGGAAAAGCAGAAGGTAGCAGCATAATGTAGTTATTTATTTATTATTAAACAAAACAATCCCTGTCAGTTCCATGCAGTTTTCAACAGCTATCAAGAAGAGAGGTCATGTCATGGATTTTTGTGAATGTTTCTTCTTCTACATATGCATAAGTTTAGTCATCTAGTTCAAATGATATTCAGCTTTATTGTCAATGCACAAATGAAATACCAGTAGTCTAAAACAAAATGCCGTTTTTCCCAGTGGTGCAAATAACTGACATGTCCAAAGGGCCTTCATGAAATGCGTTGCGAGACTGTTCATACACATTTTAACGGGCAAAGTTGAAGAGCTACTCTCCGTTATTGTTTGTGCAAATAATATGCTGATTCATGTTCCCTTGCATTTTGCAACCATGAGGTCAATGGTTAAGCTCAATCTTTTGACGCAATCTTTTGATTTTCACCCAGCCTAGTCCATGGTAGGCGCCCGATAGAAATATTGTTTAATTTTGCGATTGAGATATCCACGCACTGGCGCCCCCCCTGCGACGTGTTCGCCCCCCGGTTTTAGAGCTATTCTAAATGCAAAAATGCATAGAGGGAGTTATGACAAAACCGTGACTGTTAACAAACTATAAGCTATATAAGGTAGGCCCTATGCTAGGCCTATTACACAACACAAATTGTCGCTAGGCTATGCTGGCGACCCAAATAAAATCTCCGTTGGAACCAATGGCTTACACCTTACAGTATCAAGCTGCCACCTCTTGGCGAAAAAGTTAATAGTTTTGCATATCAGTAGTAATACATTTCACGTAGCTGTGAATCACGGAAAGGGCGAATGAAGTGGACACTTCTAAACGGAACCCAACCCACTGTACAGTAGCTCAAGGTCTGTGGCTAAAGCAGCCATAATGAAAGCGTTATCATTGTTTGGATACTTCACACACACGTGTTTTTTTAATCGCATAGACTACAACTACCAAGCTGGAATCAAAGCACATCGACTCCCCTCTCACACCCTAAACACGCACTTCGAACAAACAAAAAGCGCCTCAGTCTCACGGAATAGCCATAGGCAAAACTGTATCTGACCCTTGTAACGTTGGTACTAAATCATTCATCGCAAAGAATGATTTTTGTAGCACGTGCAACAAATATGTGTAGGTACAGCCCTGCCCTGAATACATCTCAACGTGCGCTCTAAAACATCTGGTTTAAATGGAGATTGTAGATCATCACGGGATCATAGACAGGTTATCTTTCAGGTAGCCTATATATTTTCCATTAAAAACCATCACGTAGCGAACGTGTTGTGGCTAACTCACTTAGCTCCTGTTAGTAGCCTAGGTTATGGTCATAAGCAAATGAGATGACAGTCGAAAGATACAATTAGTGCTGTTATCGATTTGCTTGGTAGCTTATAAACGCATTTATGGTTTTCTACAAATACATCAATAATCAAATTGGCCTCCATCACTCAACCATGCTAACGGTAACATTATTTTACCTACGTTCTGCTATTGATAGGATTAACGTAGCCTACCTGCAGTAAAAAACAAGCATGTCCGATAAACATTCTCAGATTTATTTCGGCTTCAAGAGGAAATAGGAATTACATGTCATGCAGAAATCATCCTACCCTTAGACGTTCTCTGCGGTAAACTACTGTAGCCTACAGTCTTGTCCTTGTAGGAAGCATAGTGTCTTTCCAACCCATTTAAGATTAACTTCCAACAAAATTACGTCTCACTGCAACGATGCGCCATCTAGTGGACAAACGACTACTTATCGCCAATACTGGAAATGCAGCCATGATGATGATGATGAATATTTATTTTGGTTTTCTTTTAATCCTACTGAATTTGTAATTATGTATCGGCCGTTCTAATACCGATAGTATGTGGGTGCCTGTGTGTGTGTGTGCATGTGTATATGTGTGCACCACCATCTACAGGCCAATGAGTGTAGAGTCACTAAATGTACACATAACTTAATTTTTTAGACCCCCCCATGGATGAAATTCTACGAAACTTGGCATACCCCCAGAGAATGTCAGGTTAATCATACACATAAAATTTGGTGCAGTTCTGAACGTCTTTACTGAAGAGAGGGGCGATTAAAGCAGAATGATATTGCATTTTCATTTTTTACCGGGGGGGTGCAAATCACAAATGAGTGATTATGGGCTAAGTTGATGTGGGCCCTTGAGACCAACATACCATAAAAATTTCTTCATCCTCGGTGCCACGGTTCAGGTAGTTATTGAGGAAAAACTGCATTTTTTGGGTTTCGGGGGGCCCAGCGCGGAGGGGGAGTGGCCCCCGGGGACCAAACGAAATTTTTCCGTAAAAGTCTAGTGGGGCTACATACCCACCAAATTTCATGTGCCCTGGTGTTTCGGTGCCCCGGGTATCGTTGACCAAAATTTCAGGAAGTAGATGACGGGAAAAAAAAAAAAAAAAAAAAAAAAAAAAAAAAAAAAAAAAAAAAAAAAAAAAACTTTGACAATCCCTATATGACCGCTTCGCTAGCTTCGCTAGCGGCGGTCATAATAAACATATCAATGTCTCTATCTACTCTGCTTTATCTATCTCTCTCACATACAGACACACAGACATGCATACACACATGAAAACACACACACACACACACACACACACACACACACACACACACACACACACACACACACACACACACACACACACACACACACACACACACACTGTCATTTCACAAACAGAATAAGAGAGGCCTCCACAAAGCCACTTGTGGAGGGACTATCTTCTCCCTGGGTGAAAACAGAACACATAGACCTATATATTTTTGGTGTATCTTAAAAATTGCCTTGGGCTTACGAGAACACTAAAGGAGAACAAAGGTCAACCTCACATATAGAAACATATATGTATGTTGAATGAGATTCATGTTGAATTGTACTCTCTCTCCATGACTAATGCCATCACTGGGAGGACTGAGGGCAAAATTGGCTCTGGATTTGGAGAGCAACAAACACATTTCCCCTGATGTCTAAGCATGAGCTAAGCTGTTGATTGCATAGGCCCCCCAATTCTGTAAAGCACCACTGCTTTTCCCCCAGTACTTAGTATATAAAGTGTTTTTTTCAAAACACGTCTCATGCATGTCAACACAGCACTCAGTTTTTCCTCCATATTCGGCTGCCTTGTGTTTATGTTCCCCACTTTCTGCCTGCCAAAGAGAAAATTAAAGCATTCATTACCGAATGGGATTAATAATACATCATCATGACTAAAACAGCACACAAACTAACACCAGAGGAATGTTTGGCTGTGCTTGACGTGGGTTCTACCTCCCTCCCTCCCTCCCTCTCTCCATCCTGATTTCTGTTTCCTTCTCTCTTAATATTCCCTCAACAGCAGTGCAACCCAAACAGGCCAGGCCAGCCCTGGGGTATTGGTCCCCTCCTCCTGCCTCATTTGTAGCACGTCACTACTGCTTTGGATTCCTCCGCTGACACCCATGTGTTTACATGCAAGAGCGATCCATCACAGCTGGAGATACACATGTAGCACTGCCGCCGCTCCCGCCCGCCACCGCTCCTGCCACCGCCGCCGGGGCTGCTGGGATTTCTGACGGCTGGTCAGTTAGTGGCATCGTGGGACTCTGCCTCTGGCAGTCTCCATCACTCTCTGATGAAAGAGCGGCTTCGGAGAGGAGGTCGGTGGAATGCTCCAGCGCGTGGCTGGCCTCCTCTGGGGTATTCTTACCGCCTTTGCATAGAATATGGGCTAAATGGATGTCTGTCTCTAACCTTCAGGCCCACTCTTTCACAATAAAACCCAGTGCAGGGGATTTACGCAATAGAGTGTAAGATTGGCAGTCCATTTGAAGTCGAGTCACAGAAAACGCTTAGTGAAAGGACAGAGAGAGTTTATGTAATTTATCTACATTGTCTGAACGACTATGGAGCGTATACCTTAATACAAATGGGAGGGTATACTTTAAGTCCCACTAAAAAGAGTGCATTCTGGAGGCGTTGACAAAGGTACACAAAGGGTGTTAATTAAACTGTGTCTCCTCTCCTGTTTAATTTTTAATTTGCCCAATGACTGCTACCAACAGTAATTTCAAATCGCCAAGAGGGCAAGCTTGTATCTGTTGCAAAGTAAGAATTTCTGGAGGTTCAAAAGAGTCTAAAATGCATAAATTTAATTAACATTGAGGCATTTCATTAAAAAGAAGAGCTTTTTCTCTCACAGTAAAAAAATATTTTGGGATATGATGTCACTTTCATGCACAGTTGCTTTTTCTCATGTATTCAGCTAAGTATTATACATTTTGCTCATGATGGTTGTACAACAAATCCTTTTTTTCCTGACTGTAGTTATGTGAAGACTTTGATTCCATTATAGTTCCATGTATGTGCCAGACTCTCACTGTGTCTGTGTGTGCCTGTGTGTGTGTGTGTGTGTGTGTGCGCGCACGCGTGTGTGTGTGTGCGTGAGTCCGTGTGCATGCGTCTGTGTGTACTACAAGGTCAACATAAAGAGTTCCCCATTTCAAGAACTACAGTAAGCTCTGAAAATTAAACCCAAACAACCACACATGCACATATGCATCCATGCGGAAAGAAGTATTACCTTGGGATTTCAAGAAGCCAGTCAAAAAACCCATCCATTCCAATACATCATGATTCACGCTTATATATATTTCTGGTAGTGCCATAAAAACTGCATAACAATAACAAATGGTTGCAATGGTTGCAATCTAAGTAGCGTCCCCTGATTCATTCATCACACGAGTAGAGATTGGCCTTGCAGAGAGCATTTCTCTCTCTCTTTCTCTCCCTCCCTCTCTCTCTGTCTCTCTCTACCTCTCTTTCTCAGCGATAAGCAAAAATAAATGTATTCAATAAAGATGACAAGCAATTTTAAATGCCACAATTTTCTGTCTCAGAAGATTTCTTTTTGTAAGAAACCTTGGGAATAGCACATGATGTTGAAGACTGGCTTTGAACAAATGATACTGTACACAGTATCAGAGTAACGTTTAATACATAAACCAGACACTGTGTGGTCAGTTAGTTTGATTGCACAGATATAAATAAACCGTTTGTCACATTTAGTTCATTACATAAAGTGGATTGTGAAAGTATGTGTTTAAACTAGATGTACCGCAGAGCGGTACAAAATATGACCGCCGCCCAGTCCAGTTTTTTTCCACAAAAAGAAATCACGCTGAAAGGCCTATATGATTCTAACTGTCTCACTAAATTGCATTATCCACACTCAATTCTCACTGGTATCTGCTAGACAACAAGTACCAAAACATGATTAGTTCATAGATTTCACATGTAAAATTAATTTTATACAACCCCACCTCCATCTTGCCTGTTCATAATTCTGAGAAATTCTTGATTGTTTGTGTTATGTTTATGTTATGTGTGTGTGTGTGTGTGTGTGTGTGTGTGTGAGTGTGTGTGAGTGTGTGTGTGAGTGTGTGTGTGTGTGTGTGGGTGTGCGTGCGTGCTTGTGTTTGTGCCTGCGTATGTGCCTGTGCATGCAAGCGTACATATGTCTACTGTGTGAGTATGTGTCATACGTATGATTACTGTGAATGTATGTGTGTGTGTGTGTGTATCTGTGCACATGTGTGCACATGAAATGGGTTAACATGACCCCTGGAGGCAAACATACAGAAAAAAATGGTCATCCTAGGCCCTACAGTTCTCAAGATATTCACAGAGAACTGTGTCTGCCCTACCCTCCTTTCGGGGGGTCCAGTCCAGCGGGGGGGCTACAGATCAAAACGAAAAATGACGGTTCCATGCTATCCATGTGGGGGTACATGCCCACCAAGTTTCGTGTACCCCAGTCTTTCAGTGTCCCGGGAATCCTTGTTGGTGTATGTCACTAAATGTACACATAAATTATTTTATTGTAAGGCCCCCCATGAACAAAAGTACACAAAACTTGGCATGCATTCGGAGGGTGTCATAATGATCCTACACTTTTAATTTCGTGCAGTTTTGACCTTGTCAGCCAGAGATATTGTGATGAAAACACCTAATTTTTTGCTTTTTAATTTTTAACTAGGTGGCGCTATACATGAAATAAGTGGTAATGGGATGGGTTAACATGCCCCCTTAAGACCAACATATATAAAAAAGATGGACCTCCTAGGCCCTACGGTTCTCGAGATATTCACAGAAAACTGTCTCCAGCCACCTACAGGCCAGTTGGTGTATAGTAACATAAATTAATTTATTGTGTGGCCCCCCATGAACGGAATTCCACAAAACTTGGCGTGCATACAGAGGGTGTCATAATAATCCTTCACTTCCAATTTCGTGCATTTTTGACTATGTTAGGTCACAGATACCTTCAATTACAACACCTCATTTTTACTTTTTTGTGTTTAACTAGGTGGCGCTATACATGAAATGAGTGGTTATGGAATGGGTTGACATGGCCCCTTGAGATCAACATACAAAAAAAAATGGTCCTCCTAAACCCCACGGTTTTCGAGATATTCACAGAAAACTGTGTCTGCCCTACCCTCCTTTCGGGGGGTCCAGTCAAGCGGGGGGGTTACAGATCAAAACGAAAAACGATGATTCCATGCTATGCTTTGACAAAAGACACTTTAATACCTCTCATAAATAATATAAATGACACTGTATATCACATTTACAGCAATGTCCATTTTCCACTAATGACAACAAGACTGTAATGATGAGAAGCACGAACGGAAATGACTCCGACCGGACTCCTCCAGCTGTTGGCAAATGAAGATAGCATGCTGGAGGGGTTCAGTGGGGAACCATGAAAAACCTGGTGCTTTATTGAGCTGGGACCTCCAGAACCTTGGGCTGCATTCTAAGAGTTCCACAGGCCCCTGCTTAGCCAAGGGCAGGTAAACAGCCAAACTGCCCTCCCCAAACACACAGACATAGGCCTACACACACACATACACACACACACATACACACACACACACACACACACACACACACACACACATACATGCACATGGAAACATAGCCCACCTACACACACACACACACACACAACACAAAAGAAGAGACTATGATGTGCGAGTGTGCTGTCTACATTAAATACATGGGAGGGGCCAGGAAGTCAGAGAACTTCCTGACATCACTGTCAGCTTTACCCGCACTGATGCTCACCCGCAACAGTTAGAGCCAGGTTGGGGGGAGATTCTTCCCTGGCATATATTTTAATGCAAATTATACTTTATCCTTCCTCGCCGATAATTACTTTCTTTCCTCATCTTTATCTCAGTAGTAGCTTCCTGTCAACTTTTTTCACTCTGTGGATTTGCTAAGGTGTATTAGTTCAAAGAAATGAATGCAGAGGACAGCATCATACCATTAATTTTTATCTGAGTTTACTAACCACCGAAAATATCATGCAATAAACTACTTTTTATAAAGAGGGTCAAGAATACAATCACACCTCTAAAAACTGAGAAATCGGGGCCATAATAAAGGATGCAGACAGGGGAAAAAAGCCTGACCTTCTCCCTGAAAAAGTCAACATTTCTCAATTTCTACCTACAACATCTACGGGGCATTATTTCCACACCATACATTTATTCATGGAGTTTGTGCTCTTTCTATATCATTCCCTCCGAGTCCAGATTAAGCATGAGGTGAGACGGAGACGGAGCAGAAAGCTGGAGGGCATTCGGACTGTGTCTGAGCTCCAGTGGTATCTTAACGTACTTCCCTTTCTCTGCTCCTCATTGTTGAACACTGTTGGCCTGTTTGCTTAAGGGAAGAACATGGGCAAGGTAATCCATGGGTTCAGTGGGAAGTACTTTAGGCATATGTGTTTGTGCGTGTGTGTGTGTGTGTGAGAGAGTGAGAGAGAGAGAGTGTGTGTGTGTGTGTGTAAGAGAGACAGAGAGAGAGAGAGTGAGAAAGAGAAAGAAAGAGAGAAAGTCTGTGTGTGTGTGTGTGTGTGTGTGTGTGTGAGTGTGTGTGTGTATGTGTGTGCATATGTGTGTGTGTGGGTGTGTGTGTATCTATGTGTGTGTAAACAAGCCCCAGTCTAAAATTCATACAAGTATCCATACACACTCCTTTCAGTCATTCAAACATATCAATGAGAGACTCGTTTAAAATTCTGTGTACATCTCCCCAAGTCTCCTTCCTTTATTCCCATAGTGCCACATGGAACAGCCTGAGAGTACAGTCTCTGTGCCTTTCCATCACATTCTGACAGCTTACTTAGTCAGATGTACAGACAGTCTATATGCAGTCACCCCAACCAGTCAACATGATATAGTCTCCTGAGGGCTAGAGACGTTTCTGTGGGATCACTAACACTGTTAGTCCTAGATGAGCTGTTAGTCCTAGATGAAGTTGTTATTTGGGTGCAAGTTCTGACGTGCGTTCGTTAGTTTTATATATTTATATATTTGTGCACACTCAAGTCTGTGGATAGCATAAGCTGGGCACAGATCTGTGCTGCAGCAGATACCTCAGCCTGCTGCCTTCTGACACTTAGCACCTGATGACTCATTGCGTCCCCTCAGGCGAAGAGCGATTATGCCATCTATGCACTCAGAGAGAAAGAGTGAGAGAGAGATAGAGAGAGAGAGAGAGAGAAGGGGGGAGAGAGTGAAACAGAATGTCACCCTTTTCTCTTTTTTTCTTTCCCTCCCTCTGTCCCTCCATCTGGGACAACCCATGCCTGTTTATTTATTCCCCATATGAGCCTGGGGACCCTCACTAACAACCCACTCGTCACCCAGGTGTGGCAGCCGACTCGGGGCGAGAAGCAGAGCAGGTGCGACCCACAGTCACCTGTTCTCCAGAGGAGCTCTGCTCTCAGTCTCAGCACACTCTGACCGGGCTGTTGTCCATTTTCCACACCAGTGACAGTAAGCTCTGGATTCCTTACGACACCTGAGCTGGTTTGGATGCAGTGCATCAACAACAAACGGTTTTGCAACACATCCATCCACAGAGTTTAGTGATAGTCCAGATCAGCCTTATTGGTAGTCCAGAAGCAAATCATTTAGATCCTGGTCAGAGATAGTTAATGTCCAGCTCTGATCCTGCATGGACTTCAAGATTCCAAATCAGCCTGATTGATGGGTCAGTGTAAAATGTAAAACGTTTGATCCAATGCCCTGATGCATGTGTAATTACAACAGTGTCCACCTTTGCACAGGTCGTCCAACTGTAATGGTTGGTACAAGTGACTGTGCTAGCCAGTGCTCAACCTGCTTCTGTCACACTCTGCCTGTATGCCTTTAGAGTGGCTGGCCACATTAGCTGTCTGCACTCAAGTGTGACGATTCCTCCTCTCTGGCCCACACTGTGTTTTATATTCCTCTCACTCCTCTGAATAGAGTGGTGTGAATATAGTGCGACTCAAAATGTCACTGAATTCCCTTCATCCCTCCATAGTAGCCCACGCCTCCCTCCGTGGTATTTAGAAGACAGGATGTAACCCCTACACAAGGACCTTCTCACATCAAACCCCACACTCCACAGACTCTGCACTTACTTACACAATGGAAATTTAGGATTTTGGAAATTGTTGCAATAAAGTAAGCCATTGTTTGACACCAAGGTTCTCTAGTGGTCACTGTCTATGTTATGGACGTATAGTAAAAATATGCAACATCAGTAACTCATGGACAGTAAAAATAGTCCAATATTCTTTCAAGCATCATAGAATATTTACTGTATTACTAACAAATACAGTATATAGCAGTTAAATACTAGCCTGGCCAGGCCCTAGATCTCCTTTCATGGAGATACTAGTCTGGAACACCATAATTCACTAACATTTCCATCGGTCCGCAGAAGACCGGCCGAGAGGGGATGACACTAGTTTCAAAACCGAAAGGGACTGTGGTAAACAGTAGGCCTAGTTAGGAACGCCTATTAACATCAAAAATTGCAGTCAGAAGAATGTGTTTTATTTACAGCAACTGACTGCGGTTGCTGTTTATTGTGAGTTTGTAAAGTTTAGGCGAAGTAGGAAGTAATGTTAGGAATCTCTGATTAATGTGATTGGTTAGACTCATGTCACAACGTTTTAATCCGGCTAGATAAAAATACCATTCTGTATTGAAGTTTATGTTATGTTATTTCTATTTGTTTGGTATATAATGTATTCAATATATCTTTCTAGCTGGTAAATGGTTGCACAGTTTATGCTCTATATGTATTTTATAGGAAGTGATATAATATTTCCACCTTAACAGACTATCTGGAACATACTTTATCTCCAGGGTTTAGTGCTCTTTAAACTAAGATGTTGCAACATTCTATATGTTAAGAATTGCATTTTGAATTTGGAACATTAATGCATCACTTCTCTGCTGGGATCAGTAGGCAAAAGGAGCAGGCAGCCAGGTAGAGGTGCTGCAGAGACGAGAGCCATAAGAAAACTATGTTTAGTCACACAGAGATAATGATCACATGGACGCCATGTCTGAGGAAGTCCCGCCCGCTCTATGGAATTACTCAGCGGGGACTAGTTAAGGCACATTAACATTGTATGACCCGATCTATTTATGTCTGCCTCAACCACCTTTGTTCCAGACGCAAAACAGCAAGGGGGGTCGAGAGAGGGGGCGTTCAGTTCAGACAGGTGCACTGGAGCCATGTGCATGGAGCACATCTAACGGAATCTTTCCCTCTGTCACAATAAAAAGAAACAATAACAGAGGAAGCACACCATCCATTTAGTATGGTTTCTCCGTGGCTAAGAACTGGAAAAGTACTATGGATTAAAGATTCTTGAGTCAGCAGTATGAAGTTGAGCAGATCATTTGAAAGCTAGAGCAGTTTAAGCAAAAGTCTCCATCATTAATGTATTACCTCAGACCAATAGTTTGTCTACAGTAGCTCTGCCTTTGATGAAACCTACTTGCATTCATCTTCCATTTTTGCATGACCCATGGCTCAAAACAGATTCATGATATCTTAATGTTGCTACCCTCCACCGCTTCATGGTGTCGGATGAGATAGGCTGGCAGACACCCCAGCTGGCCTCCTTTGACTGGACCTGTCCACTCACCTCATCTCACCTCCACACGCTGACCCATATTTTTCACATTGACATTTCTTTAAGCGTGCTATTTCGTCATAGGATAAAAGCTTAATCCATTTCTGTCTCATGTTTGGGATAAGCTTCATTAACAGGATCCTAATGTTGCTGAGACTAGTTCACAAACTGCATGAATTGAAATACTTTGAAATTACTGATACAACTAATATATGTCATGTTATGGTTTCATAACATTTTTTATAATACTGACTCGCTATATGACACTGTGAGCAACTGAATTCATCAAATCGATATCCAACCTAGGGACAGAAGAAAGTTTGGACTTCATACACCAAATCGTTTAGATGTGAGCTCACTTTCTTTTTACAGCACCCCTAGAGGCCAAATGAGACCACTTTCCTTGCATGTCCTCACAATCAGCTACTATGTCCCTGTATGAAGTTTGGACTTCATACATCAAAGCATTGCTGAGATACGACCTCACTTCCTGTATTGCAGCGCCCCCTATAGAGGCCAAATGATGCCAATTTCCTACTACGTCCTCACAATCAGGTACCAAGTCCCTATACCAAGTTTGGACTTTCTACATCAAAGCGTTGCTGAGATACGAGCTAAGGCAAATCACTAATTTCGTGCTCATCATCATCAGCGACTGGCTGATCTACTGCTCAGAGGCTACAATTTTTACTGTAGCCACACAGATCAAGCTTGGGTTTTGTTATCAATATTTGCATAATATTCGCAAAGTCTATGAATCGCAATGTTGGATGAAACAAAATAGCTAATATTTTAATTAATTTAATAAGTTGTTTGTGAATAGGTTGACAATGCTAACGTTGCTAATCATTGCTATCTCTCTTCCCAGTTGCCAGTGTCTGTCCTCCAATGCCTTCCTTTCTTTTTTTACCTGGCCTTTTCAGTCCCTCCTGGCCTCTTTATACCATCCATCCTCCCTGAAGCTTATCGCTACGGTAGGGCCGGCCTGGCTATCGGTAAGCCTATCTGAGAAAACTTTTTGGAAAAGACGGGCTATATGGACCCAACCAACTCTTTTTGGGAGGGGAGAACTCCCTCACATGGTAAGCTACAACCCATGCAGAGGCTGCTGCGGTGTCAGGCATAGATTGCAGAATGTGAGTAGCCTACTTTAAGAGAAGATAGACTGTGTGCCTGTATGGTCGTGAGTGAAATGTCACGTGACAAATGTCAATATGTTCTCTTGACCGGCCCAAAGGTGAAGCGGCCAACCGGGAATTCTCCCGATTACCCACCCCGGGCCTGATTTCTGTGACCAAGTTCAACTTTGTGATTTGGTTGGGATTACTCCTTTCACATACTCATTAAACATCTGCCTTGGTTTTTGAGAGCAGGTTCCGTTCAAGGGTCAGCCTCAACCAGGACTTTTTTTTACTTATCATTTGAAAGTTAGTGATGTCCAACCATAGTCAATGAGATTCATTGAGCTATTGGGAACCATGTGTGATCAAAGCTTATCAAATGCAATTACAGTTCAACTGGTTATATTGACTTCTTCACTTCATATCCCAGTTGCTCTAGCTAATTAAACTCAGCAGTGATTTAACCTGAAAACATGACATGAACATTTTCACATTTTGTCTGTTTTGCTGTCTGATTAAAGAGTTGATTAAAATGGTCTCCTCTCAAGTCACACGTACAACAGCCTCACACCAACTAACATCCTGACGTTGAGCAACTAAACAAGTAATCACAGTGAAAGACACCATTATAGTGATCTCACACACATTCTTTGGCTTCTTTGTCAATTATATATAGGCACACAAACAAGCATTAAGATACTCCTGCACATAGGCAGACTGCATACAGGGACAAGACAGGGGGCAAGTGTAGGCAAAACACAGGCACATCAGGAGATAAATCTTGGAACACTAGTTGCTAACCGAAAATAAAAAATAACAATAACAGGAGACAGGCAACAACAAAGACATGCTAAAGACAAAACATAGGGAGGGAAATATCAAACACCATTATCTCATTCACACTGAGCACTTACATACAGAAAGCCTATACAGAAGTTAAACGCCACAATATTATGACCGTATACATAATTATTGACGGGCACACACTTAGTAGGCCTACCATGTTCACTCTAAGTCTCCTCCACTTTCCTCATGGTTGATTTGAGGGCAGCAATTCCCAGCACTCTCTCTCTCTCTAGAGAACTACTGGCAAGCACTGAGAAAGAGAGAGAGTGAGAGAGAGAGACAGGGAGAGAGAGAGTACAAAGCTGTAACGTAAGAACTGGAGAATCTTACAAGCGGAAGATCATTCTCTGCTGTAAACAGAAATGTTTCTTGGCAAGCCACACAGAGGAGAAAAAAAAAAAATATATATATATATATATATATATATAACACATAGAGAACCTTTTATCTGACTGGCGAAGCTCCCAAAGACTTCAGGTGGGCTGTGCTGTGCTTCTTAGAGATTTTTGTTATCACAGTACAGAGTTTCCACCAAACACCTCAGCAAGGTTGAAGGAGACAGTTGCGCAAGAGGGGAGACCGTCAAGGACTGATACAATTCGCCAACTAGAGCATTAACTTCACGATGACGCAAGTAAATCACTGTCAGAGCATACAGATCTGTATAGATCTCACCCGTGGATCGCCAGAACAATGACCTTGGCACCGCGGTGTTGGTGGGCTCTTTCACTCCCGACCATACTGGCACACAGCCTGGTTCTCTGCCACCATGCAGCGATGACCATCTGGGAGAGATGGAGCTATTAGACTGAGGAAGTACAAACACACACTGACACAGACACACAGACACATAGACACACACACAAAGACACACACACAGACAGACACACACAGACACGCACACACACACACACACACACACACAGAGAGACACACACACACACTGACCTGTCATGAGCATTAGCACGCTAATCACACCCACATATGCTTTAGGGATTTTTGACGCCTCTTGAATAAGGAGAATGAGTGATTCAGCTTCCAGCATTAGCATATATTAATGATCAGTGTACAAAAACTACAGAAGGATTGTCTTATGCATATAAGGTCCATTTTGATGCATGTCGATTCAGAATTTTCACTTTGAGTGGCCTCAAAGGCTTCCTGTGTTCCATGTTTAGCTTGTGTTTGAAGGTAATGACTGTGACATGCTTATTACAGCTGGTTGATTTCATCCAGACTAACTGCCTTAGTGGAATTGTATAGGGGATCCAAGCTCTTAAAAATGAAATGTTTGAGGTATGGCAATATCTATAACAATAACACCTCTGAAACAAACTTCAGTGAAAGATTTCATGTCATCACATTTCCATTTTGATTATGTTAGCAAGCTTTCATTAAAGCCACAAAGGACGTTGTGTTTTCAGTGTAGGTTGTTGCAGAATTAGCATTAATCTTTTTTTCACAGTGAAATAGTGAAATAATACAACACAACAAATACAACTAAAAAGTCAGTCTGGCATGGTTTTTTGGAATAGTTTGTCTTTAGTTACTCTATTGTGAGTACAGGTGTATTATGTATATGAAATTGACTTCAATTGACAGTTTTTGGTCAATCCTTGAAATCCAAACTCCTTCTGCCCCCACGTCCAAAGACATCTTGAGCTGTGTTCAGTTTCAAAAGTAACGTCTAGCTTCTGATATTCTGGCATACTATTGAGTATTCCCAATACCGTATGACAGGCAAAGTATGCCAGGCGTTTGACTAGCCTGCAAAAGTGGTCCAATTTTATTCCAAATGTTCACAGAAATACGGCACATTTGAATTGTACTTTTGTATGGTATTATGCTCTGAATGTTTCACTTTTTTTGTCAATCATTGCTACAACTGTGGTTAAGCCAGGTAATTGTTTTCCACTTTCTACAATTGCACCCGCAAAAAATAACTTTATTTTTCGCTGCTAAGCAAACTTCCTCTGAAACATGGCTATTTTTCCCTCCAATTATCTATAATTTCATAGGAGAATTACACAAATGACCACACCTGCTGCCACTTACGGTGCAGTAATTTGAAACTTTGTGTCACTCAATCCCCCTTTTTCCCCCATTTTGTTAGTCCCTCTTGTGTCTCACTTTCAATCCACATTTCATTTGAGAGAACGTATCACCTGCATTTGGTCCTAGTTTTTCTTTCTGACACTCACCTTCTACACTGTATAAGAGTCAGGGGCATCGGACTGGGGGTAAAACCAGTACTGATTACTAGGGCCCCAAGGGGAGGGAGGGCCCTTGAGAAGTCTGGAATATATTTTATTATATTTATTATGGAGGCCCATCAGGACTGCCTATGCATAGGGCCCAGGATCTTGTGCTAGGCCCTGATAAGAGCACGTCCCATGGCAGAGAAAGAACAGTCATTCTGGTAGAAATTTCCCTCAAGGGATATGTGGCATTTATTTTGTCACTGTGACTGTGTGCAACACTGCCAGTGTTAGTCTCTTGCAGGATATCATTAGAAAAAATGGTTAGGGAAGAAGTGGGAAATCTTGAAGCTTTTCCAAACTTCATGATTAGAATGGATCGAGGTTTGCCATTTTTTCACAGGTTAGTCCACAAGTAGCACGATGCACGATGCTGTGTAGTGCAGCAGTGGGTTCTGTGCTGTACGATGCTGTGTGTGTGTGGGCAGCAGTGGTCTGGGGCATGTCGGGTCAAGCCCCACTGCTCTCCACTCACACCACTGTCAGTCAGGATCAGCGCCAGACCTTCAGAAACCGTGGCACAAGAGTGGCCACCACACATAAATACACACACACACACACACACATACACACACACACATACACACACGCACACACACACACACACACACACACACACACACACACACACACACTCCCTCACAGCAGTGGTGGTTGATCATTTAAAGGGCTGTTAAATTACAGATGGAAGCACCCTGTTGTTTCTCCACATTTGATGTAATGATGATAAGGGCCTGGATCCAGACAAATTAATAATGAGACATTAATTGGAAGATTTATTTCTGTCATTTGACCCTTAAAGATTCTTTGAAAATGCTGCAATTTTTACCATAATTTATAACACAGGGAGATAAGGAACAGAAAATAGAGTGTCCATGCTAAGGAGGAGAGATTAGTAAACTTGATTGATTGTATTCACGTGGTATTGTTAACACAGTGCAAACATGTGGTGTGTGTGTGTGTGTGTGTGTGTGTGTGTGTGTGTTCACATGTTATGGTTAACACAGTGTGGTCTATTACAGACAAAATGCAATTATACAAGAAATACAGATCAATAAAATATGTGTTCATTATTTTTCTCTGTCATATTTTTCTTAATATGCATTGATGTTTTACTATGTAAGCTACTCACATAACAAATAATGATGGTCTGAAACCATCCACCAAATAACATAAATAGCACCTTTCTCTTGTTGCATCAAGTGAAAGGCTGCACTTCCTGGACGTATGGCTTTATTGCGAGAGGAAAATGAAAGGGTGAAGGAAGAAATGTCCCCATCAGAGAGATGAAATGGCAAGAGCACAAGAGTGCGTCACAGTTGAGAAGCACTGTCGAGAGGGACACCATTATGCAAAGCGTGCTGCCTGTTGTTTCTCTAGACCGTGGAAAAGGTGATATTTTGATGGCATTCTCACGCTATATTTCAATGACTATGAAGTCAGAGGCTCTCCACCATTCAATAAACTCTCTTCTCTTCAGAATGAGGTGCTGAAAAGTATCAAGCTATAGTGTTTGGTTTGTTTTACTCTGAGCCAGATTGTGGCAACTGCATCGATCTCACCTCCCTGTAGGAAGATACGGACTGACTGTACACCATATTCTAGTCATCACTAGAGTCTAATGAGTTGCAAAGACATAATAAGCAATGACATTTACTGTAAGAGCAGCCCACATCTTTTTACCCATTCCAGTCCAATCTGCATGTGTTCATGGCTTCACTCTCATTTTTAGGTCCTTATGAAAACAGGTTTTGCGGGAGTTACTGCATTATTTCAGTGAGAGATGTGCACATACTAAATCTCAATGGTGCACTCCACATT